>NC_092783.1:21337775-21640275 GCF_047496795.1 Chiloscyllium punctatum
ACTTGAATTGAGTTGGAGAGGGAGATGGTGCCAACAATCTGGAAGGTCCTCCAGAGAAACTTTGCTTAGACAATGGGATATTTGAGAAATTTGCTTGGAGGACCTCTTAACTCATGTAGATGAATCATATCCCTTCTTCTTTCCAGCTTCTGCTTTAAGGACTCTTGTGGGATCAGATAGATGTGGCAGCCACTGCCTGAGTTTTAACCCTGAGGACCTGAATGTAGTATTGTAAAAAGTTTCACAACTTCACACAAGTGACCAAGTTCATTCAATGTATGTTTAAATGTTATATCTTCCAACCACACTATCGTATCTCACACAGCTCAATTCACCATAACTTTACCATGCTAACCAATAATCTCTATAACTTCACATTTTTAAAAACCTTAGCCATGGAATGTGGGTATTGTTAGCAAGGCCTGTATTTGTGTCCATCCTATTGCTCTTGAAACCGAGTGGCTTGTGGTCCAAGTAAATGAAAACAACATTGCTTTGAGTCTGGGATCACATGCAGACCAAAGTGGATAAAGATGACAGATTTCTTTCCCTAAAGGATATTAGTGAACCTAATGAATTTTATAACAACCAATGATAGGGGTCAGGATCACCTTCACTGACATTGGCCTTCCATTTGAGATTCATTAGCTACCTTAATATCCACCAGCTGCTGGTGGTGGGATTTGACATGGTATGCCCCCCTGGGCAACTGGATTACTAAGCCAATGATATTATCACTATGTCATGATTGTTTTTTTTCAATTCCTTCATGGGAATGGTAAACACCCATCTGAAGTGCCCAGGAGAATGTGGTGGTAAGCTGTTTTCTTAAACCACTGCAGCTTTTCAGAGTCTTCTTTCCTTTTAAACTTGATGCCATGAGGTTTCATGGGACCTATATTCAAAGTTGATGATTCCCAGGAGAACTCCCTCCCCATTGGATATCACTGCCCGTGATCTAAGACATAAACAAGGAAGGCGATGGTTGTATATGGGTCAGTGCATAAGTTATGATTTCTTGACTAGTCTGTGAGATAGCTATCCTAATTTTGGTCCAAGTCCTCAGAGATTAGATCTTCCCCACTTTGCACAGCTGGAAGCCCCACGCCGTAGCTGGTGGCTCAGTGGTTAGCACTGTTGTCTCACAGTGCCAGGGACCTGAGTTTGATTCCTGTCTTGGGCAACTGTCTGTGTGGAGTTTGCACATTCTCCCTATGTCAATATGGGTTTCCCCTGGGTGCTCTAGTTTTCTCCCACAATCCAACGATGTGCAGGTTAGGTGAATAGGTCCTATTAAAATTGCCCACAGTGTTCAGGGATGTGTAATTTAGGTGTATTAGTCTGGGGTAAATGTACAACAGTAGGGTAATGGATCTGGATGGAATACTCTTTGGAGGGTCAGTGTGGACTTGTTGGGCCAAAGGGTCTATGTCCGCACTGTAGGGATTCTATATCATTCTAAAATCTCACCGCATGCAAGCACTGTGCATTTTCAAACTTAACAGTTAAATCTACCAAATGCTTTGCATCACATTCACTGAAATACATCTCCCTCTCTCTCTCTCTCTCTCTCTCTTTTCCTCTCTGGCTGGACATGTTGGCACATATTTGGGGGTAATGGAAGCTAACTCATGGGGATAGGCATAGTTGCATGCCACATTCAGGCTCTCATCATCTTTTGAGTAGTTGTGGCTGAAACTGTTAATCGTGATGGGGCTGAGACAATTAAAGATAATTTTATCCTTGTGTTTAATCCTTCTCCTCACATTGTACTACTCTCTCCTTCCATAATTTCTTTTGATTTTCAAACTGTAGTCGTGCAAACCCAAAACAGAAAATGCTGGGAATCACCTGCAGATTTGGCAGTATCTGTGAATAGAGAAACAGAGTTAGAATTTCAGGTCAATGATTTTTTTTAGCTGACTTCTGGCACCTGAAAGTACTTTGCTGTTTTATTAGTGAAAACATATACTTCATCCTTTCCCTTGCATGCTTTTAATACAACTCTACCCTTGCACCATTCTCCTTTCTGATACCTAAGCCAAACAGCGGTGGAATAACAAGAGATGGGAGAACAGAAAGACAGTGATAAAGACGAAACTGTAGAAGTTTATTATTTGGTTCCAGAGAAATACTAGTCTCATAAGATACCAGAAAACCTACTTAAAAAAGAAAGAAGGTTTTGCTTATCTAGTTTGTATTGGTTTAATTACAAAACAATCTATTCCAAGCACAAAAGCTCATAACAAGACTTTTCATCGTTTAAAAGAAATAAGTCAATGTTTGAGTGTTTACCTTTTGTTCAATGCCCATGTAATGATATTGCTTTAAAAGTGATGACACTTTAAGAAGTTCAACATTGCAGATAAACCAAATATCTAAATGTCGTGAGCAGAAGTCAAGGTCATTCAACATTATAGCATGATAGGCAAGGACCAGTCTAGAGATTGCTCTGTATGGTCTGGCCTAAATTAGCTGCAAATAAACCTACTAGAGATCTCCACTTAAATGGAATCCGCTGTCTCGTTTGTGTTGCATAAACAAAACACAAGGAATTACTGCATAGTGTTCACCTAGGATTGTCTCTTTCAAATCAGAACAAAGAAGGTGGTAATGCAGGCTTGAACAGCAAACAACATACAGTAAACAACCAGTAATTCATACAGGTCAGAAAACAGAAGAAAATAAGTACAAAAAAAACAGACGATTGGGTGCGTTGAGCTGGACAAAACAGTCAGGCAGTCAACCAGTTCAAAACTAACCTATTTAAGTCTATGTAAAATTGTTGTGGTTCTGTTCGCCGAGCTGGGAATTTGTCTTACAAACGTTTCGTCCCCTGTCTAGGTGACATCCTCAGTGCTTGGGAGCCTCCTGTGAAGCGCTTCTGTGCTGTTTCCTCCAGCATTTATAGTGGCCTGTCTCTGCCGCTTCCGGTTGTCAGTTCGAGCTGTCCGCTGTAGTGGCCGGTATATTGGGTCCAGGTCGATGTGTTTGTTGATAGAGTCTGTGGATGAGTGCCATCAACAAACACATCGACCTGGACCCAATATACCGGCCACTACAGCGGACAGCTCGAACTGACAACCGGAAGTGGCAGAGACAAACCACTATAAATGCTGGAGGAAACAGCACAGAAGCGCTTCACAGGAGGCTCCCAAGCACTGAGGATGTCATCTAGACAGGGGACGAAACATTTGCAAGACAAATTCCCAGCTCGGCGAACGGAACCACAACAACGAGCACCCGAGCTACAAATCTTCTCCCAATCTATGTAAAATTTAAAGGATCATCAAGAGTCAAATGTGTGCCTGAATTCAAGCAAAGGAAAGAATGGGCTACATCCAGGAATTGCACCAAGTCACCCTAAGAATCTCTAAAATACACATTAAATAAAATTAAGCCAAAAACAGAAAAACTACTTAGAGTGCATTGAATGCACCAAAAAAAAGCTGAAATCCATCAGGAAATACTGCCGCAGGCACATAAGGAGTGTCTTACAAGAACAGGATTATAAAAACAATGAATCTTGTACATAAAGTGTCTGAAAAGACCCAAAAGAATAGCAGAAGGTTGCATTCCAAACCCCCAACATTAATTGGAAGTCCACAGATCTTCTATTCAAGATTTTTGAACAAGAATGCAACAATAGGTCAAACCATTGAAGAATCAATTAATCATGTTGTAAAAATTTTGAGTTGTTGTAATAAGCAGTTACATGAAATCAATGCCTCAAGCTTTTCTGAAAAAGACAGAAAGATCCCATAAATATACAGAAAGTGTTAGAAGATCAACTACCTGAAAGAATCAATTTTACAATTAAATGCTTAGAATTGATGTCCAAGATACAACAGTCATGGGAATCAATGGATCAGTTTGATCTTTAAGCAAGATATAAACCTTCCACTGGATCTACAAATAGACAGAATGGACATTGAGATAATAGATCTGCTCAAAATTGACATATTGAACTTTGTCCACCATAAATGCAACTAAAATCAAACATACAGCTAATGACCCACAGCTGAAAGCATTATGGAATGCTGTTGTTGAAGTGTAACCTGACACGATCAGAGGTGCCAGACACTTTTAGATGCTTTTGGCCTTACAGAGGTGATTTCAGTATCTCCAGAAATGACATCTGAAAAAACAAACAATATTTATGCCTGAAGCTCTCTCTGCCACAACTACAACAGAGACATAAGGCCATAGATGAATAAAACAATGGGCGTGTGACATTGGCCAGGAACCAATGATGACACTGAGACATTAGTGAGGGTGTGCAAAGCATGCTAGAACCACCAGCCACAGTGATGTAAAGAACCTCTATACCCTCATGAGATTCTGTCAGTCTTTTAGTTCATAATCGTCACTGATCTATTTAACATGAATGGAGGTAGTTTCATCTTAATCACCAACTCATTTCTCCAAATTTTGAATCAGTCAAGTAAAGAACACTTCAAATAAACTTGTGGCAGACGCATTGAATGATATATTCAGTTTGTTAAGTTCATTAGAAGAAATTATTTTTGACAGGCTGCAGTAAATGAGGAAACATTTCAGAGACATAAGTGTCAATTGGGATGTGAAGTATGTGATGTCCTCACCACATTAGCCCAGATCAAGTCATCTCACTGAGCGAATGGTTCACACCACTAAATCATTTATCCTGAAGGACAATGAAATAATACTTTGGTGTCACACTTCAGAGCAACAATCTGAATATAGATTGTTATTATCAGCAGAGATCTTATTCAGCAAGCATATGAAAATTATTTTACCACCTATCCAAATTCTCTGAGATGTAGAATGCACATCAATGACAACAAGGGAGGATGAAGATGATACACAATTGACATGCAAGAATGAAGTTATCTCAACTACATGTAGAACAAAATGTTAGAATCATACTCCTCACAATGGATGGCGTTTACTGCAGAGATATTTAAAGTGTACATGGAACCCAGGTTTTACAATACCATAATATCCAATGGATCAATGTTGAGGATAAACAGAAGCCAGCCAGGGGAAACAACATTCAAATTGTGTACAGTGAATGCAAAACAAAAGGACAACAATAAACATATTGATAACATGCCTGTGAATAAACAAAAAATCAAGGATGAAATCCACAACACCAGAGGATCACACCACAACAAGCTTTGCAAGAGTTGTTAAACCACTAAAATGACAGATGGATTACTTGACTTAAGTACTGATACATTTTATAAGCATTGGGCCAGATTTTCAGAGGAATGGTAATATCACACAGATTGTCAAACTATTCCTTGTTTTTGACAAAATGAAAGAGCTCCACATTTCTGACTGGTCCCTCATAGCACAGAACAGTTGAGGGAAGGCAAAGCACAACCCCTCTCTCACAGCAGTCACTTGTTATGTTCTATAATTTGAAAGTATAGCATCACAAGTAACAAGGTATAGCACTACAAGTCCTCACTTTCTCCATCACAAGTAACTACCAAGTCAGCTCCTGTGAATTATTGTGGGAAAATATTTAATTCCCATTATGTTTTTCTAATGAAATTATGATGATTAATTCATCCTATTTTTAAATAAAACATTCTGTTCAGTTTCTGATATCACTTTATCTTTATGATTCAGTTGCTGGAACTTTCAAATCCTGTGGAGAATCTTCTCCGACTGACAGAGAATGCACCACTTCATGTTGAAGTATTAGTGGAGTTTACCAAACGATTGCCAGGTGAGAAGTGCTCAAATTTTCTGTGCTACACTGATTATTTGTTGGCCATGCCACATGTTCCCATTGTATAAATTTCAACAATTCGTGCAACAAGAGTGCTACACTTTTGTTGCAATGTGGGAATCAGAATAAATGAACAAATTAGTTTAACATCCATCTACGGCACCTTAAAAATTTCTGACTAGGAGTTACAACATAAAATTTTGAACTAAGCTGATATGCATCTTCATTTCTTATCACATGTCCAGTCAATATACATCTCTTATTTCTATTCCCAATGTGTGCTTTCTTTTGTTATAATGGCATCACTTAATTTATTTATACAATTAATTTTAAAATGCTATTTTATTGAGGTGAAAAAAGCATTTGTACTTCAGAGTATGTAATGGAGAAGCAAATACTGACAAGTAGAAAGGCAAATGCCTTACTGTGAGATTGCAATTCAAAATAACTTTTTATATAAGAAAATATATTAAATTTTCACAGTGAAAACCATTGGGGACCTATAAAAAGTGCCCCATTGAGGCCATTTGCTTCATTTACGTTTTGTTTTTAGCTGAGCTCCCCAGAAATTTCCTGTGTAGCAACATAGAAATATAGAAGATTGGAGAGGAGGAGGCCATTCGGCCCTTCAAGCATTGTTCCACCATTCATTACGCTCATGGTTGATTGCCCAACTCAATAGCCAAATCCTGCTTTCTCCCCAAAACCTTTGATCCCATTTGTCAACTTTTTGGCATCAACTACTTCCTGTGGTAATAAATTTCACAGGCTCACCACTCTTTGGCTGAAGAAATGTCTCCTCATGCCCATCCTAAATGGTCTACCCAAATCCTCAGACTATGATCCCTGGTTCTGGACACATCCTCCATTGGGATCATCTTCCCTGTACTTACCCTTTCTAGTCCTGTTAGAATTGTTCATTTGTCTGAACTCCAGCAAAAACAATCCTCACCTCGTCAATCTCTCCTCATAAGTCAGTTCTGCCATTCCCAAAATAAGCCTGGTAAACCTTCCCTTTCCTCCCTTGAGACCAAGAGCATCCTTTCTCAGAAAAGGAGACGAAAACTGCACACAGTATTGCAGGTGTGGCCTCACCAAGGCTCTATATAACTGCAACAACATATCCCTGGTCCTGTACTCGAAACCTCTCATAACGAGGGTCAACATACCATTTGCCTTCTTTCCCGCCTGCTGCACCTGCATGCTCACCTTCAGTGACTGGTGAACAAGAACACCCAAGTCCTACTGCACACATCCCTCTTCCATTTACATTCATTCTGGTAATAATCTGCCTTATTGCTTTCACTTCCAAAGTGAATAATTACATTAGGCGGCACGGTGGTTTAGTGGTTAGCACTGCTGCTTCACAGCACTAAGGACCCGGGTTTGATTCCAGCCTTGGGTGACTGTCTGTGTGGATTTTGCACATTCTTCCCATGTCTGTATAGGTTTCCTCCCACAGTCCAAAGATGTGCAGTTTAGGTGAATTGGTCATGCTAAATTGCCCGTAGTGTTCAGGGATTTGTAGGTTAGGAGTATTAGGGGTAAATATAGGGTAGGGGAATGGGTCTGGGTGGATTAATCTTCAGAGGGTCGTTGTGGACTTGTTGGGCCTAAGGGCCTGTTCCCACACTCTAGGGATTCTATGATTTGTCCAAGTTGCGCTGCTTCTGCCATTGATTTGCCCACGCACCCAACCTGTACAGATCATGTTGAAGGATCATTGTCATCACAGTTCACTCTCCCACCCAACTTGGTATCATCTTTAAACTTTGAGATGTTACATTTTGTCCTGCAACCAAATTATTAATATGTGTTGTGAGTAGCTGGGGACGCAGCATTGATCCCTGTGGCATCCCACTAGTTACTGCTTGCCAATTTGGAAAGGACACATTAATTCTTACTCTTTGTTTCCTCTCTGACAAGCAGTTTTCTATCCATCTGAATACACTTACTCCAGTCCCATGCATTTTAATCTTGCACAATAATCCCTTATGTGGGACTTTGTCAAATGCTTTCTGAAAGTCCAAACATTGACTGTCTCCCCCTTGTTCAACTCTACATCATCATAAAATTCCAACAGATTTGTCAAGCATGATTTCCCCTTCATAAATCCATGTCATCTCTGTCCAATCCTGTCCGAGCGCTTTCTAAACACTCTGCTATAAAGTCCTTGACAATGAATTTGAGAATTTTCCCCACCACCAATATTAGGTACTGGTCTCTAATTATCTGTTTTCTCTCTACCTCCCTTTTTGAATATTGAAGTGACATTAGCTACCCTCCAATCTGTAGAGACTGTTCCAGAGTCTACAGAATCCTGGAAGATGGCCACAAATGCAACTATTATTTCTAGAGCCACTTCTTTAAATACTCAGGGACAAAGGTTATCAGGCACTGAGGATTTATCCACCTTCATTCCCATCGATTTTCCCAGCACCACTTCTCTAGTAATATTGATTTCCCTCAGTTTTCCCCCTCACTAAATCTTGCATTCTCCAACATTTCTGGTATCTGATTTGTGTCCTTTTTTGTGAAGACAGAACCAAAGTATGTATTCAGTTGCTCAGCCATTTTTTTGTCCCCTATTATACATTTCCCCATTTCTGTCCATTCCGGATCTTACATTTGTCTCCACCAATCTCTTTCTCTTAGCATATATATAGTGTCAGTCTTTATGTTCCCTACAAGCTTACTTTTGTACGGTATTTCCCCTTCTAATCAATCCCTTGGTCCTTCTTTGCTGCATTCTAAACTGCTCCCAATCCTCAGACCTATTATTTTTCTTGGCCAATCTGTATGCTTCTTCCTTGGATTAGATACTATCTCCAATTTCCTTTGTCAGCCATAGATTGGCCCTCTTACTGACTTTGCTTTTGTGCCAGACAGGAATAAACAATTGTTGCAGTTCACCTATGCGTTTGCCATTGCCTATCCACTTTAAGCAACTCTCCCCAATCTATCAAGGCCAACTCATGCCTTATATCTTCATAGTTTCCTTTATTAAGATTCAGCACCATAGTCTTCCTATCAACTACCTCACTCTCCATCTTGATAATAAATTCTATCATGTCATGGTCGCTCATCCCCAAGTGGTCTCACACAGCTAGTTTGGCAATGATTGCCCAATAGCCAGTTTAAGGTGGTCTGCTCTCTAGTTGGTTGCTCCACATGCTAGTCAAGAAAACCACTGCAGTGTAAATATGTTTAGGAATTTCAATCAATTTTCTCTTTACTCATGGAGAAAAATAGAAAACTAAACATTTCTCAGGTTCATAGATAAAACAGTCTGGTCCTACCTATTTTTTATTTTGCCTTGCGTTCTTTACCTTGCTGAAAAAAATGCATGTAGAGGGAAGAAAATGTATGATTTAGTTTGAAAAATGGGAATGATTTTGACAGATTAAAAAAATAGTATTTGAATTGTATTAAACGTTGGATAATACAAACCATTTTCAACACAGTATTCTTGTTATATTGTTTATGATTATATACTTTTTATTTATTCTGAAAAGAGTAAATAAGAGGTTGAATATTACATTCTGGAAATTCAGAAGCGTGTGTATTGTTTAAGGATTCCAGACATTAGACCATGAAGACCAGATTGCATTGCTAAAAGGTTCCACTGTGGAAGTCATGTTCCTTCGGTCTGCGCAACTGTATAACCAGCGCTTCACACAGATTAGTCACCAATTTATCCAAGGTGAGTAATAAGTAATTCAAATAAAGACTGCCTGCTCCATCACTAACTCCAGTTACACTCCCCTGACCTTGGCTTAGTGAAAAAATCATTTTAGTAAGTACAGAAAACACAGTTCAAGGACTGGAACAAGCTGCATCTTTGAACTCTTCCTTTTCTATCATAATAAAGAAATGGTGGGAGAAATAGGAAGTGCAGTTGTGGTAATTTTCCAAAAATTGCTGGACTCTGGGCAGTTTCAGCAGACTGGAAAACAGTAAATGTGAATCTACTGTTTAAAAAGGGAGGTAGACAAAGATATGGAATTATAGACGTGTTAGCTTAATCTCTATAATGGGGGAGATGCTTGAGTTTATTATCAAGAAAGAAATAGCAAGGCTTCCAGATAGAAATTATCCAGTTGGGCAGACGCAACATGGGCTCATGAAGGGCAGGCCTTGCTTAACTAATCTTTTGGAATTCTATGAAAACATTATGAGCATGGTGGACAACAAGGACCCAGTAGATGTGGTGTACCTAGATTTCCAAAAAGGCTTCAACAAGGTTGCTGGTTAAAATAAAGATGCATGGTGTTAGGGGTAAAGTATTACCCCTATGAGGATTGGTTGACTAACAGGAAGCAAAGAGTGGGGATAAATGAGTAATATTCTGGCTGGCAATCAGTGAGTACTCCTGTGCCTCAGGGATCAGTGTTGGGAGGACAATTATTCACAACTTATATCAAAGATTTGGAGTTGGGGACCACATGTAGAGTGTCAAAGTTTGCAGATGACACTAAGATGAGTGGTAGAGCAAAGTGTGCAGAGGACTATGAAATTTTGCAGAGGAATGTAGATACTTTAAGTGAGTGGGGAAAGGTCTCGAAATGAAATACAGTGTTAATAAATGTGAAATCATCCATTTTGGTAGGAGTAACAGTAAAAAGGATTATTACTTGAACGATAAAAAGTTGCAGCACACTGCTATGCAGAGGGACCTGGGTGTCCTTATGCATGAATCACAGTTGGTTGATCTGCAGGTATAAAGTGAGGACTGCAGATGCTGGAGATCAGAGCCGAAAATGTGTTGCTGGAAAAGCGCAGCAGGTCAGGCAGCATCCAAGGAGCAGGAGAATCGACATTTCGGGCATGAGCCTGAAAGGGCTGAGGAAGGGCTGAGGAAAGGCTCATGCCTGAAATGTCGATTGTCCTGCTCCTTGCATGCTGCCTGACCTGCTGCGCTTTTCCAGCAACACATTTTCAGCTCTGATCTGCAGGTATAACAAGTAATTAGGAAGGCAAATGGATTGTGTCCTTCATTGTAAAAGGGCTTGGGCTTAAAAGCACGGAGGTTATGTTTCAGTTGTACAGGATGCTGGTGAGGTCTCCTGACTCAAGAAAGGATGTACTGGTACTAGGGGGGGTATAGAGTAGGTTTACGAGGTTGATTCTGGAGTTGAGGGGGTTGGCTTATGAGGAGACACTGAGTAGACTGGGATTACATTCTTGGAATTTAGAACTATAGTCGGGGGTGGGATCTTATAGAAACATATAAAATTATGAAGGGAATAGATAAGATTGAAGTAGAGCGGATGTTTCCACTGGCAGGTGCAACTAGGACAAGAGGGTATAGCCTCAAAATTACAGGCAGCAGATTTAGGACTGAATTGAGAAGGAACTTCTTCACACAGAGAGTTGTAAATCTATAGAATTTCCTGCCCAGTGAAGTAGTTGACACTACATCAGTAAATGTCTTTAAAGATAAGACAGATTTTTTTTGAACAATAAAGGAATTAAGGAATACGGTGAGAGGGCGGATAAGTGGAACTGAGTCCATGAAAAGATTAGCCATGATCGTATTGAATAGTGGAGCAGGCCTGAAGGGCCAGATGGCCTACTTCTGCTCCTAGTTCTCATGTTCTTTATGTTCTTATACTTACTCATTCTGCATCCACATGGATTCTGTTATGCCTCACTGGGGTAGTGAACTAAAAATCATGCCCTCCTATTCCTGGAGTCAACACAAAAGTTAAAGATTTTCTAAAGTATTCAAAATTCTCCAATTTTATCTGTCTTTTCGACCTAGGTTGACAGAAAACAATTACTACTTATTACAAATAAATAGATTCAAGCTAAAAATAAACAATTATGAACCATCAACGTATACTAGTTAAATTCTAACACCCCTGTAAAATTCCCTCTTCTCACACATACGGACACAAACAAACATGGGATTTATGGGCAGAGAGAAAGACTGTGAAAGCAATTCAGTCTACTAGAGTTGCTTTGGGATGACCCTTTTGGTTTGGCAGAGCCTGCTCCTCGATTTTCATTCTCCATGTACTTTCACTTGCTTGAAGGAGGAACAAGGCAACTGGTTTCTTATCGTCTCTGACTTATTGATTAAAAGCCCCAGATTAAAGCAACTGATGAGAGAAATAAAAAGGCCAGTAGATTATGACCAATGTAAATTAGTGTATCCTTGTTAGATTCATGAGAGTTGAAAAATGTGGTGCTGGAAAAGCACAGCAGGTCAGGCAGTATCTGAGGAGCAAGAGAGTCGACATTTTGGGCATAAGCCCTTCTGTGCTTTTCCAGTGCCAGACTTTTCAATTCTGACTCTCCAGCATCTGCAGTTCTCACTTTTTCCATTCCTTGTTATCATGTCAGACCATAGATTTTAAAATGCTGAATAGCCAACAATCTCCTGTTTCTTTTTCTACAGTATTTTCTTTCAGAAATACCTCACTGTCTTTTCCATTCTTAACTCATTATCCTAAAACAAGCCAACACTTACACATCTCTGGCATCAATGATGATTTTGAAAGTTAAAAATCACACAACACAAGGTTATAGTCCAACAGGTTTACTTGGAAGTACTAACTTTAGGAGCATTGCTCCTTCGTCAAATAACTAGTGGAGCAGAATCATAGGACACAGAATTTATAGCAAAAGATCATAGTGTCATACAACTGATGCGAATCATCAAAAAAGTGCGGAGGTAGCCTGAGTGAGTGGGTAGGCAGTGGAGAGAGCAAACAGCATTGTGGTGTCAGGGTTGAGGATGGGTGACAATAAGTGAGAGAAAATGTTGTAGGCAATAGTGAGAATGGTAGAGAATTAGCATTGGTAGGAGGGTCAGTCACAGAGACAGAGTGAGTGTGAGGTATTGGAGAGAAAATGATGTCATGTAGGCTGATGGAGAGGAGAAGGATGTTGACCTTCTCCCTACTGTGCTGGGCATTCCTCCAGTTGGCTGTGACTGCTTTATTCGAGGTGGCAACATCAGACTAGAGTGTTATGGTTTGGTGCTGCGGCCTCCATTGCTGGTCCTGAGGGAGGAGGAAGCTCTGTGTTAATACCAGTCTATCCAGCGGGATCTCCAGCATCCTGCTACAAATTAGAGCACTGTTTTTTTCTTATCTGCCATGTCTGGGACAAATATCAGCAAACGTGCTGGTCATCTCTGGACTGACAGTTCTTCTCCAGATGAACACTGAGTTTCTGAAGATGATGCGGGTGTAAGGAATGTCAGTGAATTCTGGGATATCTGCTGAGTGGCAAATTGCTCCAGGATCAGCTTGTGGTAAAATTGAACAGAAATCAGACTGAAGAAATGTAAAAGAGGTGAGGTTGATAGTTAATGAGGTGAATTTGGGAAGATAGGGCAAGAAAACTCACCAGGCCTCCCAGTGACACATCCTCCAAAAAACTTAATATAATTTGGACTTAACCAAGAATCATAAGGTTCAATCATATTGTTTACTTTGCAGTCCAAGCTGCCTGACAATTCTCAACACCTTCTTATTTGAAACAGTAGGGAGGATTTTTATACATAATAATAACAAGATTAATTTGTGACTTATTGTTTGAGTTTGATACTTAATTTTAACATTTTGCATTAATTAATTTATTTTATTCCTCCTCTGAACTGCTTTGCTTTTACTAATGTACAAATGTGTAGTGGAGACTATATTTGTGGATAGTATTTTGTCAAATAGTTATTATATGACATTGGGCTATACCTGATTGGAACTACCTCTTTCCAAATGATTCTTTCCTTTGTTTTGCAGACACTGATCACTATTCCACATTCTCTGGGTGCTGTCATAACCAGTGTTTTGAGGAGCATGTTCCAGCTGTTATGATGGAGCAGTCCCATCTGGATGAAGTTTCAATTATTGTTCCAAATTGTGCATTAGGTACCATCTTCTTGTACAGCTATCATGTTGCAATAATTGTGGTGAAGGCAATTACAAACCATATAATTTACTTCTTCTTTCAAATGCAAACAGAAGTTGTATAGGACTGAGATACATATATTATTTGGGAATGATAAGTACGAGTAAGTTTAATATTCTCAATGCTTTCAAGATAGTACATATGCCACAAATAAGGAATTGTTTATATTCACAGCAGTGGGATTCAAGGGACAACAAATCATCTTTTATTCATTGGTGCACTATAGTCTTCATTCCTCAACATTGAGTCAACAAAATCAGCTTGTAACCTCTGCCTTCATTCTACTCCTTCTAAGTCTGTCTTTTTCTTTGCTGACTTGCTTCTTTGGTTTTATCCTTTCATATTTCATTTAGGTGGCTGCTGTATAACCATTAATACCTCATCTGCACATAGTCTTTGGCTCTTCACTATACTTATCACACTCAACAACTTTGCATCGTGATTCTTTTTAGCGTGGGGGGTAGGAACGATTACAGCAGCAGTAGTTTGGAGAATAAATGAGATTGTGTAATCTATATGGATTTTTGCAAGACTCCTAAGTGCCATATGTCAAACTTATCAGAGAAGTAAAAACTCACAACAAAATGACAAGTAAAATCTAATATTGTCTCAGTGGCTGGAAACAAATTATCATAGTCAAAATGTGTTTTTGTGAATGGGAGACTCTGTGTTTTTTGTGTGATCTGTAGGGCCCAGCAGATTGTTCTTTGATTTTTGTACTATATATCAATTATTTGGATCATGATTAAGATGATTCAAAGCTTGTGCCTATGATGGATAGTGAGAAAGGAAGCTATAAGTTACAGATAGATGCCAATAGATATAAGATGAAAAATGGATTGATCAGGTGAGCAGTAAACGATCAAATGGAATATAATTCAGAGAAGAATGAGAAAATGCAAGACAAAGAAACATATTCTTGTCTTTTATTCATACACCACACTAAATCTCATTGACTTATGATCACTACCACTAGAAGACATTCCCACCAACATGCTTTTCACCAGTCCCAATCCATCTACCAAACTTAAATTGAGGAGTATTCTAATTTGGACTGGATAAAAAATTGTCTGAATGAACTGAATGAATAACTAGCCAAACAAACTACAAAACTCATTTTTTTCTAGAATAAAGTCATAAAGTCATAGAGTTACACAGCACAGAAACAGACCTTTTGGCCCAACTTATTCCTGCCAATCAGCTGCCCCCAAACTGATCTCTCCTCATTTGCCAGCATTTGGCCCATATCCTCCTAAATCACTCCTATTCATGTACCCATCCAGATGCCTTTTCAATGCTGTAATCGTACCTGGCTCCACTGCCTCCTCTGCCTCCTCTGGCAGCTCATTCCATATACGCACCATCGTCTGTGTGAAAAGGTTGCCCCCAGGTCACTTTTCAGCCTTCCCCCTTAGTTTTGGACTCTACTGCCTTGGGAAAACAACCTTGGCTATTTGCTCTATCAATGCTCCTCATGATTTTATAAACCTGTATAAGATTTTGATGCTCCAAAGGGAAAAAACCCAGTCTAATCAGCCTCTTCCTCTAACTCAAACCCTCCAATCCTGGGCACATCCTTGTAAATCTTTCTGAATCCTTTCAAGTTTAACAACATCTTTCCTATAGGCAGGGAGAACAGAATTGAACATAGTATTGCAAAAGTGGCCTAACCAATGTCCTGTACAGCCACAACATGACATCCCAACTTCTATACTCAATGCACTGTCCAATAAAAGCAAGCCTGCCAAACGTCTTCTTCACCTAGAAAAATGAAATCTAGAAAATTTATTTAGATTATTTCCATTTAAAGGTTCTAATTATCAGAACTACCATCCCAGCTGGTCATGTTTAGTTTGGCTACACATTTAAATTTTGAATACTGGTACAATTAAGCCAGGCCTGGTGCAAGAGTACCAGGTCTCCCAGGCAAATCTCTGCCAACATTGCACAAACAAACAAATAAAGGAAATAACACAGAGAAATTTAAAGTTCCTTTAGAGGGGAATTTAATGGAAAAGCAATTTAATGGAAGAGCACAAGGAATATTCATGAAGTAAGTTATTAAACTTTACTTGAAAATAAGTGGACCAAAGGAACAGGGAGTGGGACAGCCACTGCCATTGGCAGCTTGGATTAGGAGAGAACAAGCTGCAAATCTCTTGGGAACAGAAGTTTTGATTAGAGGTACAGCAGCAAATTTTAGAGAGATGGAACCTGTAATTGGATAAAACAATTCTGTCGTTGGTGCACTTGCCTGCTCTTCCAGACATAACTTTGTAGTCATTTCCCAAACTCACCAACAGTCAGTTCAGCTGACAATATTTTTAAAACTAAACTGACTGTTGCTGAAAACAAGAAAGATCTTCAGCAGCTTTATGGTTTGTTGGCTGGTTTGGAGATCATAGGATTGGAATGTAGAGTATGGTGAGGTAGATATTGAAGTCAAGAGCAACTCTATTGCTGTTTTGAGGAAGAGTTGAAGGGGTGAAAGTGAAAGTGCAAAATGGAATGGTCACTATATTGGCCCTTGTCAATCTGCAGCAATAACCCTTGGCTGAGAAAAGAAACAAAAACATGTTGGAAGCAATGGTATGGAAAATTGTATGATTTTAACAGATATGAAGGAGACAGAATAAAAATGGAATAGAGTTCAAATGGAAAATATGAGGAACTATTGTCAACAATTAATCTATGTAAGTCTGTGAGTTTATAGTGAAATTTGAATATCTGAATGTTTGGGGCAGCACGGTGGTTCAGTGGATAGCACTGCTCCCTCACAGCGCCAGGGACCCAGTTTGATTCCAGCCTCAGGCAATTGTCTGTGTGGAGTTTGCATATCACATGTCTGCATGTTTCCTCCGGGTGCTCCAGTTTCCTTCCATAGCCCTAAGATGTGTTGGTCAGGTGAATTGGCCATGCTAAATTGTCCATAGTGTTCAGGGATGTGTGGGTTAGTTACTTTAGTCAGGCGTAAAATGTAGAGTAATAAGGGTAAGGAAATGGGTTTGGGTGGGATATTCTTTGGAGGGTCTGTGTGGATTTGTTAGGCCAAAGGGCCTGTTTCCGCACTGTAGGGACTCTATGATTATATATATTACTAGAAAATGAAATCGAGGTAGGCAATGGAAGAGCTGAAAATAGATTATATGATTGCAAGGGAGGAATGGAAATTAGAAGTAAAAGCCTGGACTTTTGCCACAATGAAAGCCACTCATATTTATCAGAAATTTAGATGTGATAAAATCTCAACTCTGAACACTGCACCCACCATTTTCATAGAGATGGAAATAGTGTCAGGTTACATTTTGCATGTGTGTGATTTGTGGACGAAATTACCAATAGGAATGAATAGCTGACTCAGCTCCCATATGATTTTGGTAACCTGGGTATCTGAAACACAATGTTCAGCATTGATATGATAGAGGAAGGTCTGAACTTTGTGGAAACATTTAGGTAAATTGTGCCTTTGGATGTAATTCAGGGACATTTTGGAGGATGTCATGTACACTTCAGAAAATGTCAGACTTTCTTTGGATTTATTAAACGTAGTGTAAAAACACATAAAGCTATTAACTGCTAAGCTGAATGGAATTGTCAACAGAGCTGTCAAAATCAACTTCCAAAAATGTATCAAAAGCAGCTGCCACAGGACCTATCACAGCAAACTATCAAATGTATCTGCCAAGGGAAACTGTCAAGTGGAAATGCAAGAGCACTTTTTAGAGGAACTGTCAAAAACACCTGTCAAAGGGAGCTGTGAAACTGTCAAGACATTTAAAAGCAAAACAGAAAACAGTAAAAAAGTAAACTACACAGTGACACTTGACCGGCCCATTTACTGACATAAATTACTGACCTATTTCCTTCTCCTGAAATTGTAGCACAGTGATGAGAAAATAGTGGTGTTTAAATGTTTGATGAAAATTTGAAATGTTAAAAAACATGCTAGTGATGTTACTCTTCTGACCTAGGACGGAGAGAATTTCATTATTGGATTACTGCTGCAAGACTGATTTCATAACCATCAATTATAAGTAGAGTGTATACAGTAGAGTGCCTGCCATTTTTTCAGTTTGATAGATCCATATGATTGTGGACTACAATGCCAGTGTTTGTTGTTGAATTTGATTTTTGTTTTTACGATATAATATATAACAAAATAAAAATAAACATGTTTCCCCTCATAGAGTCATAGAGATGTACAGCAAGGAAAGAGAACCTTCGGTCCAACTCATCCATGCCGACCAGATATCCCAACCTAATCTAGTCCCACCTGCCAGCACCTGCCCCATTTCCCTCCAAACCCTTCCTATTCATATACCCATCCAAATGCCTTTTAAATGTTGCAATTGTACCAACCTCCACCACTTCCTCTAGCAGCACATTCCGTACACGTACCACCCTTTGTGTGAAAACATTGCCCCTTTGGTCTCTTTGATCTTCCCCTCTCATCCTAAACCTATGTCCTCTATTTCTGGACTCCCTGACTCCAGGAAAACGACTTTGTCTATTTATCCTATCCGTGCCCCTCATGATTTTATAAACCTCTATAAGGTCACCCCTCAGCCTCTGTCACTCCAGGGAAAACAGCCCCAGCCTGTGCAGCCTCTCCCTATAGCTCAAATCCTCCAACCCTAGCAACATCATTGTAAATCTTTTCTGAACCCTTTCAAGTTTCACAACATCTTTCCGCTAGGACGGAGACCAGAATTGCACACAATATTCCAACAGTGGCCTAACCAATCTCCTGTATAGCCGCAACGTGACTTCCCAACTCCTGTACTCAATACTCTGACCAATAAAGGAAAGCATACCAAATGCTTTCTTCACTATCCTATCTACCTGTGACTCCACTTTCATGGAGCTATGAATCTGCACTCCAAGGTCTCTTTGTTCAGCAACACTCCCAAGGACCTTACTACTAAGTGTATAAGTCCTGCTAAGGTTTGCTTTTCCAAAATGCAGCACCTCACATTTATCTGAATTAAACTCCATCTGCCACTTCTCAGCCCTTTGGCCCATCTGGTCAAGATCCTGTTGCAGTCTGAGGTAACCTTCTTCGCTGTCCACTACACCTCCAATTTTGGTGTCATCTGCACACTTACTAATTGTACCTCTTATGCTCACTTCCAAATCATTTATAGACGTGACAAAAAGTAGAGGATCCTTGTGGCACTCCACTGGTCACAGGCCTCCAGTCTGAAAGACAATCCTCCACCACCACTCTCTGTCTTCTACCTTTGAGCCAGTTCTGTATCCAAATGGCTAGTTCTCTCTGTATTCTGTGAGATCTAACCTTGCAAACCAGTCTTCCATGAGGAACCTTCTTACTGAAGTCCATATAGATCACATCTACTGCTCTGCCCTCATCAATCCTCTTTGTTACTTCTTCAAAAAACTCAATCAAGTTTGTGAAACATGATTTCCCAAGCACAAAGCCATGTTGACTATCCCTAATCAGTCCTTGCCTTTCCAAATACATGCACATCCTATCCCTCAGGATTCCCTCCAACAACATGCCCACCACTGATGTCAGGCTCACTGGTCTATAGTTGCCTGGCTTGTCCTTACAACCCTTCTTAAATAGTGGCACCACATTAGCCAACCTCCAGTCTTCTGGCACCTCACCTGTGACTATTGATGATACTAATATCTCAGCAAGAATCCCAGTAATCACTTCTCTAGTTTATCACAGAGTTCTTGGGTACACCTGATCTGGTCCTGGGGATTTATCCACCTTTATGCGCTTCAAGACATCCAGCACTTCCTCCTCTGTAATTTGGGCATTTTGCAAGGTGTCACCATCTATTTCCCTACATTCTATATCTTCCATATCCTTTTCCACAGTAAATACTGATGCAAAATACTCGTTTAGTATCTCCCCCATTTTCTGCGGATTCACACAAAGGCTGATCTTGGAGTGGCCCTATTCTCTCCCTAGTTACCCTTTTGTCCTTAATGTATTTGTAAAAACCCTTTGGATTCTCCATAATTCTACTTGCCAAAGCTATCTCATGTCCCCTTTTTGCCCTCCTGATTTCCCTCTTAAGTATACTCCTACTGCCTTTATACTCTTCTAAGGATTCACTCCATCTATCCTATCTATACCTGACATATACTTCCCTCTTTTTCTTAACCAAGCCCTCAATTTCTTTACCGCACCAATCAACCACACTGCCCTGTGACCCAACATTTCAACTCCCCCTCTCACTCTGCTGAGGACATGGAGGTCCTGGGCCTCCTTCACCACCACTCCGTCACCACCAGATGCCTGGAGGAAGAACACCTCATCTTCCGCCTGGGAACACTTCAAGCCTAGGACATCAATGTGGACTTCAACAGTTTCCTCATTTCCCCTTCCCCCACCTCACCCCAGTTCCAAACTTCCAGCTCAGCACTGTCCCCATGACTTGTCCTACCTGCCTATCTTCTTTTCCACCTATCCACTCCACCGTTCCCCCCCCCCCCCCACACCCGGCCTATCACCTTCATCCCCTCCCCCACTCACCTATTATACTCTATGCTACTTTCTCCCCATCCCCACCCTCCTCTCACTTATCTCTCCACCCTTCAGGCTCTCTGCCTGTATTCCTGATGAAGGGCTTTTGCCTGAAATGTCGATTTTACTGCTCTCGGATGCTTCCTGAACTGCTGTGCTCTTCCAGCACCACTAATCCAGAATCTGGTTTCCAGCATCTGCAGTCATTGTTTTTACCTCAATTTCTTTTGTCATCCAGCATTCCCTATATCTACCAGCCTTTCCTTTCACCCTAACAGGAATATACTTTCTCTGGATTCTCATTATCTCATTTCTGAAGGCTTCCCATTTACCAGCCATCCCTTTACCTGCGAACATCTGTCCCCAATCAGCTTTTCAAAGTTCTTGCCTGATACCGTCAAAATTGGCCTTTCTCCAATTTAGAACTTCAACTTTTGATCTGGTCTATCCTCTTCCATCACTATTTTAAATCTAATAGAATTATGGTGGCTGGCCCCAAAGTGCTCCCCCACTGACACCTCAGTCACCTGCCCTGCCTTATTTCCCAAGAGTAGGTCAGGTTTTGCACCTTCTCTAGTGGATACATCCACATACTGAATCAGAAAATTGTTCTTGTACACACTTAACAAATTCCTCTCCATCTAAACCCTTAACACTATGGCAGTCCCAGTCTATGTTTGAAAAGTTAAAATCCCTGACCATAACCACCCTATTATCCTTACAGATAGCTGAGATCTCCTTACAAGTTTGTTTCTCAAATTCCCTCTGACTATTAGGGGGTCTATAATACAATCCCAATAAGGTGATCATTCCTTTCTTATTTCTCACTTCCACCCAAATAACCTCCCTGGATGTATTTCCAGGAATATCTTCCCTCAGCACAACCGTAATGCTTTCCCTTATCAAAAACACCACTCCACCTCCTCTCTTGCCTCCCTTTCTATCCTTCCTGTAGCATTTGTATCTTGTAACATTAAGCTGCCAGTCCTGCCCATCCCTGAGCCATGTTTCTGTAATTGCAATGACAATTTATGACTAAATTAATGCCTTATGCTAAAGAAATATCGATTTAATGCTGATTTGACAATATCTTTAATGATTTAAGCTTTTATTGCTTTCCACACGATACAAGTTACATTCCAGTGTAGGTAGATTAAAAAGCAATTTTGAAATGTTGCAAATTCTTGATGAGATTGTACACTTCATTATTTTTTTCATCATTGGATTACTATTTCGTGAGAAGGGAATAGGACTCCAATTTATAGAACATAGAACATAGAATAGTACAGCACAGTACAGGCCCTTTGGCCCACGATGTTGTACCAAGCATTAATCTTAACCTAAGATCAACCCAACCTACACGCCCCTCAATTTACTGCCATCCATGTGCTTGTCCAGCAGCCGCTTAAGTGCCCCAAATGTCTCTGACTCCACTCCCACTGCTGGCAGTGCATTCAACGCACCCACCACTCTCTGTGTAATGAACCTACCTCTGACATCTCCCCT
The DNA here is from genome assembly GCF_047496795.1 of Chiloscyllium punctatum. NCBI lineage: Eukaryota > Metazoa > Chordata > Chondrichthyes > Orectolobiformes > Hemiscylliidae > Chiloscyllium > Chiloscyllium punctatum. The sequence continues at coordinate 21,359,423 of NC_092783.1, forward strand.
GTACCTTTCTCCAATCACCTTATAATTATGACCCCTCGTGATAGCTATTTCTGCCCTGGGGAAAAGTCTCTGGCTATCTACTCTGCTTATGTCTCTCATTACCTTGTACACCTCTATCAAGTCACCTCTCTTCCTTCTTCTCTCCAGTGTGAATAACCCTAGCTCACCCAACCTCTCTTCATAAGACAAGCCCTCCAATCCAGGCAGCATTCTGGTAAATCTGCTCTGCACCATCTCTGCACCTACAATGAGGTGACTGCAACTGGTAACAATATTCCAAGTGTGGTCAAACCAGTGTTTTATGGAGCTGCAGCAAAACCTCGTGGCTCTTAAACTCAATTTCCCTGTTAATGAAAGCCAAAACACCATATACCTTCTTAACAACCCAATCAACTTGGGTGGCAACTTTGAAAGATCTTTGTACATGGACCCCCAAGATCCCGCAGTTCCTCCACACTGCCAAGAATCCTGTTTAGTCCTGTGCATTTAAATTCATCCTTCCAAAATGGTCACCAAATTCCAGGTAGAATACTTTCCAACCACTACCACTTGCTGTCTTCTTTCGGCCAGCCAATTCTGTATGCAGACAGACAAATTTCCCTGTATCCCTTACCTCCTATCTTTCTGAATGAACCTACTGTGGGGAACCTTATCAAATACCTAAATGATATCCATATATGTCACATCCACTGCTCAACCTTGGTCAACTTTTCAAAAATTCATTTGTGGGACTTGGGCGTTGCTGGCTGACCAGCATTGATAGCCCATTCCTATTTGCCCTTGAGAAGGTGGTGAGCTGCCTTCTTGAATTGCTGTAGTCTACTTGCAGTGAGTTGACCCCAATGCCGGTAGGGAGAGAATTCCAGGTTTTTGACCCAATGACTGTGACACAACAACAGTGTATTTCCAAGTCAGTGTAGTGAGTGGCTTGAAGGGGAACAGGCAGGTGATAGTACTCCCAAGTACCTGCTGTCCTTCTAGATGGAAGTGGTCATGTGTTCGAAAGATGCTATCTAAGGATCTTTGGTGAATTTCTGCAGTGCATCTTTTAGATAGTGCACACTGCTGCTACTGAGTGTCAGAGGGATTGAATGTTTGTAGATGTGGTGCCAATCAAATGGGTTGCTTCATCCTGGATGGTGTCAAGCTTCTTGAATGTTGTTGAAGCTGCACCCATCCAGGCAAGTGGGGAATATTCCATCACACTCCTGATTTATGTTTGTCGATAGTTGATAGACTTTGGGGTGTCATGAGGTGAGTTACTTGCCCCAGCATCCCTGGTCTCTGACCTGTTCTGGTCACCACCATGTGGTGAGTCCAGTTGAGTTTCTGTTCAGTGGTAACCCATAGGATATTAATAGTGGGTGATTCGATGATGGTAATACCATTAAATGTCAAGGTGCAGTGGTTAGAATGTTTCCTATTGGTCTTAGTCATTGTCTGGCATTTGTATGGTGTGAATGTTAGTTGCCACTTGTCAGCCCAAGCCTTAATATTGTCCAGGTCTTGTTGCGTTTGAGCACGGACTGCTTCAGTATCTGAGGAGTCATGAATGGTGTTGAACACTGTGCAATCATCGGTGAACATCCACACTTCTGACCTTATGACAGAGGAAAGGTGATAGTTGAAGCAACTGAAGATTGTTGGACCTAGGACACTACCCTGAGGGATTTCTGCAGAGATGTCCTGGAGCTGAGATGACTGACCCTCCACATCCGCAGCTATCTTCCTTTGTGCCAGGTATTACTCTAACCAATGGAGTGTTTTCCCTCTGAAACCCATTGATTCCAGTTTTGCCAGGGCTCCTTGATGCCATACTCAGGTAAATGCAGCCTTGATGACAAGGACTGTCACTTTCACCTCACCTCTGGAATTTAGCACTTTGTCCATGTTTGAACCAAGGCTGTAATGAGATCAGGAGCTGAGTGACCCTGGCAAAACCCAAACTGGGTGTCACTGAGCAGCTTATTGCTGAGCAGGTCTGCTTGATAGCACTGTTGATGACCCCTTCTATCACTTTACTGTTGATGGAGAGTAGATTGATTAGGTGATAATTGGCTATATTGGATCTGTCCTGCCTTTTGTGTACAAGACATACCTGGGCAGTTTTCCACATTGTCGGATGGATGCTAGTGTTGTAACTGTACTAGAAGAGCTTGGCTAGTGGAGTGGCAAGTTCTGGAGCACACATCTTCAGTACAATTGCTGGGATGTTATCAGGGCTCATTACCTCCAGCCATTTCTTGATATCACATGGAGTGAATCGAATTGGCTGGAGGCTGGTTTCTGAGATGCTGGAGACCACTGGTGGAGCACAAGATGAATCATCCACTCCGCATTTCTTACTGAAGATTGATGCGGATGCATCAGCCTTATCTTTTGCACTCATTGAGGATGGCGATATTTGTGGAGCCTCCTCCTCCAGTGAAATGTTTAATTGTCCGCCATCATTCATGACTGGATGTGGAAGGACTGCAGAGCTTAGTTCTAATCCATTTGTTGGGGGATCACTTAGCTCTGTCTATCACTTGCTGTCTGGCATGCAAGTATTCCTGTTTGGTAGCTTCACCAGGTTGACACTCATTTTTAGGTGTATCTGATGCTGCTCCTGACATGCCCTCCTGCACTCTCCATTGAACCTGGGTTGATTCCCTGGCTTGATGGCAATGGTTGAGTCGGGATATGCCGGGTTATGAGATTGCAAATTGTGTTGGAATGTAGTTCTGCTGCACTTGATGGCCCACAGCACCTTATGGATGCCCAGTCTTGAGCTGCTGGATTATGTCAAAGTCTGTCGCATTTAGCATGGTGATAGTGCCACACAACACAATGGAGGTTGTTCTCAATGTGAAGGTGGGACTTCATCTCCACAAGGACAGTGCAGTGGTCACTTTTACCTGTACTGTCATGGAGAGATGCTTCTCTAGCCAGCAGATTAGTAAGGATGAGGTCAAGTATGTTGTTTCCCTTTTGTTGATTCCTTCCTCACCTGCCAGAGGCCCAGTCTAGCAGTTACATCCTTTAGGACCCGACCAGCTCGATTAGTAATGCTGCTGCCAAGCCACTCTTAGTGATGAACATTGAAATCCTTCACCCAGTGTACATTTTGCGCCCCTACCGCCCTCAGTACTTCCTCCAAGTGTTGTTCAAAATGGAGGAGTATTGATTCATCAGCCGAAGGAGGACGGTATGTGGTAACCAGTAAGAGGTTTCCTTGCCCATGTTTAACCTGAAGCCATGAGACTTCATGGAGTCTAGAGTTGATATCAAAGACTCCCAGGGCAACTCCCTCCCAACTGTATACCACTGCGCCACCACCTCTGTTGGATCTGTCCTGTCGGTGGGACAGGAGATATCCAGGGATGGTAATGGTGGTGTTTAGGGTGTTATCTGTAAGGTATGATTCCGTAAGAATGTGTATATCAGACTATTGCTTGACTACTCTGTGAGATAGCTTTCCCAATTTTGAAACTAGTGCCCAGATGTTGGTAAGGAGGACTTTGCATGGTCGACATGGCTGTTTGTGTTTTTGCCGTTGCCTTTTCCGGTTCCAAGGTCGATGCCAGCTGGTCCATCCAGTTTCATTTCTTTGTTGTGACTTTCTAGTGAACTAAGTATTTGGCTTGCAAGGCCATTTCAGAGGGCAGTTGAGAGTCAACCACATTGCAATGGCTCCGGAATCACATGTAGGCCAGACCAGGTAAAGATGGCAGATTTCATTCCCAAGGACATCTGAACCAGATGGGTTTTTCTGACAATTGACAATGTTTGTCTCGTCATGTCCTCAAAGAACTCAATAAGCTTAATGAGGCATGACCTTACCCTCACAAAGCCATGCTGACTATCTTTAATCAAATTATGTTTTCAAAATAGTCATAAATCCTATCTCTCAGAATCCTTTCCAGTACCTTGTTTACTACAGACATAAGACTGACTGGTCTGTAATTCATAGGAATTTCCCTATTCCCTTTCTTGAACAGAGGAACAACATTTGTCTTCCTCCAATCAGCCGATATTATTCCCGTGGAGAGTGAGGATACAAAGATCATCGCCAGAGGCACAGCAATCTCATTCCTCACTTCCGTAATAACCTGGTCCAGCCCTGGGGATTTATCTATCTTGATGCTTCCCATAATTTCCAGCATATCCACTTCTTAGTATCAATCTGTTCAAGCCTATTAACCTGGTCCATGGTGTTCTCACTATCAACAAGATCCATCTCTCTAGTGAATACTGATGCAAAAACCTCATTTAGGACCTTCCCTATCTCTTCAGACTCCAGGCACAAGTTCCCTCCATTATTCTACCCTCTCTCTGATCATTCTCTTATTCCTCATGTATGTGCAGAATGTCTTTGGGTTTTCCCTAATCCTTCCCGCCAAGACTTTTTCCTGCCCCCTCCTAGGTCTTCTCAGTCCATTTTTGAGTTCTTTCCAATGTACCCTGCAATCCTTTAAAACTGTGCCAGATCCTTACTTCCTCAGCCTTAAGTAAGCTTCCTTCTTCCTCTTGACAAGAAGCTCCTCTGCTCTTGTCATCCAAGGCTCCTTCACCTTACCATTCCTTGCCTGTCTCAGTAGAACAAAGCTATCAAAACTCACAAGAAGTGCTCCTTAAACAGCCACCACATTTTTGTTATGCATTTCCTGTAGAACAGTTGTTCCCAATTTATACTCCACAGCTCCTATCAAATCACAGTATAATTTCTCATCCCCCAATTAAATATCTTCCCATACTGTCTGTTCCTATCTCTCACCATGGCTATGGTAAAGATGAGGCAGTTGTGGTCACTGTCACTGAAATGCTCTCCCATCAAGAGATCTGACACCTGGTCTGGCTCGTTGCCTAGCGCTAAATCCAATATGACCTCCCCTCTAGTTGGCCTATCTACATATTGAGCCAGGAATCCCTCCTGGACACACCTGACAAAATCGGTTCAACCAGACCACCTGCACTAAGGAAGTTCCAATCAATATTGTGGAAGTTGAAGTCACCCTTAATAACAACTCAGTTGCATCTGCACCTTTCCAAGATCTGCTGTTCAATCTGTTTCTCCATCTGTCAGTAAATGAGTTCTTCAAGTGTCATTGTTTGCCTTTTTACTTCTATTGCTAAAATGTTTACACATATGCATCATAATTCAGCTATCATACATTTTGTGCTTTTTTTTGACAAGTGAATTGGGAAAGTTTAATTTTGTTCCTCTGTATGACCAGGTACAACTGAAGAATTTATAACACCAATGTTCGACTTCTACAGAAGTATGGGAGAAATGAATGTGACAGATACTGAATATGCCTTACTTTCTGCAACCACAATTCTTTTCTCAGGTAAAAAAAATCATAACTTATGGCATTAATTTAATTTAATTAGGGAAATCCAACCCAATCATGTACATATTTTGTTTGAGATTGGCTCCAGGGAAGGAAAGCTGAAATTGTCTGGGAACTGATCTGTTGTTTAAAGGAATTTGCATGCACGATGGGCAGAATTTTCAATGAATAGTCTGATATACTTGTGAAATTTTAGTAGAAAAGTTTACTTCTCAGTTAATTTAGTTCGAAGTCGATGTTACGATATGGAGACAGGCAACTGAAGCAAAAGTCTTTCTACTGTTGTATTTGCAACATGGTAAAATTAAAATCTTCAAAGATCCTCAAAATTGACCCCAATGGTTCCGAACCAAACTTCTGAATAACCAATCTCACGCTTTGTGAACAATCAATTCTACACATTGATCCCTATGTTAAATATAAGACTTCGAAATTTATTAACAATATAGTAACATACAAGAGCAAAATTAAATAACAAAGTGATCTGATTGTCTATGCCATAAACCCAAAAATCTTTATTTTCAGCCCTTAACACAGTTAAGGGATAAATAGAAGTAAATAACAAAACTGGCCAGATTATTTAAGTGGCTTTCATGTTTTGTTGTTTCACAATAATAGAAAATGGCTTCTTGGTTGATTCTCTGAAAATGTCATTGGGTCACTTTTTTAGTTCACTCAGACAAAGGTAGTAATACTTAAAACATAATTTTCTATTCCCTAAGCTTCCAAGAGCTGCTTATAAGAGGTTAGGCAGGGAGCTTTCAAATCTTCATGCCAGACTCTTTCTCACAGAAACCACCATTCAAAAGCCAATTCCAACCTGAGGCACACCCTGAATGACTAACCATCTGCCCCATGAGATCCCAATTACATTCAACATCTGCCATCTGTTTGAGTATTAGTCCTCTCCCATACTTGCTGGAACCGATGCCCAGGTATTACCCTTGTTAGTAGCCAACTTCTGCTATCTGTCTAACGTGATGCACTGGTGATGAAGCATCTCCAGAACGTTTTGATCAGAAACCAACCTACAATTAACGTCCAGACCTGTCCTCACAAATAAACAAAAGTTTGTTTAGTCTGTTTTTCTTTTAACATTAACTCTTATTGACATTCCAAGAGTTATCTTTAGCTCAATTCCAAACCAAATTTATAAGAGTCAGGATGAAGAGCCTATGCCTGAAATATCTACTCTCCTGCTCCTCGGACACTGCTTGTCTGGCTGTACTTTTCCAGCACCACACTTCTTGACTTTGATCTCCAGCATCTGCGGTCCTCACTTTCTCCAAATTTATAAAAGAGTAAAGTAAAACTAATGAAAAATCAGTGAAGGCTCTAACATGTATAACAATAATTTATATTTATATAGCATATTTAATGGTAATCACACTTTGCATCAGACGTATTGCTGTTTCTTGTTGGTATAGCCCCAGACCATTAAACTGTTGAGAATTTGATAGTAGATGATAAATATCCTCAAGAATGGAAACATTTTGGAAATTAAAACTGCAGTGGTGGGGTACAACACAGATTCTGAAGCTAGGTTAAGTTATAATGTTATAGCTCTTCAGGGAGAGTTTTCCTTTCTATCATACTGAACTTGAGAGAAAAACAAATCACACATTACTGGGAATATTCAACAGGTAAGTTAGCATCTTTTGAAAGAAAAACTGATGGTGAGATCATACCTTATTCAAAACCAATCCACTTACACTGAGTTATCAGGCCTTATAGAGAGTTAACATTTCAGGTTGATAATATTTCATCATTTATGGAAGAAGCTAGAGACCTAACAGTACTTAAACAGGTACAAATACAGGGAATGACGATTGAAAGATAGTGTCAGAAAAGGGGAGAAAATAATAAAAGAGCAGGTCTGTATTAGAGTGTAAAACAGTATTAATTAAATGATTAAAAAAACAACGGTTTGTAACAAAATGGATGAAATAGGACAAGTAGAAATCTGTGATCCTAGAGGAGATATTTAAGGCAAAGCAGATTTATTACAGCATCTGTTCTCTAAACTTTTAGGAGCAGTCGTCATAAGTCATTGAATTAAATGTCAGGCTGAATTTCAGGCAGGGTGTGACTATTGGGCCCTTAGTTAGCTCATCATGGTTCTTCTGTCCTGAGAAGAGAAGAAATTCTGCTTCTAAGAACAGGTGACTCATTATCAGGACTACAAACAGTCCTTACACTGAGTAACCAGGATGCAGACTGGGTTTGATAGGCTAGGTTGAAAAGAGGAAACATGAGGAGAAAGAATTAACTTGGAAGGGCCTTCTAACTAATGTAACCAGAAGGCAGTAAAGTGAATAATCAAAAAGATAAGAAAGCTTAATTGTGGACATGAAAAGGTTTCATTCCACCTTCCTTTACCTTAATGAACACAAAAATGCACATAAACTAATGATATGATATTCAATTACTCTCATATCAAATTCAGAAGTGCATCTTAAGATACAAATTTTGAAAGTACTATCTTGTCTAAAGTGTTCCTTAGCCAACAAATGAACTTCAATCAAGATAGTTTGTGAATATTTTGATAAAGGAAATTACCAAAATTTGTAACTCTCACTGCTTTATCATGTACTTATGTGTGCTCTGGCACAAAGCATACTATCTACAATCCAATGACATTTCAGTTATTAATTCTACTACAAATTATTCAATAATTTAAATTAAGCAATTCAATTAACATAATTAAGTAGATAATACATCACAGAAGTCCCTGTCATTATTAAAAAATCAAATTATTTCATAGCTTTAATTAATAAAAATAGACTTGTGTGGCTATATGGTTTGCCAATAGGAAGCAGTAAATATGAAACAGCCAAGAATCATGGTAAGCCAGCTGCATTTATAAGTGGTTAAAAAGCAAAAGGCCACTGTGTGGCATGGGTATGCATTCAATAACTGCTTCAAATGAAGTAAGAAGATATAGGCAATCAGGGTAATAACAATTATAATTTTGAATGGCTTTGCTTTCATTAATGATAGAAAAATGAAGGCACACATTGGAATCCACAAAAAATGGATTTTATTTTATCTGCTCTTTGGAATTTTCAACATTTGTGGTCCACTTACTTGAACACTTCCATTGGAATATTGCTACTACAAGGGGTTAGATTTTTGTACTTACTGAATGATTGATCAACACTGGGAAAAAGTGAGGACTGCAGATGCTGGAGATCAGAGTCAAAAAGTGTGGGTCAAAAACTTTTTGACTCTGGTTGGTCAACATTACCTAGTTAGAGTGCAGGAAGAAGGTTTGTATACCACTAATAGAATTTGGCATCACTTAATTGCAGGAAAAAATTCCTACCTAATTATATTTTTGATGCTATATACAGGCAAGACTTAATATTTTGGCTGAAAGTTAAAAATCAACCCCATGTACTTTAATATTTGTAATTCAATTATACCAAATTTGGTTGATCACTTTTCTTTTGTTGATCTGCAGATCGACCCTATGTAAAGAATAAACTACATGTAGAAAAGTTACAGGAGCCTCTTTTGGAGATTTTATACAAGTATTCAAAGATCCATCATCCGGAAAGTCCACAGCGCTTTGCTCGGTTGTTGGGTCGTCTTACTCAACTTAGAACCCTTAACCACAACCATTCAGAGGTACTGATGTCATGGAAGACAAAGGATCAGAAACTCACACCCTTGCTGTGTGAAATTTGGGATGTACAGTGAGGATCACCATAGAATCTGATAAATGTTTTCGGACTGGTCAGCTCAACTGCAAGTCAGGCTTTTTTTGTAAAGTCCAAAACCACAGAAAATGATTTACGTAAAATACAATTTAATTTCATCAGTCTGCAGCTACCAAGTCAGAATATGTCAAAGGCAAATCAATTGTCATGGTAGTAATTACAGTAACTGAAACTTTTGTTTTTATATTCATCTTTGGTTTATTATTTGACCAACAGCTTTTATTTGGTTTCTCACAGACCATTTGGTCATTATATTTTATTTTATAAAGTACTTGCTCTCAATGAATGTGAGACTGACTACCAGTAATTAAGTCATTTTGTAATTCACATTCCTGAAATAAGACCAGGCTCAAATTTCATCCTGAGTTGGGTGCACTCAGCTTAGAATCTTCCTGACTTTATGAACATAACTTGGGAGAAATTACATTGAACTGCTAGAAGCTTGCTCAGGTAGAGGGCTTGTGCACTGGAGTTGGGTCTTGCCACTCCTTTGAACAGTATGGTGGAAGTCAGGAGTCTGCTGAAGTGGGTTATTTAATAATAACAGTAATTCTCTATCTCTCGTCAATCACACATGCCCCCTGAGACTAAATCATGCAACCTCAAGTACACCATCTCCCCATTACCCTTATTCCCTCAAAGCCAAGTAATGTCTCTCTAAGAAGCGATCGTAATCTCTTACAGTCCCTGTGTCAACTGAGTGCCAACACATGTCTCCTCACCCACCCTCCTCCATTGTTCAGTCTTAGACTATCCATGACAACTCACTCAGTATCTATCATAACAGTGCTCAGGAACCATGCTGAAATGAAATAAATAATGCTTTAAGTATTTATAGAGACTTCACTGTCTTAAAGTTGTTGGTACTCATTACAAGAAATCCATCCAATACATTTAAAGTTCTTCAAGTACTCAATCCCTTATTGTACTATTTATATTCATAGCCCCTATCAAAACAGTGAATCCCTGTATGATCACATGGAGCTGTCATTCAAAATGTGAACCTACAAAAATCATATTATAAATATGACAGGTTGTTGAAGTCATAAAGCTGTACTAATACGATAATGATAACCCTTAGCCTTATGGCAACAAACAGCCATTGATATTGAAAGCACCAAATCTTCTGAACTTAGAGTCACAGCAGGCTTTTGTTTTCAAATTTTATACAGTAGGGGATTTAAATAAATTGAAAAATTGTCAGTTCCAAAGACTTTTTCCACCTTTCACGCACATTCGCATCTACTCTTAATAATCATTAGTCACACATTTTACGCTATAAATTCCTCTCGAGCAAAATTAGGCCTCTTTGAACTCGGCATTGAATTCAAATAAGCCTGCTGGACTTGAGTTTCCTATATGTGTGAATCACAATCTGACCCTTTTGCCCTGGCAAAAATAACATTTGTCAGGAATAGGGGCTTGATTTTCATTTTGGCTGAGGCATAAATTTTCCATGAAAATTCAGGCTCAGGAATTTGCTGGGAAAATTGAAGATGAAAACCAGCTGGAAAAGCAACTTTTTAAAATTTATTTTAGCCAAATGTACCAAATTCCTAAATGATCTGTTTTTAATTTTGACATGAATTTTCATAAAATACTACAAAATATAGGAGATTACAACATCACCAAACTGCATTTCAAATTGTTTCAATTATCTGTGAATGTTTGCAGAAGAGAATGCAAAATCTCTTGAAATGTTAGACATTAAGAACATTCAATAAAATGTCATGTTATACAGTACTTGTGAATTTTAATTTAAAACAATGGAACAGTTAATAGAACTTATTATAAGTGAGGACCTTTAATGGCTTTCATTTAGGGGATCATTAACAATATGACATTTTCATAAGACAATATTAAAATAATATCTTTATTTACAACCATTCCCCATCGACTCCAGACACCATTCAGACTGTCTCAATTTGGACCTGCTAGTCCTGGTGAAAGGTCCTGATCCGAAACGTCAACTCCTCTCTTCCTCTGATGCTGCTTGACCTGCTATGCTTTTTCCAGCTCCATTCTTTTCCACTTCAACTTTATGTTGTAAGACAAACTAAATGAATAGTTAGACATGACACTACAATGTGGGCTATAATTGTCATTAGATTCTAGTGCTTTCTGCACATTTCAAATCTATATTTAATAATTGCATTGCGACACCTGTAATGGATAACCAAATCTGATACATAATGGAAAAATTCATTTTATAAATATTAGTAAAATATACAACATGACAAGTACTTGATAGACATTGATCCTACGTAAATGTCTGTAACTACCTGACTGCTTAAAAGTCTCTCACGTCATCATGATACAGTAACACTTGGTGATGCTATGATTATTCATTGACTAAAATCAATCTTAATGTAATCAGGATATATTACTGGATATTCTGGCCTCAAAATTAACACCTCTGTTTGACAATATGTCTGACTTTCTACATTGGGGATCACAAGCACAAAACCTATGTTTCATATCACTCCATGCACAAGGCCCTGGATTGCTTATATATTTGCTTGTTGAATTATTGAAAATAAATGACTGAAGTCTCAAAATTCAATTATATGTTGTCTGATGTATTAGCTTACAGGTATAACTTTGCTATGTGGTAATGTGCAACAATATACTAATATTTCCTGTTAACCATAATATTACACAAACGTCAAGTGGAATTGGTTCATTGTACATAGTTGTGAATTTAGGGAAAGCTCTTCTCATGGAATTTGTAGCAGATGGGAAAGTATGGAGCAAATTCCTTATATAGACAATGGAGTATAATGCAGAGAAATATTGGCCTAGATCTTCCAGTCTCAGAATAATTGGAGACCAGGCATGTATATCGCAAAAGATGTGTTTCAGGATCTCTCAGAAATTCTAACCCACTGACTATGAAGCTATCTCTTGGGAAGTTTAAACGTCTAATAGGTGATTATCTAGTGAAAAAGAGCATATTGCTGTGTTAGGGTTGGAGGACTTCAGAGTGTTTTGATTTACATATCCTTATAGATAGCCAAAAATGCTTGAGGATTATCATAGAATCTCTAGGTTCATCTACTAGTTAACTATAAAGCTAACCTCTAATCACTCACATTGATTCCCTGTTCGCTAACATTGACCCTGTCTGAACACTCAATCTGACTTCCAATAGCTACTCCCTCAATATTCAATCCCAAGCTCGTCATATGCATGCTCCCAGCACCTGCCCTTATCACAACAATTGATGCATCACACAACCTGACTCCCAACCAGTGACACCCTTACCTGATATGACAACCTTTCATCCATTTCATTTCCACATATATACACACTATCTTCTTACTTGGCACTACCTCTATACTCTTACCTTCTACACTTATCTATATCCCTTCATCCAACAAACACCTTACTCCTTTACCTATCTGGCAACATATCACTTCACCAACACTACTTACTAACTTACCCTCCCACCCATTCACATTACGCACTTACTTTCATTCAGTAACTTTTAAAGAGGCTCTGGGACCTTGAAACTGTTTTTATTTACCAGAATATGGCAACTATTGCCATAAGAATAGGGCATAGCTTCTGAAATGCTGCTTGCAACAAGCTTTCTTGGACTGTATTGATTGGGAAGTATCCTGCATTAAAGTCTAGGAAGTTAAGGACATAACCTATTGTCTACTGTGCATCAAAAATAAGAGTTTGGAATATTTGAGCTATTAAAAAAATAGAAGAAAAGGATTGGAAAAAACCAAACAATACCTCAAAGCTCAAAAAATTGAACCCATGCAATATGTTGGCACTCAGAGTAAAATCCTACTGCATGAAAATTACTCTATTTTTTTTTCTTGATAGATTATTCTAAATTCTCAATGCTTTTAGAGACAATTTCGAACATAGAGATAGTTCATCATATTATATGAACAGTCAGCACAAGTTAATTATGTGTTTTACCTGTAAAGGAATACTGAAAAGGAGAAGGCAAGTAAGTATAAGGGAAGTAAAAGAATCAAAGAAATCACAGCCACTCAGCAGGCCATCAAGCATGAGTCAAGACATCAGCTTTTCTGTACTATTAAAGGTGCTTGGATTGTTTCTCAGAATAAAGCTCCAAGCAGTTGTCATTATGCTGTTATAGTCCTTTCATTGGTCTTCACTGAGGTAATAAAAATTGATCAGGATTATTTCTCAGGTTAATGAGGAAGCATATACCAGAAGTCCTGAGCTGAATCAATAGATTCTATACACCACATAGGAAATTTTTTTTAAAATAGTGTTGTCAAAGTTTGAAGATTATAAACACATAAGGGGGCAGCACAGTGACTCAGTGGTTAGCACTGCTGCCACACAGTGCCAGGGACCAGGGTTCAATTCTAGCACTGGGCAATTGTCTGTGTGGAGTTTGCACATTCTCCCAGTTGCCTGCGTGAGTTTCCTCCCACAGTCCAAAGATGTGCAGATTAGGTAAACTAGTCACGCTAAATTGCCCATAGTGTTCAGGGATGTGTAGGTTAGGTGCATTAGTAAGGGGAAATGTAGAGTAATAGGGGAGGAGAATGAGTCTGGGTGGGTTACTCTTCAGAGGATTGGTGCAGACTTCTTGGGCCAAATGGTCTGTTTCTACACTGTATGGGATTCTATGATAGGGCTAGATCTAGGCTCAGTCTAATGGTGAAGGTTCATCATATACTGTTACTATTATCATTTGGAACCTTGTGTCCAAGTTAAATGTAACCATGTTTACATTGAAGTTTATGTTGCATTGCTATTGAACCTATATTATGAAGGGGAGATGCAATTTTATTTAATTTTTGAGTTCTGTGAATACTGCAGGTGTCTGGAAAATTGCTTACATGCATTAAATGAGGCAGTAGACACTTGGGGTGAGTATTTCTGTGCCTTAAGGGTAGAAAACTGGAAAAAAAATGGTTGCAAAAAGGTATCTTATATCACAAGCTGATGGAGACAGAAACAAGTTAGAAAAACAGAACAACTCAAAGGGCCACTGAATGTGCAGTCTTCTTTCAGAGAGAGAAGCAGCTCATTTGGAGATATAAGACCTGTATAAGAAGCAGTGCAGTTTATCAGTGTCTAAACTTCCTGGCTTTTATTCCTGTGAAGGGCTTTTGTCCGAAACATCGATTTTACTGCTCCTCAGATGCTGCCTGAACTGCTGTGCTCTTCCAGTACCACTAATCCAGAATCTGGTTTCCACCATCTGCAGTCATTGTTTTTACCTAGAATAAAAATGTGCTGAGTGGCTTAGAAGAATGTGTGGTGACCTTATTAAAGCATAAGATTCTTAGGAGGCCTGACAGAGTAGACGTGGAAAGATTGTTGCAGAGTCATAAAGTTGTACAGCATGGACACTGATCCTTTGGCCCAACTCATCTATGGCAACCAGATATCTTAAATTAATCTAATCCCATTTGCTATCGTTTGACCTATATCCATTTAAATCCTGTCTTCATGTACCTATCCAGATGCATTTTAAATGTTGTAATTGTATCAGCCTCCACTACTTCTTTCGGCAGCTCATTCCATACACGCACCACCCTCTGTGTGAAAAAATGGCCCCTGAGGTCCCTTTTATATCTTTCTCATCTCACCTTAAAACTGCCCTCTAGATTTCGACTCCCCTACACTGGAAAAAATATCTTGGCTGTTCACCCCATCTATGCCCCATATGATTTTATAAACCTCTATAAGGTCACCCCACAGCCTTCTATGCTCCAGGTAATATAACTTTAATCTATTCAGCTTCTCCCAAAAGCTCAAACTCTCCAATCCTGGCAACATTCTTGTAAATCTTTTCTGCATCCTGTCAAGTTTAACAATATCTTTCGTATTGCAGGGAGACCAGAATTGAATGCAGTATTCCAAACGGGCGCTAACCAATAGCTAGCACAATCACAACATGACATCCCAACTCCTTTACTTAGTACACTGACCAATCAAGGCAAGCATAGCAAATACCTTCTTTACCCTGTTTATTGATGACTCCATTTCAAGGAACTATGAACCTGCATCCCAAAGCTTATTTTGTTTGGCAACACTCTCTTAAGTATACAGTCCTGCCCTGATTTGCCTTACCAAAACATAATATCTCATATTTATCTAAATTAAACTCCATCTGCCATTCCTCGGCCCGTCTGATCAAGGTCCCGTTGTATTCTGAGGTAATCTTCTTTACTGTCCACTACACCATCAATTTTGGTGTCATCTGCAAACTTTCTAACCATTCTTCCTATATTCACATCTAAATCATGTACAGAAATGATGAAAGGTAGTGCACCCAGCACCAATTGATGTAGCACATTACTGATCACAGGCCTCCAGTGCAGAAAACAAGACACCAGCACCACCTCCTGTCTCCTACATTCAAACCAATTTTTTATCAAAATGGTGAGCTCACCCTGGATTCCAAATGACCTAACCTTGTTAATGGGTCTACCATACCAAACTTTGTCGAATGTCTTACTAAAATTCATATACACAAGGTCCAGCACTCTGCCTTCACAATCTTCTTTGCTAGTTCTCAATCGTTAGTGGGTCATGATTTCCTAGCCACAACTATCCCTAATTAGTACTTGCCTTTCCAAATACATGTAGATCATGTCCCTCAGAATCCCTTCCAAACACTGATGTCAGGCTGACCAGGCTATAGTTCCCTGGCTTTTTCTTACCATCTTTCTTAAATAGTGGCACCACATCAGCCACCCTCCAGTCTTCTGGCACCTCAACCTTGGCTATTAATGATTCAAGTATATCAATAAAAGATCAAGCAACCACTTCCCCAGCTTCCCACAAAGTTCTGGGATACATTTGATCAGGTCCTGGGAATTTATACATCTTTATGTGTTTTAAAACGTCCAGCACCACCCTGCTCTGTAATATGAACACTTTCCAAGATATCATTGTTTATTTCTCCAAGTTCTCTGGCTTCCATATCCTTCTCCCCAATATATGCTAACACAAAATACTTGTTTAGTATCTCACCCATCTCCTGCTGCTTCATTCTTAGACTGCCTTGTTGATCTTCAAGAGGTCCTATTCTCTCCCTAGTTATTCTTTTGCCTTTAATGCATTTTTTTTGGATTCTCCTTAACCCTATTTGCCAAAGCTATATCATGTCCCCTTTGTGTCTTCCTGATTTCCCTCTTTATTATATTTATACTGTTCTTATACTCCTTGAGGGATTCACTTGATCCCAGCTGTCTATACCTGCCACATGCGTCCTTTTTCTCAATCAGATCCTCAGTTTCTCTAGTCATCCAGCATTCCCTACACCTAACAGCCATGCTGTTTATGCTAATAGGAACATATTGCCTTTAAACTCTCATTATCTCATTTTTGAAGACCTCTCACTTTCCAGCCATTCCTTTACCTGTGAACAGCCATCCCTTTATCTGTGAATAGCCATACCCATTAAAGTTAAAGTTCTTGTCTAACACCATCAAAATTGGCCTTCCTCCAATTGAAAACTTTAACTTTTAGTTCAGGTCTATCCTTTTCCATACCTGTTTTAAAACTAATAGAATTATGATCATTGGCTCCCAAAGTGGTCCCCCACTGATACCTCAGTCACCTGCCCTGCCTTATTTCCCAAAAGAAGGTCAATGTTTGCTCCATCTCTAGTAGATTCATCCTTATACTGAATAAGAATATTTTCTTGTATACACTAAACAAATTCCTCTCCAACCAAGCTCTTAACACTATGACAATCTCAGTCTATGTTTGGAAAGTCTGAGGGCCTATAGTACAATCCCACTAATGTGATCAGCCCCTTCTTTTTCTCAGTTCCACCCAAACATTTCCCTGGATGAACTCCCAGGAATATGCTCCCTAAGTAAAATCATAATGTTGTTCCTAACCAAAAATGCCATTCCTCCTCCTGTCTTGCCACCCCCACTTCCTACCTTTCCTATAGCGTCTAAACCCTGGAACATGAAG
Organism: Chiloscyllium punctatum; assembly: GCF_047496795.1. Lineage (NCBI taxonomy): Eukaryota > Metazoa > Chordata > Chondrichthyes > Orectolobiformes > Hemiscylliidae > Chiloscyllium > Chiloscyllium punctatum. The sequence continues at coordinate 21,376,413 of NC_092783.1, forward strand.
CCCTTTCCTGAGTCACATTTCTATAATAGCTATGAGATTTCAGTTCCATGTTCTCAATCAATGAACTGAGTTCATCTACCTTACCTGTCAGGTCTCTTGCAGTAAAATAAACGCAGTTTAATTTATCAGTTTTACCTAATTCTCTGCCTTGCTCTTGCCTGCCTTGAGTGTTTGACTTGCTCCTCTTTTCAACTGTAGTAGCCTCAGATTTATCTCTTTTCTTCCTTTCTCTCCCTCCCCCCTTCCTAGTTTAAAGCTTCCTGAGTAGCAATAGCAAATCTCCCTGTCAGGATATTTGTTCCTTTCGAATTTAAGTGCAAACTGTCACTTCTACTCCAGAAGACATCCCAATAATTCAAAAATGTGAATCCCTGTCCCCGACATCAGCGCCTCAGCCATGCATTCACTTGCTGTATCCTCTTATTCCTATTCTCACTAGTATGTGGCACCAGGAGTAATCCAAATATTACTACCCTTGAGGACCTACTTTTTAACCTTCTGCCTAATTGCTTGTATTCTTTCTTCAGGACCTTGTCTATTTCTCTTTGTCCCAATGTGTACAACAACCTCCAGCTAGTTACTCTTCCCTTTGAGAATATTCTGCACTCTGTCTGAGACATTCTTGATCCTGGCACCAGGGAGGCAATACACATTCTGATATCTCATTTTTGGCCTCAGAAACATCTATTTGTGCTCCTGACTAGAAAGTCCTCTATCATAATCAACTGCTTGAAACCTGATGCATCCTCATTATTATAAAGTCAGTTTCTGTATCTGGCTGTCGGTGTGACATTCCTCTGAGAGACTATCACCCTTACATTTTTCAAAACAGTACACTTGTATGAGATGCAGATAGCCACAGGAGATTCCTGCATTACCAGTCTACTTCTCCAATCTTTCCTAGACATAACCCATCCACTTTCTATATCTGCAGTTTTTCCACTTTCCCAAAACTTCCATCTATCACATCCCTGCTTCCTGTAAATTCCTCTTTGTTGCTAACTGCTGCTCCATGGCCTCCTGGCTGACTTGGCATCTCTCAGCCTGGCATGGCATCTTGTCGGCCCGGTGTGGTGGTCTCTCAGTGGCTCAGTATGGCCGTTTCTTGGCCGGGCATGATGGTCTCTCAGCAGCCCATCGTTGTGGTCTTTCAGCCCAGTGTGTAGGTCTTTCAATGGTCCATGATGGTCTTTCAACCCGATGTGGCCTCAGCATGGACATCTGGTCTTGAGGTGATTTCAGAGTGGTCTCCTGGCCTTGAGAACCTCAATGAGAAGCCTGGTGCACTCTGAAGTCAAGGACTAGTGTGGATTGCAGGCTAGGTGTCAGTTTGAACTAGGTTAGAATGACCATTGTTCTAGGAGATAGTGAGGACTGAAGATGCTGGAGAACCAGAATTGATAAAGCACTGGAAAAAGCAGAGCAGCTCAGGCAGCACCTGAGGAAGAAGACAGTCGATGTTTCAGGTATAGCCCTTCATTGGGACCATTGTTCTGAACATTTTATTTTTCTGTTTTCTAATTTATTACTACAATCTGCAATGCTGGACTTTTATTTCCTTATTTTTTATAATTTCTTTTCCTTAAGGACTTGTGCTGAAGAATCTGTACTTTTGTACCTCAGATGGCACCTTAAATGGTGACTTGTAAACTTTTCATTGTACTCATTTGAGTGCATCTGACAATAGAGCTAATTAAATTAAACTAAATTCAATTCAATACAGGGCATTGCTGCAACTTAATCTCCAGACCCAGAAAGTGGCAACAATCTTACTGCTCTAAAAACACTGGTCTAGGATAACTTAATACTCATATTTTATATTAAAAAAAACATTTAATCAACAGATAGATCTCAGTAAAACATATGTTACAAAGGGGAAAAGGCTGAACCCCTCTGATAATTAATCCAAAATACCAGCCCCAATCTGTTATGGTGGGAGTAGAGGTTCCCTTCTAATTAAATGTGAAACACCCAGAGAAGCTTGCCTTGCCCCTCGTAATCTGTAAAATGTGTGAATAAATTAAAGGAATCCCTGATCTCCAGTTTATAAGTAACAAGTAACAATTTATTTATTTTATCCTAACACTGAACAAATTAACAGAATTACTAACAAACTGAACAAACCCCACTAACTACTAACTATTCTCTTGCTGACTTAAATTCTACTGGTATGCTGTTTCAATAAACACATGCCCCACTTGTATAAATCCAAGCAATAAGAAAGCAATAAATTAAAACTTAGTCTCTCAAAGTTCATACAGAATGTGTCTTCCCAAATGCTCTGCCTTTTCCTCTGTCTCTTCAACTTTCTTCTGCTGACCCTACTGTTTTCTCTGTAATTTCCATTCTGAATGCCTCTCCATTGAATTTTGATATCAGGAATATTACCTAGGAGTGCCCTGTACCTTTACGAATAGATGGTGTTCCTTTAGAGAGCGTGGAGATTTTTGTGTGAGAGACATATTTTCTTCAGATGGTGGGTGTGCTTTCTCCACTCTGCCCAGTTACCCCCTTCTTTATATCTGTGATGGCAAAACAACTTTCTGACAAATTGGTCTGGTTTGAGGTAGCCAAAACCATCAGGTTTAAACTTAATTAATTGGGTTTTGGTATCTAGAGCCTGGTTTAAATTAATTGGTTAATATTCAAGCTGGTTGCCTTAATATCAAAACAAGCCTAAAGTTTTCCAATCTCACAGCCAATTGTTACGCGTTTCCATTTTATAACTGTCTATACTGTATATCTATAGCTGCTTACAGACACTTTTTTGTTTAAATTGCCAATCTCCCCACCTCTGAAAAGGACTCTTTCCTTTTGTCCTTTTTGCAACAAATTCTCACTTCCTGCCTTCCACTTAATGAGTACTCTATACAGATTTGTAATGCATAAAAAAACCTCACCTACTCACTATTATAGATTTACAAAAAAAAAATCAAAAATTATAAATTTTATAAGTTGTAAGGTAGAATTCTTTCCTACAGAGGGATATCAGAGCTGTGTTACCAAGTATATTCAACTCTGATCTGAGATAGACATATTTAATTAGTAAAAGAATCAAGGTCTATGAGGCAGGAAAGTGAAATTGAACATTATCAAATTAGCCATGATTTCACTGAATGATAAACAGATTTGATGGGTTGAGTGGTCTTATTCTTCTCCTAAACAGTATGATCTAAATGGATTTGAGTGCACCTTAGACGAGGTCATGGTTCTAAGATAAGGGGTAGCAGATTTAAACCGGAGAGAAATATTTTCCCTTAAAGTATCGTGAATCTGTGGAATTCACGACCCCAGACTGCAGAGGATGCTAGGACATGGTTTAAGGATAATGAAGAGCTGGCAGCAAAGTGGAGTTGTGGCCTGTTTGAAACAAAATTCAATAAAATTTAGATGAGACCACCAAAGCTGGAAACAAGACAATTTATTCTATGATCTTGCAAGAAAGGACTCCAATTGCAGAAAGCAATTGAAGTGATGATTATTCAAACTATTATACAGTTATACTTTTGAGCTACCTGAGGTCACCTCTTTCGATCCCTACATTACCCAATCTTTCTTACTATTTCGCCTCTGCCCATCTATGCTCCACGCCCATTGCCCCCTTCTTTCCAAGTTGGCAATTTTCCCCCTTACACGTGCTGTCATAAGGCTAAACTCTTATCTCGATGTTCCCTTTGTAACTTCTTTCATTGTCCACAGGCACATTTCATTCTTGTACATTTATCTTAACAATGTATCTTTTTTGTGCTTTGCTTATATGTTTCAGTAACCTTAGCTTTTTGCTGAAACTGTTATTTAAACATTATGGTAAAAGGAATTATTTTCTTTAATAAATTTACATTAAAGTTAGTACTTAATTATCCATAATTATGCACTGAAAAGTAGAGATACTCTTCCCTAAATACCTGCAGAGTTAATAGTTCTCTAGTTGTACCCCTTTTCTGTATGCTTTTTCGAGATCTGCAAAAACAACACTTTTCCCCATTTCTAACAACGTCCCCATTTCTTTTCTTTTACCATTTGTTGTTTTTGCAATTTTATTTTCTGCCCTCTTTTCACTCTATGGTGCAGAGGTTCACAATCTTGCCATTTCTGTCCTTCTTAGTCTGCCTTTTTCAAACTCCAGGAGTAATCTGCTACTCTCTCTTTCTTGCACTAGTATTGTTGTCCTCCCAAAGACATTACCAGCTTAGTCATTATCCATTTTAACACATTGAATCCTATCAGTAAACCTACAATTATTAGTCATACATGTATGCCTAAATTAGCTAACCATTTTCCCCAACCGGTCAGTCTCCAGTCACCCCATCCCCATCTTTCATCTTTTCGGAGTTCATCCGCAATTTCTCTTATATTGTACTATTTCTGCCTTATCTTCCACTATGGAAGAGGTGTCTGGGATGAAGGCGCAGCATCCCTTACCAATCAGCGCACAAGTTCCCCCTTTTTCGGCCAAGAGATAGTCTAAAGCCATTCGATTCTGTAAAGCTGTTGGTCTTGTTGCTGTCATTTCGATGGTTATGGCTGATATCTGGGATTGAGTTTCTCCCATTGCGCCGGTGGTATCATTAATTAAATTTTCATGAATTAAACATTCTGCCACCAGTTTCTGTATTTGCACCCCTGCCCTTGTAGTGCTGTAGTTTGGGAGTAGTGTCCACAGCAGACGGTCTCCTTCGGGGACCTCTTGGGTCTTACGTCTTATTTCCCCCCCCCCTCCTTTCTTAGGTTGGTCTCATGTTTTTCTATTCGGAGGTGAGGCACTATATAAGCAAGGTAACAGCAACCACTCTAGCCTTTCTTGTTTTAAGGCAATGCTTCATCAATTTCATTACATGCATTTATTTCCACACATTCGGTCACACGAATGTATTTTTCCCCGGGAATAAATGGATAGGCCTTCAGACCACATACCCAATATGTCCCGTTCAATCCTTGGGGAGTGTTCGTGGCAGTGGCTTGGTTGGTATGGAGCAAGATGATTTTCTTAATTGGAAGGGTGCGGCGTCATTCCGATTACAGAAACAGGTGGTATTTACTGCTCCTTTTAGTGGGGAAATTCTAAGGCTATCGATAACACCCTGCGTTTTCAGGGCTGGCCTTGGGAACCATCCCGCAAAGTTGTATTTGCTCCTTTCAGATTCCCACTTTGTATTATTTAAGCCCGAGTCAAATTGTTGTACGTTGTACATTTCTCTTTTGGTGAGCGGTATTACCGAGGTGGGGATCCCAGATTTGCCATGGTGTGGGCCCTCTGCACAGACCCAACAGTTGGCAAGTCCCTCTTGTTTGGCATAATTTTGGCATAGTGTAGTGAAGTGATTTTTCCCGCTTCCTTGAACAGTTAGTACTACTAACGTCATAATACTATACCAGTAGCCACTCATCTCTGAACCCTGCCTATCACCCTATCTTAATCTTTTAGGCACCAGGGAGAGGTGAGTCCATGCAACCCTTACAATCAATACAATATATCATCAAACATTAAAAGAGTCTTTTATCTGAGTTCATTCCCTCTTTCTCAGCTTAACCTTCAGAGGGTTGTCTGTAGGATGAGCGTGCCACTCCGCCAATGGGGCATTCACAGGACCTTTGATGCAAGTGTGATGACTCCACCCTTTCTCAGCAGTCCGGATAGCTGTATCAGTAGTCAGGAGGGTGAGGAATGGTCCCTTCCAGCTCGGGTGGAGTTTGGTCTCTTTCCAGGTCTTGATCAGGATCCAATCACCCGGTTGTTGAACTCAAGTGGAGGTATCTGCTCAACACACCCTTCTTCCTAAGGACAGACAAGGAAGAGCTGAGCGCCACAATATAGTTCTTTAAAAACATATCATTGAACTCTACAGTTGGTATTTCCCCTCTTCCACCCAAGAAAGGTAATCCAAAACATCATCTTATAAAGAGAGAGGCCTATATCATGTCTAGGACCAGTCCTAATGTGTAGCAATGCGATAGGTAAACACTTTGTCCATGGTAATCGAGTCTCTAGGACTAGCTTAGATAATTGCTTCTTTAAAATTTGACTCATTCGTTCCACCTGCCCAGAGGAGGGTGGGTGCCAAGGGGGTGTGGAATTCTTGCCATTACTTCTTGTAAGATCTTGGAAGTAAAATGGCTACCTTGGTCTGAATATATACTTTCCACTTTTCCATATCATGGGATGATATGTTCAAGGAGGGTTTTCACCACTCCTTTTGAGATGGCTAATAACATTGGGAAAGCTTCCACCCACCCGGTTAAGTGGTCTACTCAGACCAACAGGTACTTCTATTTTCCCACTGGGGGTAGTTCGGTGTAATCCACCTGTATACTTTGGAAGGGTCTCTCTCCTGGGTTCCTTCCTCCTTTGAACCCTTCCCTTATTATTTTATACATACTTAGAATCAGTGTAAATTGCCCCATCCCGATTCTCTAAGTGTTTTAAAGCTTGATTTAATGCGTACAATTCACAGGTCTGGGCTGACCATATGTTTGGCAGCTGGTCTGCCTCCACTGTTTGGTTTTTGTTACCGTCCACTACTGCATATCCATTGTGTCTTTTTTCTTCCACTACTCTCGATGCTCCATCTATAAACAATCTATCCCTGTCACGTAGAGGTAGATCTCTCAGGTCCTGTCTAATTTTGGTTTGACACTCTATGATACCTAAACAGTCATGTTCTAATTCTCGTTTGTCTAGAGGTTCTCCCTTCCATAAGAAGGTAGCTGGGTTTAGACAGGAGTCTGTTGCTAACACCAGGTCATCTTCTTCCATCAGGATGGCCTCATCAACCATCTCCCTGCCTTTTGGTTTAACACAGTTCTGACTTGATGGTGGGTACTAAATACTATAAGGCTGCTCCATCTGCTGTCTTTGCAGCTCCTAAATCTTTTAGTCCCTTTTCCTCCTTTGCAGTAAACAACAAGAAGTAAACACCCTGAAGATCTAAAATTGTAGGTATTAGGGAGTATATCACTGCTCCTTGTGGATTCAGGGTTGCTTCTTTAACTACCTCATTGACCAGTCTATTTCCCTTTACTTCCGGTTCATTCCCCTTCTGATGTCCATTTATATGAACTATCGCTATTTCTCTGGGGAGTAATAGGGATTCCAGCACTTGTTTTATCAATTCCTCATGTGTTAGTTCTTTTCCTCTGCTATTTGTCAGTCCTCTTTCTTGCCAAAATTTTTTTTTTGAAGGTATTTGCAATCCAAATGCATATTTGGAGTCTGTACTATTGCTCTTTTTTTGTTTTCTAAGGTTCTGAGAGCTCTTTCTAGGGCATAGAGTTCACAGGTTTGGGCTGACCAGCCGTTAGGCAGTCTTTCAGCCTTGATAACGCTTCCCTCTACCCCGTCTACTACAGCATATCCATTATGCCTTTTACCCTCAATCATCCGGGAGGACCCGTTGATAAACAACCGAGCTCCCGCATGCAATGGTACGTCTCTTAAGTTCATTTGCACTTTAGTCTGACATTCAGTAATATCAAGGCAGTCATGTTCTGGATTGCCAAGGGCCACCCCCCTCTCTCCGCCACAGAAATGCAGCTGGATTCAAGCAACTGTCGGTGACTAACACAAGGTCATCCTGTTCTATTAAGATTGTCTCATATTTCAAGATCCGAGAGTCTGTGAGCCATTGTCCTGCTTTCTGATTTAGTATGGTCCGTACCTGATGTGGGGTGCTGACTATTAAGGCTCCCCAAAAGTAAGTTTCCGATTCTCCTCTACCAATAAGACTGTTGCTGCCACTGCCTGCACACACTCTGGTCAGTATTGTATCTTTCCATTCTTTAATTAACAATGAATTAATGCAGTTCATATTTTAAATTAACCATGAATCAATATGACAGGTCACTGAGAATGTGTGAAGGAATCCTGCCAATTAATATTGATTCAGGCTAACACAATTGATTTATTATAAATATTAATGATTAATTATATATATTATATAATTCAGGGTGGAAACACAACAAGTGACTAAAACATTTTAAAAACTGTAATCGCGCAGTTCTGTTTGTTTACCAGTTACTTGCGACTTCTCACCCTGTTTCTGTAATTGCTTTTATTCGAGCAAATTCATTTTTAAGAAACTCAACAGATTCCATAGCACCATTTGCAGTTAATTTAATCCCCAATTTGGTGGCAATATCTCGTCATGAGCGCAAATCTGACTCTTCATGCCTCTCATTACAAAACTGTCGCCATAATCCAATTAACTTTTTCGATCCCACTCCCTTTGGCCTAAACTTTAAGGATGACCTTGCTGCCCCTGTATCGACTAGGAAAACTACGTCCTCTTTGTAAGGTCCCACCTTTAAATTTATCAAGGGTTCCTGGTGGGTCCCTGGGGACAGGAACTCCTGACACACCTATTTTTCATCAAGGTTCATAAATGGCGCTGCCTTTACTTCCTTTTTCGGATCAGGACACTCTCTCTTAAAGTGACCTCAGTAATAACATCCCTCCTGTGGGGATTTCCACTTTGATCCTTGTTCCTGTCTACCAGACGCCTTAACATCTCCTCCCTTTACTTTTAACATGCTGCCCACCACCATTCCGGTTTCCTTCTCTTTTTCGTTTTGTCCTTTTCTTTATTACCCAATGTTTTGTTTAGACCTTGATTTTTAAAGAAATATTGCAATATTTCTTGCTCACTGTAATCTCAAATATAATTTATCAATTTATGCTTGTTTAACTTTAAAGCCTGTTCCTAAATATACATTTAGGAATCTTACTTGTATGTGTGTATATATATAATATATATATATAAAATATTTATATATTATAAATTCATTTATTCAGTATTTAATATTTAAAAATATAAAATGCATACAGTTCCCAACTTTGAAATCCACTATAATTACCCGGTTTTAGTCCCTTGATCCAAAATTAGTTTTCTTAAGTAGTCCTGACCAGTCATTGCTCAATTACAATGCTATAGGTCGTTAAAAAAATTTCTAATGCATGAATAATGGCCGAATCCAAGGTCACCGATTTTAACCATAGGATTTTCTTTTTTTTGATTTATTACAATCTAATGTTGAACTGAGACTTCAACTGTCCTCCACAAATCGCTTTTATGTAAGGATAAAATAAATTAGTTAGAAACTAATAGTAGGGTAGTCATGACCTGTAAAAAGAGCAGGAGTTAACATTTTATTTCATAATCTTGCAAAATCCTTAACCTTAAAAGAAATCATGCTAAAATTTCCATAATAGAAATCAGATTCAAAACAGTCCCGGATCTCAAGCTCCAGGGAACATTCAATCACCAACAAACAAATGTGCATTCAGACTGAATCACAAAGGGTTAAACTTTCTACTAGCTGTACAGCTCTTTTCTCTCTCTCTCTCTCACTCACACACACACACACAGACACTTTGAGCTTCCCACAATGACTCCTCTCGGTTTTGAATATTTTTCTGGATGTCTGGCTATAAATTAGTTACGAAGTGTACCCTCAGTAGCCCTTCAGCTACTAGCCCTTCTGACATGAAGCATAATCTGATTCCTCCTGACTGTAAGGCTGTTTTCAGTTGACATTTTATAATTTTTTTATCATTTCCTCGCGTCAGAGGATTGTACTTCCAATCTCTTAACATTTTTTCCAAAGGACTGTCCGTTGGGATGTGGTCCTCGGATGTCCTTCTCATGTCTCCTTTGACACTTAAACAACTAATACTCGGCCATTTCTTTATGTAATTTAATTAACCTTACGGAGATCCGGTGTCACCTTCTTCCACACCCACTTCAGGGTCCTGACCTTCGCATGGGGGATTTCCCCTCTTAACAACCGGTCTAAGGCTGGGTGGTCGAATCAGGTAGACACTTCACTCATCAGATTAATTTAGCCAATTAAATACCTTAATTTATGTGTTGCCAACTCCCCATACTTCACGTACGTACCCGACCACCAAGGCAATTCTTAAAGGTCCATTTTCATACCTTGGTCTGTGCATAAGAGTTACCTGGTCGAATGCGCCCAGTCCCGCGGCAATACCTGGCAGCAACCACCCCGTTGCTTGCCCTAGACAACTATCACTACCTATCCCGGCTGCCCGGATACCCGGGTCTTGTATACACAAGAGTTGATCTGACCAAGCCACCGCGTGTCAGCGTGCCCTGTCCCACGGCAATAGTGGCAGCAACACCACGTGTCTGCGCGCTCTGCCCCGTGGTGATGGCAGCAAATACCGTTGCCTACCCCGGTCGCCTGGATAATACTTATTCAAGACCTTTTTCTTACCCGGGTCCTGTGCACAAGAGTTACCCGACCAAACCCACCACGTCTCAACCCGTCTTGTTTCCAAGGTCTCTCAGTCCGGATCTCGCTCGCCCGAGCCGCTGCGGCAAGGAGGGAAACTAAAGACCGTCGAAATCAGCGAGGTGCACCTTCTCCGTTTTCCCAACAATTGCCAAGCGACCGGAGCTTGGGATCCTGGACGAGCCCCCAAATCTGGATTAGTGGTGCTGGAAGAGCACAGCTGTTCAGGCATCAACCAAGGAGCAGCAAAATTGATGTTTCGGGCAAAAGCCCTTCGGAGTTTTGCCTGAAACGTCGATTTCGCTGCTCCTTGGATGCTGACTGAACTGCTGTGCTCTTCCAGCACCACTAATCCAGAATCTGGTTTCCAGCATCTGCAGTCATTGTTTTTACCTTGAGCCCCCAAATCTGTTTGAAACGAAATTCAATAAAATTTAGATGAGACCACCAAAGCTGCAAACAAAACAATTTATTCTATGATCTTGCAAGAAAGGACTCCAATTGCAGAAAGCAATTGAAGTGATGATTATTCAAACTACTACAGTTATACCTTTGAGCTACGTGAGGTCACCTCTTCCAGTCCCTACATTACCCAATCTTTCTTACTATTTCACCTCTGCCCATCTATGCTCCACGCCCATTGCCCCCTTCTTTCCAAGTTGGCAATTTCCCCCTTGCATGTGCTGTCATAAGGCTAAACTCTTATCTCGATGTTCCCTTTGTAACTTCTTTCATTGTCCATAGCTACATTCCATTCTTGTACGTACATCTTAACAATGTACCTTTTTCGTGCTTCGCTTATATGTTTCAGTAATCTTAGCTTTTTGCTGAAATAAACATTATGGTAAAAGGAATTATTTTCTTTAATAAATCTACATTAAAGTTAGTACTTAATTATCCATAATTATGCGCTGAAAAGTAGAGATACTTTTCCCTAAATACCTACAGAGTTAATAGTTCTCTAGTTGTACCCCTTTTCTGTATGCTTTTTCCATATCTGCAAAAACAACACTGTTCCCCATTTCTAACAGGCCGAATGAGATCAACCATGATTTTATTAACCGGTGAAGCAGGCTGAATTGTCAACTTCCGCTTCTAACTCTTGTGTTCGTCCGTCATTTTAACTTTAAGCTATCATGTGATGTCCTTCTATAAAAATAGTTCTGAAAGCAAAATCTCCAAAATAAAACCACACGGATAAAGGAAGTCCTAAGTGATATAGTTAAGGTAAAGGAGGAAAAGCAAAGCCTGCGTGAAGTATCTTCATTAATGTTTGTGTTGGTCACAATACTGCTGCATTTTTTTGGGCGGGTGGAAGGTTCTTCAGGAGGTGAGGGAGCTTCTAGCGGACAGATGAGATGCCATTTTGCACGTGCTGACTCACACCTCGCGCCCTCTGCACGTGCTGACTCACAGCTCGCGCCTTCAGTGACCGTTGGGTGGCTGCGCTCCGCGCGCATTGTCGGTTGAGGCGGTTTTGGAGCGCGGGCTTATGCCTCACGCACTGACCAGTCAGTGTTTTCCTCCCCCGTCGCATTCGAACAGTGACTTGAGAGATAGACAGCTCTCCTGTCAGCGCCTTAACGCCTGAAGTAAGTTATTGAACCAATGCTGAGCGATAAGGAAATGCTCATATCCTCTGAACATATGGTTAGTCAAGAACTGGCGAAATGCTAGCAGTAGGGATATTTTCATAGCGTTGCGTCGAGTTCGTATCTTAAAATTCATAATTATTGAAGTACAGTTTAGATCTATATCTCCGTCTGAAGTCCTCAGGTGTCTTTAAGGAGAAAAAATGTATCAAGCATACTCCATTACCACAAAATATGTATGATTTGGGAATTTACTCCGCATTTATACCCATTTTGCTTTGCAAGTTGCACCCACATCTTCTGAGAATCATATTACTATTTGTTTGCATATGCATAAAAAAGCAAAGCTACTGAATCAGAAAAGAAGGAATATACAGCATCTTTCTTTGAAAATTTTATTTGAAGCCACAAAAACGATCATTATCCACATTAAACACAACTTTACCGAAAATGAAATTTTGTAAGTTTTTTCTATTTCAAGCTAACAATGTCACAAAAGCGTGAAGAAATATAGAAACAGGCAGGTCTTAAAAGGAGACTGTTGTAAAAAAGTGACTACCAGAAAGTTGAATTACTGTTATAGGATATGTATAAGTTTTAATATGAATGTTTGCTCTTTCAGTGTTACCCTCTGCTAGGAGAACATTAACTTGCTAAGATTTCAAAGTGCAAATCTTGTCTTAAGGTTGTACGTTAGCTTGGGCAGCTTCTCCCAGTATCTGGACTGAGGACTTGGAAAGCAAATTGTAGATTTTGCTCCTAGCATATGTTTTTTTTACTGGATATGCCTAAATACAAACACCACATCAGCAGTACCAAGATTGTTAGGAGTCATGTTGGATCTTCTGGAAAGAACTCCTCTGAAAGGATAGACACAGTTCAGGAGAATAGAGGGATTTCCAGTGTGTACATAGTTTTCACAGATTTGTCCTTTTTAAAAAATAAATAGTTACAATGGTCACAATCTTGAAATCCCTGGGCATGTCCCAGAAATAGGATAGTCTGACAAAGTCAGGTTGTGAGCCAGGAGCCACCAGCATGGTTGACTTCAGGTGATATATCATCTGGCTCAAGATTTGTTGCTTTTCATCTGTTGGAAAGCCCACTTAAGCTCTTCAATGGTTGGTAGGTCAACAGAGGAATCCTCCACAAAACATTAATGGATGTGTAGATGCGCTGCAGTCCTATGATGCAGTAGACTCGGTTGAAGAGGAATGCAAAATGCTTTTTCCACTACTGAAGGATAGTATCATTGACCTCCAAGCCAGGAACTGTCCCGTATTCAGACAAGGCTTTCAGGTTGATAGCCTCCAGAGCCTGGAAAAAGTTACACATCTCATGCGGCTTCACCAATGCAAATGAGTTGCCAGATCTGTCTTAAGTTTGTGATACACTACCATTGTTTGCCAAGAGTATGGATGATGATGGCTGCTCATTTCCTTTCAAGAAGCTCTGGAAAATGGACTCATCAGTCCTAATTTTGTCATTGAATGAAACCAAAAATCTGTATATAAATGTCTATAAGACATAAGAACAGTAATTAGGTGATTCAGCCCATTGAATCTACTCTGCCATTCAACCATGGCTGATAAGTTTCTCAACCCACTCTCCTGCTTTCTCCCTGTAACCTTTGATACTCAAGATCCTATCTGTCTCAGTCTTAAATATACTCAATGACCTGGCCTCCATAGTCTTGTGTGGAAACAAATTCCCTAGATTCTCCACTCTCTGGCTGAAGATGTTTCTCCTTATCTCCATTCTAAAAGGTCTTCCCTTTACTGTAATGTTGTGCCCTCTGGTCCTAGTCTCTCCTACCAATGGAGACATCTTGCCAACATCCACACTATCCAGGCTGTTAAGTATTCTGTATGTTTCAATTAGATTCCCCCATCATCCTTCTAACCTCCATCGAATATAGAGCCAGAGTCCTCAAACGTTCCTCATGTTAAGCTTTTCATTCCTGGGACCATTCTTGTGAACATTCTCTGAACACGCTCCAGGGCCAGTACATTCTTCCCGATATGAGGCCCAAAACTGTGCACAATACTCCAAATGTGGTCTGATCAGAGCTTTATAGAATCTCAGAAGTATATCACTGCTTTTATATTCAAGTCCTCTCAAAATAAATACCAACATTGCATTTGCCTTCTTAACTACTGACTCAACCTGTAAGTTCACCTTGAGAGAATCCTGGATTAGAACTCCCAAGTCTCTTTGCGCTTCAGACTTCAGAATTTTCTCTCCATTCAGAAAATAGTCCATCCCTCTATTCTTCTGACCAAAGTGCATGACCTCACATTTTCCCACGTTGTACTCCATCTGCCACTTCTTTTCCCACTCTCCTAACCTGTCCAAATCCTTCTGCAGCCTCCCCAATGCTACCTGGCCCTTTACCTATCTTTGTCTAGGATGTCAAACTTGAGTTGTTCCTAGTATTCCCAAATGCAACTCATATCAATGATTGCACTTGTCCAAAGTACTTTGTAACTGGATCCGGGATTCTTTCCACTGCCTTGGTACTTTAAGGGACATCTCCGCTCACAATTATTGTAGCCTTCTCTTTATCCCCACCAACAACTACCCTAATGGCCACCCCATCTCCCTTTCCATCCTTGCTGCCCCTCCCCAATACCCTTTGCAAAAGTGGAGGACGAAACTATCCTTTTTTTAATTTGCTGTGACCTTTTAATATTGCGTAATTGGTGACACAGCTCTGACCTATGCCCTACTCCAATTCACTGGTCATTAATTCATTCTCAAAAGGTTTTTTTCTGTTTGAAATAACTCTACAGAGGCTAGTGTCCCATCACCAAGTCACTGTTTTTTTACACATGAACAGTCCTTGACTATAGTACTATTTCATACAGAGTCAGGCACCAGGGTTGCTGTATCCCTGGCGCACAACCTTTTTATGTTAGCCAGGTGTTCCTGATTGGGGCTGTTAATCAGGTCCAATCAGGGAACTCTCATTCTGAGGTCCAGCTGGTTGACTTTGTTACAATCACCACATCCTGCCCCCTTTGGAGTTCATGGACAGAGACTGATTCTCTTTCTTTGCGAGCCTCCTGGGATGTTTTAGTACTGGGTCATGTTCCTCTGAATCAGTATCTGACACGGTGTGTGGGAGCTGGCTTCTTATGCCAGAAGTGTCTGTAGAGACATTCATTCTTTCTGGTGACAAAGGTGTTGAGGTGGTATTTCTGACAAGTCCATATCTGATTCAGAGAATTCCACAACAGTTGACAAAAGGGGTGAATCCATGGACTCCAGCAGGGATAGGACATGTTTTGCTCCTGCACTGTTTGTGAATTCACTGCGTTTATATGGTCCACATGCTTATTCAGAACTGTTTCTTCTCCTTAAACTTTGTGTCAGTGGTCCTGACTTTGTGTTGACCATGCCTCTTACCAAAGTGGGGCCATTTCCTTGATTCTTACACCACACTTTGCAACCAGTATCAAACCGTCTCTCTCGTTTGGTGGAGTCTTGAATCCTGATGCCGTTTCACTCTCCTACCCCAGGTCCAGGAATATCAGACTTAACCTGGTACAAAGTCATCTACCTATTAGCAACTCTATGGTGCTATTCCTTTGGTTGCATTTGGGATGGATGGGTGGAGTTCATCAGTATTTGATGGTGATTTTTGCTTGAGGCAATCACTCTTGCTCCCCATAATAATATGCCTTCCACTATCATGAAATGGTCTCTCTGGGTCCAAAAAGGTTTTAATTTTAGTTGTGATGGACCTTTGGTTTGTCCCATTGATACCAATTGTTTCAGTTTGGAAAGAACTGAATATATCTGTATTCAAAGTCTGATATTGTTAGCTGTAACTGGGAGATGTCCAGAAAAATTAATATCATTACAGACTCTTCCATTGGGAGTACCATGGGTGGCGTATCTGCTAACGGGAGGTGGCTCAATGCATCAGCATTCCCTACCCAACCTCCCAGAGGTGTTCTAACTTATAGGCATTTAGTATTAGAGCCTACTACTGAATTGGCCCAAAGCTATGGGCAGCACTACCTTGTCCACTTTAAGCACTAAGTAGGCAGTAATGTTCTGATTATCACAAACTTTTGTCCATGAAAAGGTATTGGTGGAACATCGTAACTCCAAATATGACCACCAGTACTTCTTTTTGTATCTGTGCATATTTACAGTCTGCATTAGCCAGCGTTCTGAGTTTCTTAAGCCGTTAGGCATTCCTCTCCTTTGGGCCACCTACAAGCTAATACCCCCCTGATGCCATAAGGGGAGGCACCCCACATCAATATTAGATCTTTCTTGGGATCATAGTAGTGTCAACACATTAGAAAATGATAGCTGTTTCTTTACTTCATTGAAAGCTAGGATTTGTCTATGAGACCATTTCCAAAGCTGACCCCTTTTGTAGTATTTGATGCAAAGATACCATGATGGGTGCAAGATTATGTATGAACTTTCCATAATTTACAAGCTCAAGAAATGGCCTAAGCTCCTGAACAGATATGGGGACCAGGGGACCTTTAATCACCCTCACTGTATCTTCCAACAGGTATAGCCCGATGTTGTCTCCGTAGCCCATGCAGTGCACTTGGGGGGCCTGGAACATAGCCGTATGCTTGCTTTGGAAAAATGCCTAGGACTATATTCAAATTCTCAAAGTGTTCCTTATTTGTTTTCCCTGTTATAAGGATGTCATCAAGCTAATTGGCGACCTGACCTTGCAAAATGCTCACCATTATCCTGTGAAAAATTGAACAGGCTGACAATACCCCAAATAGAAGTCTGGTGTATTGGTACAAGCCCTTGTGTATAATGATGGTAGCCTACTTCTGGGAGTCCTGGTTAAATGCATTCACAAGTAGGTGTCGCTCATGTCCAGCTTCATGAAGGACAGATCTGTCAGTTTTGGGTAAAATTCTCTGTCCTGGGATTAGGTATTCATCCACCTATGGAAAACAGCTTACCATTTGTTTAAAATCTCACAAAGGCAAATGAACCCATCAGGTTTCAAGACTGGTATGACTGGTGCTGTCCATTCTCCTAATTTAATTGATTTGATGGTTTTTTTTGACTTTCCAGCCTTCTGATTTTGGCTTCTACTTTTGCCCTTCAGTCAAGTGGCACTGGATGGGCCTTGCAGAATCAGGGAATTGCTTCTTGGATAAGTGGCATTGACTTCTGATAGTCCCCAGACCTTCCAGGAAGACTCCTGGGTATTTAATTAGGACTTCACTCAGGCAGCCATTTTCTAATTGAAATATGTTGAGCTATATTGAAATATAGGTGAAGCTCACCAATAAGCTTGGATCCAGCCTTTTACTACAATCATTGAAACAGCTACCTTTCATAAGAGATGGGAATCAAAGTTGTCCCCTAAATGTGTAAAAGTTCACTGGTACAGGTTCTCAGCCTAGCTGAGGTCTTATGCAAATTTAAGGGCTGGAATCCAGCACAAATTGTATTAAAAATTGGTTCTGTGATCACTTATGGCTATGGTGGCATCGACCTCCATTAGAACCAGATGACCATTTAACTAGATATTTCTTTTGATCGGTTCTGATTTAGATGTTGCTAAGCAATTGACCTGTTCCAAACCAGATACAAGTGGAGTTTCCAGGGTATGAACTCCCCTGGACACTCTCCTCGATACTAGCCTATGATTTATCTAACTCAGTTCAGATCTAGTAGAAGTTCACTAATGTCCTTTAGGGAAGAAAACTGCCATTCTTACTTGGTGCAGCCTACATTTAACTCCACATCCACAGCAATGTGGTTGACTCTTAATTGCTCATGGATAATTAAGGATGGGCAATAACTGCTGGCCTACATCCCATGAGTGAATGAGAAAAAAAAGGGCTTTTTTTTGCAGTCTTGAGTCCACATACTAGCAATAACTATAATGGCTTACCACCCAGGATCCTGAAGAAAAGTTTAACTGTTTGGCCGAAGTTTGGGATTTGAAGTGGGCTGGCCTAGAGTCACTCTGATCAGGATATATCCTGAGAGAGGCTGTGTGATTACCTGCACTCAAGTGGAGTTCCTCAAGCCGTCTTGGGTCGGTGAGAGTGTCCAGTTCCATCGGAATACCTTTGATGCTAGAGTTGCTAAGAAAAGTGATATCATCTCAGAATTAGAAGAGCCTTGGGTTATTCCTTAATATTCCTTAATATGTCGGTTAGTTCTTGAAAGGTTTTAGTACAGAGTCGTACATCACGGAAACAGACCCTTCGGTCCAACCAGTGCTTGCTGACCATAGTCCCAAACTAAACTAGTCCCACTTGCCTGCGCTTGGCCATATCCCTCCAAAATTTAGAGTCAGAGATGTACAGCACAGAAACAGACCTTTCGGTCCAACTCCTCCATGCCAATCAGATATCCCAACCCAATCTAGTCCCACCTGCCACCACTCAACCCATATCCCTCCAGACTCTTCACATACTTATTCATATACCAATCCAGATGCCTTTTAAATGTTGCAACTGTACTAGCCTCCACCACTTCCTCTGGCAGCTCATTCCATACGCATACCACCCTCTGCATGAAAAAAGTTGCCCCTTAGGTCTCTTTTATATCTTCCCCCTCTCACCCTAAACCTATGCCCTCTCGTTCTGGATTCCCCGACCCCAGGGAAAAGACTTGTCTATTTATCTTATCCATGTCCCTCATGATTTTATAAACCTCTATAAGGTCACCCCTCAGCTTCTGACACTCCAGGGAAAACAGCCGCACCCTACTTAACCTCTTCCAATAGCTCATATCCTCCAACCCTGGCAACATTCTTGTAAATCTTTTCTGAACCCTTTCAAGTTTCACAACATCTTTCCGATAGGAAAGAGACCAAAATTGCATGCAATATTCCAACAGTGGCCTAACCAATGTCATGTACAGCCGCAACATGACCTCCTAACTCCTATACTCAGTAGTCTGTCCAATATTGGGGGCAAAGTACTAGATTGGATAGAGAATTGGTTGGCTAATAGGAAACAAAGGGTAGTGATTAACGGCTCCATTTCGGAATGGCAGGCAGTGACCAGTGGGGTACTGCAGGGATCCGTGCTGGGACCGCAGCTTTTTACAATATATGTAAATGATATAGAAGATGGTATCAGCAATAACATTAGCAAATTTGCTGATGATACAAAGCTAGGTGGTAGGGTGAAATGTGATGAGGATGTTAGGAGATTACAGGGTGACCTGGACAAGTTAGGAGAGTGGGCAGATGCATGGCAGATGCAGTTTAATGTGGATAAATGTCTGGTTATCCACTTTGGTGGCAAGAACAGGAAGGCAGATTACTACCTCAATGGTATCAAATTAGGTAAGGGGGCTGTTCAGAGAGATCTGGGTGTTCTTGTCCACCAGTCAATGAAGGCAAGCATGCAGGTACAGCAGGTCGTGAAGAAGGCTAATAGCATGCTGGCCTTCATAACAAGAGGAATTGAGTATAGAAGCAAAGAGGTGCTTCTGCAGCTGTACAGGGCCCTGGTGAGACCACACCTGGAGTACTGTGTACAGTTCTGGTCTCCAAATTTGAGGAAAGACATTCTGGCTATTGAGGGAGTGCAGCGTAGGTTCACGAGGTCAATTCCTGGAATGGCAGGATTGCCTTACACGGAAAGACTGAAGCGACTGGGCTTGTATACCCTTGAGTTTAGAAGACCGAGAGGGGATCTGATTGAAACGTATAGGATTATGAAAGGATTGGACACTCTGGCAGGAGGAAACATATTTCCGCTGATGGGGGAGTGCCGAACCAGAGGACACAACTTAAAAATACGGGGTAGACCATTTAGGACAGAGATGAGGAGAAACTACTTCACCCAGAGAGTGGTGGCTGTGTGGAATGCTCTGCCCCAGAGGGCAGTGGAGGCCCAGTCTCTGGATTCATTTAAGAAAGAATTGGATAGAGCTCTTAAAGATAGTGGAGTCAAGGGTTATGGAGATAAGGCTGGAACAGGATACTGATTGGGAATGATCAGCCATGATCATATTGAATGGCGGTGCAGGCTCGAAGGGCTGAATGGCCTACTCCTGCATCTATTGTCTATTGTCAATAAAGGAAAGTATACCAAACGCCTTTTTCACTATCCTATCTACCTGCGACTCCACTTTCAAGGAGCTATGAACCTGCACTCCAAGGTCTCTTTGTTCAGCAACATTCCCTAGGACCTTACCATTATGTGTATAAGTCCTGCTAAGATTTGCTTTCCCAAAATGCAGCACCTCACATTTATCTGAATTAAACTCCATCTGTCACTTCTCAGCCCATTGGCCCATATGATCAAGATCCTGTTGTAACCTGAGGGTACCCTTCTTTGCTGTCCACGACACTTCCAATTTTGATGTCATCTGCAAATTTACTAACTATACCTCTTATGCTCACATCCAAATTATTTATGTAAATGACGAAAAGTAATGGACCCAGCAACGATCCTTGCGGTACTCCACTGGTCACAGGCCTCCAGTCTGAAAAACAACTCTCCGACACCACCCTTTGTCTTTTACTTTTGAGCCAGTTCTGTATCCAAATGGCTAGTTCTCCTTGTATTCCATGAGAACTAACCTTGCTAATCAGTCTCCGATGGGGAACCTTGACGAACGCCTTACTGAAGTCCATATAGATCACATCTACCGCTCTGCCCTCATCAATCCTCTTTGTTACTTCTTCAAAAAATCAAGTTTGTGAGACATGATTTCCCAAGCACAAAGCCATGTTGACTATCCTTTCCAAATACATGGACATCCTGTCCCTCAGGATTCCCTCCCACAACTTCCTAATCACCGGCGTCAGGCTGACCGGTCTGTAGTTCCCTGGCTTGTCCTTACCACCTTTCTTAAACAGTGGCACCACTTTAGCCAACCTCCAGTCTTCCGGCACCTCACTTGTGACTATCGATGATACAACTATCTCAGCAAGAGGCCCAGCAATCACTTCCCTAGCTTCTCACAGAGTTCTTGGGTACACCTGATCAGGTTCTGGGGATTTATCCACTTTTATGTGTTTGAAGACATCCAGCACTTCCTCCTCTGTATTATGGACAATTTTCAAGATGTCACCATCTACTTCCCTACATTCTATATCTTCCATGACCTTTTCCACAGTAAACACTGATGCAAAATACTCGTTTAGTATCTCCCGTGGCTCCACACAAAGACCGCCTTGCTGATCTTTGAGGGGCCTTATTCTCTTCCTAGTTACCCTTTGGTACTTAATGGATTTATAAAACCCTGTTGGATTCTCCTTATTTGCCAAAAATATCTTATGTCCCCTTTTTGCCCTCCTGATTTCCTTCTTATGTATACTCCTACTGCCTTTATACTCTAAGGATTCATTCGACCTATCTTGTCTATACCTGACATATGCTTCCTTCTTTTTCTTAACCAAACCCTCAATTTCTCTAGTCATCCAGCATTCCCTACACCTACCTGCCTTCCTTACACGCTAAGTGGAATATACTGTCTCTAGACTATTGTTATCTCATTTCTGAAGGCTTCCCATTTTCCAGCCATCCCTTTACTTATGAACATCTGTCCCCAGTCGGCTTTTGAAAGTTCTTGCCTAATACTGTCAAAACTAGCCTTTCTCCAATTTTGAACTTCAACTTTTAGATCGGGTCTATCCTTTTCCATCACTATTCTAAAACTAATAGAATTATGGTCGCTGGTCCCCAAAGTGATCCCCCACTGACACCTCCGTCAACTGCCCTGCCTTATTTCCTAAGAGTAGGTCAAGTTTTGCACCTTCTCTCGTAGGTAAATCCACATACTGAATCAGAAAATTTTCCTGTACACACTTAACATATTCCTCTCCATCTAAACCATTAACACTATGGCAGTCCCCCAGTCTATTTTTGCAAAGTTAAAATCCCCTACCATTACCACCCTATTATTCTTGCAGATAACTGAGAGCTCCTTACAAATTTGTTTCTCAATTTCCCTCTGACTATTAGGGGGTCTATAATACAATGCCAGTAAGGTATTCATCCCTTTCTTATTTCTCAATTCAACCCAAATAACTTACCTGGATGTATTTCTGGGAGTATCCTCCCTCAGTACAGCTGTTATGCTGTCCCTTTTCAAAAAACGCTTCTCCCCTTATCTTTCTTGCCTCCCTTTCTGTCCTTTCTATAGCATTTGTATCATGGAACATTAAGCTGCCAATCCTGTCCATCCCTAAGCCATGTTTCTGTAATTACTATGATATCCCAGTCCCATGTTCCTAACCATGCCCTGAGTTCATCAGCCTTCCCTGATGGGCCTCTTGCATTGAAGTAAATGCAGTTTAATTTATCAGTCCTACCTTGTTCTCTGCTTTGTCCCTACCAGTCCTGACAGTTTGACTCTTCTTTTATCAACTGTACCAGTCTCAGATTGACCTCTTTCCTCACTATGTCCCTGGGTCCCACCCCCACTTTACTAGTTTAAATCCTCCTGAGCAGCTCTAGCAAATCTCCCTGCTAGTATATTAGTCCTCTTCCAATTCAGGTGCAATCCATCCTTCTTGTACAGGCAATGTTCCAAAAATGTGAATCCTTCTCCCATACACCAGCTCCTCAGCCGTGCATTCATCTGCTCCATTCTCCTATTCCTACCCTCACTAGCTCACACCACCACGAGTAATCTAGATATTACTACTCTCGAGGACCTCCTTTTAAATTTCTGCCTAACTCTCTATATTCTCCCTTCAGAATCTTATCCTTCGGTTCCAATGTATAAAATGACCTACTGCTGGTCCCTCTCCCCATTGAGAACATACTGCACCCTCACTGAGACATCCTTGATCCTGGCACCAGGGAGGCAAACCACCATTCTGATTTTTCGCTGCTGGCCACAGAAACGTCTGTCTGTGCCTCAGACTAGAGAGTCCCGTAACACAATTGAACTCTTGAAACCCGATGCACCCCTCATTGCATTACAGCCAATTTCAATACTAGAAACTTGGCTGTTCATTCCTATGTTCCCCTGTGAATCCATCAACCCGTACATTGTTCAAAACAGCTACTTGTTTGAAATGGGGATAGCCACAGAAGACTCCTACACCACCTGCCTATCTCTCTTACCTTTCCTGGAGTTAACCCATCTGTGTGACTGTATCTGCAACTTTTCTCCCTTCCTATAACTGCCATCCATCACATCCCCTTGCTCTTGTAAATTCATCATTGCCTGTTACAGTGTCTCCAACCATTCCATTCGATCTGATAAGATTTTCAACTTACTAAATGTGTTTTGAGCATTGTAACTGTATCCTTGTCCACTGCTACCTCTGAAAGTTCATCCCACGTGCGAACCACTCTGCAAATGAATTGTCCCTCATGTCTTTTTAAAATCTTTCTCCCCTCGCCTTTAATATAGTCCCTTTAGTCTTGAAATCCCCTAGCAAGCACTTGCTATTCACCTTATTGTCATTGCTCATCTTTTTTTATAAACCTCTTTAAGGTCACCTCTCAACCTCCTACACTCTAGTGAAAAAGGTTGCAACCTATCCAGCCACACCTTATAACTCAAACCCTCCAATCCCAGCAATATCCTGATAAATCTCTTCTGAAGCATTTCCAGCTTAATAATATCCTTCCAGTAGCAGGGAGACCAGAACTGTACACAGTACTCCAGAAGAGGCCTCACCAACATCTTGAATAACCTCAACTCTATGTCCCAACTCGTATACTCAAACTTCTGAGCAATGAAGGCAAGCATGCTGAACGCCTTAACCACCCTATCTATACGTGATACAAACTTCAAAGAATTATGTACCTGAACCCCTAGATCTCTCTTATATAACACTGCTCAAGGCTCCACTTTTAGTTGTATAAGTCTTGTCTTTGTTTGTTTTACCAAAATGCAATACCTCCCATTTGTCCAAATTAAACTCCATTTGCCACTCTTTAACCCATTGATCCAATAGATAACTTTCTTCACTGTCCACTATACTTCCAATGTTGATGACGTCTGCAAACTTATGTTCCATGCTATGTATATTTTCATATAAATCACTTATATAATGACAAAAGCGGACCCAGCACTGATCCCTCTGCAACACTGCTGGTCACAGGTGTCCAGTACGAAAAGCAACCATCCACCATCACTCTCCATCTTGTTGTTAAGCCAATTTTGTATACAATTGACAAGCTCACCCTGAATCCCATGTGATCTAACTTTAACAATTAGTCTACTATATGGAACCTTGTGAAAGGCTTTACTAAAGTCCAAATAAGTAATGTCTACCACTCTGTCCTCATTTATTATTAAATATCTGGTTCCACAGGGAAAGTTGGGCTCTTAATGACAACCTGTGCAGCTTCAGCTTTTTCTGTCCAGAGAATTACTCATATTTTCATCTGCCACAATGTCTTTTGACCAGAAAAAATAATACATTCTTTCCACATATTGGACCTAGACCTTGACGGCAGGGTCGAAGGAATCAAGCTTCCCAAGCAAAGGCATGTAAGAAAATGCTTACTCCAACTCTAAAGATCACTGTTGTGAATGATTTTCTTCAGGATCACAACCTTCTCTTGCTGCCACTAAACTAACTTCACAGAGGCCGCTATCCTGTCATCAGGTCAGCCTTTATTTACACATGAACAATACTTGGCAATGGTATTGCCTCATACAGAATCAGGCACTAGAGTGACCGTGTCCCTGACACTCAACCTTTTTATCAACCAGATTAACAGCCCCACTCAGGGAAGTCATTATACAAGGCCCAGTTGGCTGACCTCGTTACATTCGCTACAGTGTTGTCTTTAAAATTTGCCTTTCAACTCCTCATTATAGACAGTGGGAGACACTGTCCAAGTTAACATACACCTTAAAACAAAAGTTGCACATTAACTTGCGACTGGCCTAGCACAATACTCCCTGATCTGTCAAGTTATAAAGTCTCAACCAGAGTGGATGAGGGGAACCAGTAGATGTGTTGCATTTGGACTTCTAGAAGGCATTCGATAAAGTACTCAAAAAGATAATGTCATAAGATACAAACCTACTGTGTTGGATATAATATATTGGCGTGATAGAGAATTGGCTCACGAGTAAGAAACAGTGGGAATAAGGAGTTCTTTTTCAGGTTTGCGACGTGACCATTGGGTTTCTACAGGGATCAGTGCTGGAATGCAACTGTTTACAATATATATTAATGACTTGGAGGAAGGAAGTGAATGTATTATAGCCAGATTTGCAGACAACAATGAAATAGGTGGAAAGGTAGGTTATAAGGAGTTTACAGAGAAATACTGATGTGCTAAATAAATGGTCAAAAGTTGGTAAATGTAGTACACTGTGGGAAGCTATGAATTGTTCATCCTAGAAAGGAGAACAAAAAGAATGGACTGTTATTTAAATGGAGAGAAACTGCAGAAAGTTGCAATTGAATAGGCCTTGGTGGTACTTGTGTACAAAACAAAAAAGCTAGCACACAGGTAATCACAAAGGTTAATGGAATGTTGAGTCTTATTTCAAGAGTTGGAGTATAAGAGTAGTGGAGTCTTAGTGAAACCAGACAACATCTGGTGTATGCTATGAATTGTTTTGGTCCTCTTATTGAAGGAAAGATTTTGTTTCAATGGAGGCAGTTCAGAGATGGTTCACTAGGATAATCCTTGGTATCGCTTAAATAGTGCTGCTATCACACTATTTTCTTATGACACATAATTGCATGGGAACGGAATTACCATGCTATATCAGAACAGACTGTGGGGAAAGTGCAAGGAAGTGGGTGGCACGGTGGCATAGTGGTTAACACTGCTGTCTCACAGCGCCAGAGACCTGGGTTCAATTCTCGTCTCAGGCGACTGACGTGTGGAGTTTGCACATTCTCCCCGTGTCTATGTGGGTTTCCTCCGGGTGCTCCGGTTTCCTCCCACAGTCCAAAGATGTGCAGGTCAGGTAAATTGGCCGTGCTAAATTGCCCATAGTGTTAGGTAAGGAGTAAATGTAGGGGTATGGGTGGGTTGCGCTTTGGCGGGGCGGTGTGGACCTGTTGGGCTGAAGGGCCTGTTTCCACACTGTAAATAATCTAATCTAATCTAAAGTGTATGTGAGGAATATTAGATCAGCCGTAATCCCAATGAATGATGAAGCAGGCTTGAAGGGCTGAACAACCAACTCTTATTCCTATTTATTATGGTCTTACATACATTTCACAGGATTCTTGGACATTGCAGTCAATCTGGAGTGATGACCAGTTGAATTTTCAGCTTTTCAATGATGCAGGGTACTTACTTGAATTGTTTCTCATGACACGACTTTATAATTCAGCCACTCTCTGTAAAACCAACTGTTAGTAAATCATATGCAAGTGATTTTGGTCTATTTAATTTAAGCATGTGATTTGTCATGGTTGTAGTGATAGCAGCAGCAGTAGTATGGAAAGTGGAATAACGTATTGCACAAAAGTGTATGAGTTTTGACCAGTAGTAGGTGATTGGCCTTTAAAAGTGGCCTTTATATTCAATTTCTTCTTCATGAAACTATTTTTGAAACCGAAAACCGCATGTGAAAATAGCATCAGTTTGAATTTATATAAAACCTTTAGCTCACAAATATATTCTAACTTAACAGTGGTCTTACAAAGTGAGATTTATCGCTACCCTGTAGGGAGATACTAGGTAATATGCTAAGTAGTATGAGACTGGGAGGAGGCAACACCTCAGTGAACTCAGACATAGATGAGTGTGCAGCAAGCCAGCTTTGCTGTGAAGCAGACTGAGCAAGAGAGAAGAAACCTGTTTCTGAAATAATATGAGAGATATGAAGTCAGCATCTTCTCCAACGATGAGAGAGAATGGATCAGCATCTTTGTAAAGAGCAAAATGATCATGTATTAGGAAGACAGTAAAAACAGGCGTTAAAAAAAATTGGCAGAATGAGCCTTGAACTCGTTTCTTTTTATAAGAGCCAAAGTGTGATATCTGGTTCCTGAAATAGGTGGGTAACTGATGGTCTCTTTTCTGCGTCTTTTGATTAGCCAATTATTTTAAATTGGGAGACATTATTACAGCTGAAGATTATTATTAAGACATTTACCTCTGAAATATTTAATATCTAATATTAATAAATAGATTATAGATGGCTGGCAAGCATTGTGTGCAGTTGTGTGTGGGAACTGGTGGATGCTGGTGCAGTCCATGTTGACCACATCTTTAACAAGTGTTGGATGCTTGAGGGATGTTGGTTCAGAGTTGATGAGCTGAAATCTGAGCTATGGACAAGGAACTAGGAGAAGATGTATTTGGGCACTGTTTCAGGAGGCTATCAAACCCCTGAAATTAGTTACGTCAGTTTTCATCAGTAGTTAGGGGCGGAATAATGTGACTCTGAAGCAGTAGTGGGGATCCAGAATTTAGCATTGGAGGAGACTGAACTAGTACCCTTATCCTAAAGGTAC
This sequence comes from Chiloscyllium punctatum, assembly GCF_047496795.1. Lineage (NCBI taxonomy): Eukaryota > Metazoa > Chordata > Chondrichthyes > Orectolobiformes > Hemiscylliidae > Chiloscyllium > Chiloscyllium punctatum. Next base: position 21,403,629 of record NC_092783.1, read on the forward strand.
AATACTCTTGCTTCTGGTAAAGATGAGGGCACTAACCACAGGGAAGAGACTGAAATAACCACAAAACTGTGGTCTAGAGTGCCATTCAAAGTCAGGTGAGGAAAGAGAAATGTAGTAAAAAGAGGTTGCATAGTTTGGCGAATAAATACTGTTAGTTGCAGCAGAGACAGTTCTGAAGATGATGTTGCCGATCTGGTGCCAACGTTTAGGATTATCCTTCTGCGCTTGTGAGGAATTTGGAGTGGGAAGTGAAGTACCCAGTTGTGATGGTCCACATCTGTACTAACGATGAAAGTAAGTGTAGGAAAGAGATTCTGCTTTGGGATTGTGAACAGCTTAGTGCTAAATATAGAAAGCAGAACCACAAAAGTAATAATTTCAGGATTGCTTCCTGGGCCATACAAGAATTGGTTCAGATTAATAAAATTAGGGGTAAGTATATGGGAGAAAAGGTTTCAGACTCATCAGTCACTGGCACTAGTATTAGGAAAAGGGAGAGCTGTCCAATAAGCATGAGCTTTATTTGGACTGTGCTGGGACCAGAGTCCTGGCAAAGATTGTAGATATGGCTTTAAGCAAATTGGTGATGGGGATGTTAATTGATTTGGTTGAACGTAAGGATTGAAATTCAATTTAAAACAAAATTAAAGTGGAAGTGCAGAGACAAAAGATAGTGAAGAGACAAATGATAATCAAAGTGAAATGGGAAAAGGCAAGGAATGAAGGCAGATGAGTGCAGCAGAAATTAGAACCATGTAACAATGGTAAAAAGTCAAAGCTTAAGCCTCTTTTTCTGAATGCTCTCAGTATTTGTAACAAGATATCTAGGTTGATAGCACAAATAGAAATAAATGAATATGACTTGATTGCTATTAAAGAGATGCAGTTAGGTATAGTGAAGGCAATGACCTTGTAGTATTATTGCTAGCCTATTAATCCAGACACTCAGCTTATGTTCTGGAAATGTGATGGCAGATGGTGGAATTTTAAATAATTTTTTTTTAAAATCTGGAATTAAGAATCTATTGATGACCATGAAACCATTGTCAATTGTCAGAAAAACCCATCTGGCTCACTACCATCCTTCAGGGAAGGAAAGCCGTCAACCTCCTCTGATCTGGCTGAGATGTGACTCCAGACCCACCTCAATGTGGATGACCCTCAGCTGCCCTCTGAAATGGCCTAGCAAGCCACTCGGTTGTTTCAGTTGCTGAAAAGTTTCAATGAAGGAATGAAACTAGACAGAACACACAGCGTTGACATAGCCACCAGAAAGGACAACAGCAGACACAACCCTGTCAACCCTGCAAAGTCCTCCTTGGGGGTTAGTGCCAAAATTGGGAGAGCGGTCTCAGAGTAGTCAAAGAACAGCCTGACAGTCATACTCATGGAATCATCCCTTACAGAAAATGTCCCAGACACCACCATTGAAATCCCTGGATATGTCTTTCCCACCAGCAAGACAGATCCAGCAGTGGTGGTGGCACAGTGGTATACAGTTGGGAGTGGGTTGCTTGTGGGTCCTCAAAATTGACTCCAGACCCCATGAAGTTTCATGACTTCTGTTAAACATTGACAAGAAAACCTGTTAATTGCCACGTACTGTCCTCCCTTGGCTGATAAATCAGTACTGCTCCATGTTGAACAACATTTAGAGAAAGCAGTCAGAGTGGCAAGGGTTCAAAATATGCTCTGGGTAGAGGATTTTCAAGACCAGCAGCACTACTGATTGAGTTGGCTGGGTCCTAAAGAACATAGCTGCCAGACTGGATCTGCCGAAGTTGGTGAGGGATCTGACGAGGGAAAAACATATTTAGCCTCATCCTTACCAATCTGCTGGGTGCAGATGCATCTGTCCATGATAGTATTTAAGAGTGGTCAAGTCACAGGACAAAGTTAAAAATTGCACAACATCAGTTATAGTTTAACAGGTTTAATTGGAAGCACACTAGCTTTCGGAGCGACGCTCCTTCATCAGGTGATCAGGCATCACCTGATGAAGGAGCGTCACTCCGAAAGCGAGTGTGCTTCCAATTAAACCTGTTGGACTATAACCTGTGATTTTTAACTTTGTACACCCCAGTCCAACACCGGCATTTCCAAATCAAGTCACAGGACAGTCCTTGTGGACATGAAAGTTCTGCCTTCACATTAAGAATATTTTCCATTGTGTTATGTGGCATTATCACTTGTGCTAAATTTGACAAACTTCAGAAAAAGATACTGAAGATTGTGGACCATTAATAGTAGCAGTATTGTACACCAATACAATCTGCAACCTCATAGCCCCGCATATCCCCTACTTAACCATACCATCAAACCAACGAATCAATCCTGGTTCAATGGAGATCACGGGAGCCATGCCCAGAGCAGCACCAGGCATACGTAAAAACTAGGCTTCAACCTGGTGAAACTACCAAAACAGGATTACCTGTGTGCCAAACAACATGAGCAGCAAGTGATAGAGGAAACTAAGTGATCCCACAACTAAAAGATCAGATCTAGGCTCTACTGTCATGCCACCTCCACTCATGAATGGTGGTGGACCGTTAACCAACATACTGGAGGAGACGGCTCCACAAATATCCCCATTCTCTATGATAGAAAAACTCAACGTATCAATGTAAAAGAGAAAGCTGAAGCATTCACAATGATCTTCAGCCAGAATTGCTAACTGGATGATTTATCTCAGCCTCTTCCAGTAGTCCCTCACAAATACAGATACCAGTCTTCAGCCAAATGGATGAAACACTTTGCCTTTACTGGATCCAGTGCCTCCATGGGACCTTCTGGCATTAGTATTGAACACTTGTGTTCCATAATTTGATGCCCCCCTAGTCCGGCTCTTCCAGACTAATTACAACACTGGCATATAGCTGACAACTTGTAAAGTTGCCCAGGTATATCCTATACACAAAAAGTGGAACAAATCCAACCCAACCAATTACCGCCCTGTCGGTCTAGAATACCTACAGTGTGGAAGCAGGCCATTCGGCCCATCAACTCCACACTGACCGTCTGAAGAGCATCCCACCCGACCCCTGTAACCCCGTATTCCCCATGGCTAACCCACCTAGCCTGTACATCCCTGGACAAAGTGGGCAATTTAGCATGGGCAATCCACTTAACCTGCACATCTTTGGACCGTGGGAAGAAACTGGAGCACCTGGAGGAAACCCACGTAAACACAGGGAGAGCGTGCAAACCTCACACAGACAGTTGCCCGAGGCTGGAATCAAACATGGCTCCTTGAAGCTTTCTGGCAGCACTGCTAACCACTGGTCCACTGTGCCACACCAGTGATGAAAGATGTCATCAACAGTGTTATCAGGCAACACCTGCTTAGAATTGTGATGCTTAGTTTGGGTTCTGTCAGGGCCACTCTGTTCCTGACCTCATTACAGTTTTGGTTTGAAGATGCACAAAAGAGCTGAATTCTAGAGGTGAGATGAGACTGACATCCCTTGACATCAAGGGTACATTCAACCAAGTTTGATTAAGGGGGGCTAGTGAAACTGGAATCAATTCATATTGGGGCAAATCATGTTGAATTCATACCTGACAAACAAATGGCTGTGGTTGTTGGAGGTCAGTCATCTCAATTCCAGGACATCTCTGGAGAGTAGTGTCCTTGGCACAATCGTCTTCAGCTGCTTCAAAGATTTCCCTCCGTCATAAGGTTAGAAGTGGGGATGTTCACTGATGCTTAATATTTGTGACTCTTCAGATACTGAAGCAGTCCATGTTCAAATGCAACAAGATCTGGACAATATCCAGGCATGGGCTGACAAGTGGCAAGTTACATTCATGCCAAAGAAATACCAGGCAATGACTGTCTCCAATAAGATGGAATCTAGTCACTGACCCTTAATGTTCAGTGGTGTTACAGTTACTGAATCACCCACTATGTAACATCCATCCTTTACCATTTACCAGAAACTCATTTGGAGTCAGCAAAAATACAGTGACTACGGGAGCACGTCAGAGGCTAGGAATATTGTACTGGGTAACCTCTTCTCTTGATTCACCATATCCTGTCCATCATCAACAAGGCATAATTCAGGGGTGTGATGGAATACTCCCCTCTTGCCTGGATGAGTATAGCTCCAACAATTCTCAAGAAGTTTGACACCATCCAAGACAAAACAGCCTGATGATTGGCAACACACCCACAAGCATCCATTCCGTCCACCACCCATGCTCGAGCAACTGTGTGTACTATCTACAACATGCACTGTAAAACTTTCCCAAAAATTCCTAGACAGCATCTTCTAAACCTATGACAACATCCTTCTAGAAGGGCAAGGTTTGTAGATGCTTGGGAATATCACCACTTGCAAGTTCATCACACTCACCTAAAAAGTAATCATCTCAAAAAAAAAGGCTTTGATGCGAAGGAATAACAACCCTTTGTTAACAAAGATCATCAAGAAGAGTATTCAATCAAAACCGTAGGTATACAAAGCTCATGTTCGGCTAGAGAATTGGAAATTTCTTTTCAGTGCCAGTAGTGGATGACTAACAAGCTATATATAAGCATTAAGAGCCTCTACTGACTGACTTCAACCCTTTATTTCCTTTTTTTCAGCCAACATCTAATCCATGCTGTCAAGGATTCATCAATCCAAATATATCTAATTTGCTAACCAACTTGCCACATGGCACCATATCAAATTCTTTCTGGAAGTCCAAATATACAATATCCACAGTACAACCCTCATCTACAGCCTGTCACCTTGTGAAAGAACTTAATTAGATTTGTCACATATGGCCTATTCTTGACAAAGCTATTTTGACTGTCTAGTGTGAACTTATTTTTCTGTATGTGCATTTATCTTACTCTGGATTATTGATTTTCAAGCTGACAGGTCTGTAGTTTCCTGTGTTATCCTTTGCACCTTTTTTAAACAATGGGGGAATGTCACATTTACAAGCCTGTAGGATTCGCCGCAGGGAACTATGTTCAGAGAGGCCTAGAAAATTTCTGTCAATGGCAAAATGTCTGTCAACCGCTATTTGCTCCTTTAACACTCAGCAATCTAGGATACATCCTCTCTGGGCCTGGTGACTTTTCTGCTTGGAGTACTGCCAGTCTTTTTAGCACCTCATCTTTATCTGTCACTATATTGTTCAGTTCCACATTTTCAATGCGGTCATTGTCACCATCTTCTAATTTGGTAAAGATAGAAGCAAAGTACTCATTTTTTACCTCTGCCATATCCTTTGCTTCAGTCAGCTTATCTCCTTTTCCAAGGTAAAAACAATGACTGCAGATGCTGCAAACCAAATACTGGATTAGTGGTGCTGGAAGAGCACAGCAGTCAGGCAGCATCCAACGAGCAGCGAAATCGACGTTTCAGGCAAAAACAGACGCCTGGAGGAAGAACGCCTCATCTTCCGCCTCGGAACACTTCAACCCCAGGGCATCAATGTGGACTTCAACAGCTTCCTCATTTCCCCTTCCCCCACCTCATCCTAGTTTCAAACTTCCAGCTCAGTAACTGTCTCCTTGACTTGTCCGGACTTGTCCGACCTGCCTATCTTCTTTTCCACCTATCCACTCCACCCTCTTCTCCTTGACCTATCACCTTCATCTCCTCCCCCACTCACCCATTGTACTCTATGCTACTCTCTCCCCACCCCCACCCTCCTCTAGCATATCTCTCCACGCTTCAGGCTCACTGCCTTTATTCCTGATGAAGGGCTTTTGCCCGAAACGTCGATTTCACTGCTCGTTGGATGCTGCCTGAACTGCTGTGCTCTTCCAGCACCACTAATCCACTATCTCCTTTTCCACCTATCCACTCCACCTTCTCCTCCCTGACCTATCACCTTCATCCCCTCCCCCACTCACCCATTGTACTCTATGCTACTTTCTCCCCACCCCCACCCTCCTCTAGCTTATCTCTCCATGCTTCAGGCTCACTGCCTTTATTCCTGATGAAGGGCTTTTGCCTGTAACGTCGATTTCGAAGCTACTTGGATGCTGCCTGAACTGCTGTGCTCTTCCAGCACCACTAATCCAGCAGCTTAACCTGCTTGTTCTTTATGGGCCCACCCAATCCTTCACTAATCTTTTACTATGAATATGTTTGAACATTTTACTCCTTGTTTTAGTGCAGCCTACCACCCTTTCCTCCTGCTTCCTCCTGGCCTTCCTTATTCCAGCCTTAGCCTCTCTCTTGTATTTGAGATACTCCTCCTGATTTCTATTTCTATTATTCTAGTATGCATCATATGACTCCTTTTTTGTTCTTTATTTTCTTATCTGTATCTTTAGTTATCCAGGGTAATTTAGCTTGGATATCCCATATTTATTTTTCATGGGTTTATACTGAATTTGTACCCTTTTAATCCCCAATTTAAAATTCTCCCATTTTTCATCTAGTATTTTATCCAGCAAAAAGTGTTTCCCATCCACGTGCTCCAGTTTAATTTTTAGATTCCTAAAATTTGCCCTTTCCTAGTCTGGGATCTTAATCATTGGTTGCTTTTATTTTTTCCAACTTTATATTGAACCTTATTATGTTAAGTTCGCTATTTTCCAAATGCTCCCCCATTCTGACTGTTTCCACTTGACCTGCCTCATTTCCTAGGACGAGATCCAACACAGCCCCCGTCTGGTAGAACTTTAGTGGAAACAGGATTTGTTGGAAAAACTCAGCAGGTCTGGCAGCATATGAAGAGAAATCAGAATTAATATTTTGGGTCCGGTGAACTGAGGAAGGGTCACTGCACCTGAAATGTTAATTCTGATTTCTCTTCACTGATGCTGCTAGACTTGCTGAGCTTTTCCAGCAACTTCTGTTTTTGTTTCTGATTTAGAGCATCTGCAGTTCATTTAGGACTTTAAGTGTACTCTTCCAGAAACTTTTCCTGCACACATTGCAGGACTCTCTCCCCTTCTGTGTTCCACATGCTGGCTTTTTTCTAGTCTACCCTAGGGTAATTGATATCACCAAGTATCGCAACCCTACTTGTCCTGCAGATTTTCATAACCTGCCTACAAATGTTCTCTTTTACCATCTCCCCACTATTTGGAAGTTTGTAGTAAACATCCAACAGTGTCACTGCTCCTTTCCTGTTTCTTACCTCCAACCATATAGATTCTAATTCAGGAACTGTATCTCACTAAAGGGCAATGATTCTATCTATGACCAAGACTGCTACATCTCTTCCCCTTTCACTGACCCTGTTTCTGCTAAAAGCCATATGACCTGGGATATTAAGTATCCAGTCTTGTTTTGGCTTGAGCCATGTTTCTGGCAGTGTTGCTCTTTCATGTCCTTTGGACCAATTTCTGCTTCCAGTACCCCCAATTTTGTTGACTATGCTCTGTGCATTGATATGCATACAATTTAACTTGCCCTTATCTCTTTCCTGTCCATTGGATGGCAATCATTTCTTTGTTCACTGTCAACACTAAAGCTTTGTCTCATTTCCTTTGGGGAGACAAGCATTTGGAAAGGTGTAATTAGCAAGATAAGCATACAAAGGCAAACAACAACAGAATCCTTTTGAAATGTCTAAATATTAAACTTAGTCAGAAAAACAAACCCTATTCGAGAAATAAATACAAACCTCATTGCAACAATTTCTTTCTGGACATTAGCACTTGCTTGTTTACAACATTTTTTAAAATTTCAAAATATACTTTATTCATGTAAATAAATCTCTGGTACTTGTACAATTTTCCATGTTGTTCATAGTTATATACATTGCATGTCTTAACATTACAAAGAACAAATTGAATTAATCAAATTCACAGTTATCCTATTAACAGTTACCTTTATTAACTATCCAGTCTCTTGGTATTTGGCTGTGGCTTCAGCGGAACCCACCTAAAGAGTGGGTCCCCTGTTATATGAAAGCAAATGAAACTTCTTTAACCCCCAGTTTATGGAGTTACCATTGTCCATTTGACTGTCCTGTCTCTGGGGTGGCTGTCTACATCCCCAAGGTAAGCACGAACTGCTGGACCTTCGCTACAACATTGTCCAAACGAGGGATTGTGGAATTTTGCATCACTCTTTCCGTGACTGGCTGACGACTACTGGATGAATCATTGATTACCCTACTATCTCCATCAGCCTGATTTAAAAGCAACAATGTCAGATGAAGTGCTGCCACAAGAATTTCCTCTTCTTGGATTGGAGGACTGTAAAGAAATTCCTACTCAGTTAGTGCCAGGCTCAACAAACAGGAACTATGATTTAATCCACTGCACTCAGTCTGCTCTCAAACCCATCATAATTGGCTCTTGCAAGGATAGTACAGGTTCATCTACCAGGAAACATCAAGACTGATTTGATGAGAATGACTGACTAAGAGATCCAGAAGCTACTACATTGTAAGTGCAAGGATATTCTTGAAGTGAAGCATATAAAATTTTTGGGTTCCCCTAAAAATATAATTGAAAGAATTTCATCACTTGTAGTTATAAATGTTTTAAATCAATTTGTTCAGACAGATCTCTAGAGCATATGTGCATTGAACATTGGACACTACCACTTCACCAAAAGCAACCTTTAATTACAATTATATACTGAGTTTGAGAGATCCAATCTAAAGTTTACTAGACCTGATTAGTTTTCAAGTACAAATTGTTTTCATAAGTTTCACAGAATTAATAGAGTTTATCATGACAAATATAAAATAAACAATACTTAATAAAAGGTGTGGCTTTGCAGTCCATCCAATTGGAGATACTGGTTTGTGGCTCTGGTTGACTGGGCACAGTTCTCACATGCAGTTTTGTTGATGGAAGTTCTCTTTTGTCTTTAGTCTACCTTCCTAGGCATCAAATTGCTAAAACCTAAGCCTTATTTGCACTAACTAGCCACTACTTCCTATGCCGGATTCAGGTCATGCTAATTGACTCATTAATGCTTGAACAGTTCATCAGTAATCTTGGGTTGGCTAGACAAAATATGCCCAATTCCTAATTGGTTTCTTTAAAAGTAATGGTCATCTTAGCAATATTACTGTCTCTTGATTCATTCTTTAACACGTCAATCATTTTTACAATCCTCCCTTTGTAAAATAGCTTTTTTCTGTTCGATTATTAGAACATAGAACATAGAACAATACAGCACAGAACAGGCCCTTCGGCCCACGATGTTGTGCCGAACTTCTATCCTAGATTAAGCACCCATCCATGTACCTATCCAAATGCCGCTTAAAGGTCGCCAATGAATCTGACTCTACCACTCCCTCGGGCAGCGCATTCCATGCCCCCACCACTCTCTGGGTAAAGAACCCACCCCTGACATCTCCCCTATACCTTCCACCCTTCACCTTAAATTTATGTCCCCTTGTAACACTCTGTTGTACCCGGGGAAAAAGTTTCTGACTGTCTACTCTATCTATTCCGCTGATCATCTTATAAACCTCTATCAAGTCACCCCTCATCCTTCGCCGTTCCAACGAGAAAAGGCCGAGAACTCTCAACCTATCCTCGTACGACCTACTCTCCATTCCAGGCAACATCCTGGTAAATCTTCTCTGCACCCTCTCCAAAGCTTCCACATCTTTCCTAAAGTGAGGCGACCAGAACTGCACACAGTACTCCAAATGTGGCCTAACCAAAGTCCTGTACAGCTGCAACATCACCTCACGACTCTTGAATTCAATCCCTCTGCTAATGAACGATAATACTCCATAGGCCTTCTTACAAACTCTATCCACCTGAGTGGCAACCTTCAAAGATCTATGTACATAGACCCCAAGATCCCTCTGTTCCTCCACCTGACCAAGAACCCTACCATTAACCCTGTATTCCGCATTCTTATTTGTTCTTCCAAAATGGACAACCTCACACTTGGCAGGGTTGAACTCCATCTGCCACTCCTCAGCCCAGCTCTGCATCCTATCTAAGTCCCTCTGCAGCCGACAACAGCCCTCCTCACTGTCCACAACTCCACCTATCTTTGTATCATCTGCAAATTTACTGACCCACCCTTCGACTCCCTCCTCTAAGTCATTAATAAAAATTACAAACAGCAGAGGACCCAGAACTGATCCCTGCGGAACTCCACTTGTAACTGGACTCCATGCTGAATATTTACCATCTACCACCACTCTCTGACTTCTACCGGTTAGCCAGTTTTCTATCCAATTGGCCAAATTTCCCTCTATCCCATGCCTCCTGACTTTCCGCATAAGCCTACCATGGGGAACCTTACCAAATGCCTTACTAAAACCCATGTACACTACATCCACTGCTCTACCCTCATCCACATGCTTGGTCACCTCCTCGAAGAATTCAATAAGACTTGTAAGGCAAGACCTACCCTTCACAAATCCGTGCTGGCTGTCCCTAATCAAGCAGTGTCTTTCCAGATACTCGTAAATCCTATCCCTCAGTACCCTTTCCATTACTTTGCCTGCCACAGAAGTAAGACTAACTGGCCTGTAATTCCCGGGGTTATCCCTATTCCCTTTTTTGAACAGGGGCACAACATTCGCTACTCTCCAGTCCCCTGGTACCACCCCAGTTGCCAGTGAAGACGAGAAGATCATTGCCAACGGTACTGCAATTTCCTCTCTTGCTTCCCACATAATCCTAGGATATATCCCGTCAGGCCCGGGGGACTTGTCTATCCTCAAGTTGTTCAAAATGTCCAACACATCTTCCTTCCTAACAGGTATCTCTTCTAGTTTATCAGTCCGTTTCACACTCTCCTCTTCAACAATACGGTCCCTCTCGTTCGTAAATACTGAAGAGAAGTACTTGTTCAAGACCTCTCCTATCTCTTCCGACTCAATACACAGTCTCCCACCACTGTCCTTGATCGGACCTACCCTCGTTCTCGTCATTCTCAGGTTTCTCACATATGCATAGAATGCCTTGGGGTTATCCTTGATCCTATCCGCCAGGGATTTTTCATGCCCTCTCTTAGCTCTCCTAATCCCTTTCTTCAGGTCCCTTCTGGCTATCCTGTATCCCTCCACTGCTCTGTCTGAACCTTGTTTCCTCAACCTTATGTAAGCCTCCTTCTTCCTCTTTACTAGACATTCAACCTCCCTCGTCAACCAAGGCTCCCTCACACGACCATTTCTTTCCTGCCTGATCGGTACATACATATCAAGGACACGTCGTATCTGCTCCTTGAAAAAGTCCCACATTTCCACCACATCCTTCCCTAACAGCCTATGCTCCCAACGTATGCTCCTCAAATCCTGTCTTACAGCATCGTAATTTCCCTTCCCCCAATTGTAAAATCTACCTTCCCCCAATTGTAAAATCTACCTTGTTGTGCGCACCTATCTCTCTCCATAACCAAGGTGAAAGTCACAGAATTGTGGTCGCCATCACCAAAATGTTCACCCACCAACAAGCCCACCACTTGTCCCGGTTCGTTACCGAGTACCAAATCCAATATGGCCTCCCCTCTGGTTGGACAATCTACATACTGCGTTAGAAAAGCTTCCTGGACACACTGCACAAACACCGCCCCATCCAATCTACTTGATCGAAAGAGCTTCCAATCAATATTTGGGAAGTTGAAGTCGCCCATGACTACAACCCTGTGGCTTCTGCACCTTTCCAAAATCTGTTTCCCAATCTGTTTCTCCACATCTCTGCTGCTATTGGGGGGCCTATAATAAACACCCAACAAGGTGACTGCACCTTTCCTATTTCTGACTTCAGCCCATACTACCTCCAGAGGCGGATCCCCCTCAAACTTCCTTTCTGCAGCCGTTATACCATTTCTAATTAGCAATGCCACCCCCCCTCCTTTTTTACCACCCTCCCTAATCTTACTGAAACATCTGTAACCAGGAACCTCCAACAGCCATTCCTGTCCCTCATCTATCCATGTTTCCGTGATGGCCACAACATCGTAGTCCCAGGTACCGATCCACACCTTAAGTTCACCCACCTTATTTCTGATACTCCTTGCATTGAAGTATACGCACTTGAGCCCATCTCTGTGTCCGCAAGTAGTCCCTGTCAGTGCTACCTTCTCCACAGCCTCCCTACAGTCTTGGACATCCTGACACACAGCTAGCTTACTTGCTGGACTACAAGTCCGGATCCCATCCCCCTGCCAAATTAGTTTAAACCCCCCCGAAGAGTGCTAGCAAACCTACCCCCCAGGATATTGGTGCCCTTCTGGTTCAGGTGCAACCCGTCCTGTTTATACAGGTCCCACCTTCCCCAGAATGCAGTCCAATTGTCCAAATATCTGAAGCCCTCCCTCCTACACCATCCTTGCAGCCACGTGTTCAACTGCACTCTCTCCCTATTCTTTGCACCGGCAACAACCCAGAGATGACGACTCTGTCTGTCCTAGCTTTTAGCTTCCAGCCTAACTCCTTGAGCTCTTGAATGACCTCCCCACCCCTCTTCCTACCTATGTCGTTGGTGCCAATGTGTACCACGACTTCTGGCTGCACACCCTCCCCCTTAAGGATTCTGAAGACACGGTCCGAGACGTCTCGGACCCTAGCACCCGGGAGGCAACAAACCAGCCGAGAGTCTCGCTCATGTCCACAGAACCGCCTGTCCGTCCCTCTAACTAGAGAGTCCCCTATAACTAGCGCTCTCCTCTTCTCCCCCTTTCCCTTCTGAATCTCAGAGCCACAGACCCCTTCACTGCAGCTTACACCTGCAAGGCTGTCCCCCCCAACAGTTTCCAAAGCTGCATACTTATTTTTTAGGGGAACGACCACAGGGGAACCTGTGGTCCATAGATAACTCCATAGATGTCTACCAATTGACATTGATGAGTAATCTGTGTCTGTTTAGAGTTTAGGTGGTCGCCAATTTACAAGTGTCCGATTTACAAATGTGATCCCATACAGGGACGTATTAACTTTAATTTTCAAGATCAGTTATCGGTTAAGTTTCCTCATATTCATAAATTGTTGTTTTACATGGTATAACTAGAACCCCACACATTCCAAATGATACATTTAAGAATGTTAAAACAATTACAAGGCTACAGAACCTAATTCCAAAGTAATTATGTATATGCACACAAATGCATTCACACTCATAGGCTTGTTACATATTTTGAATTATGCAACGAATCCATTTTATAATGGCTATGTCTCAAAGCATTCTTGTGTTAGCTTGAGTTTACATTAACCTGGTGCACAAAATAAAAAAGTCTCAGAGACCAATAAGCTTTTTTTTTGATTTAGGACATACAGCTTCATCCCTCAGAGACAGTTTAATTGCTAATCATTATTTAGGAAGATATATTCTAATCCATCACTTGTTTAATCAAGTCAAAATAATTAATTATAGAAAAAATAACAATTTACAATCAGCAAATCAAAATCCAAAATAAAGATAGCAGGTTTCCAGACAAATGAAGGCTGAGCTTTAACAAACATGTGACCTAAAGAATAGGAGGAGCGCAGGATATCCAGCAACACACCACTAGACATGATATGCATGGATTCTTCTGCACAGTCAAGAACATCTGTGGTCCAAACATTGAATACTTTACCTCGCTGCGGACTAAGAATCGAGTGGTGCTGATCAAGCAGATTGAGATAGTGAGTATTATTTGAAGAAGCACTTTGAAAGTTTCCTCACTTGAGACTTAGGCATTGATGTAGGTGTCCTTGAGCACATCCCACATCATGCTATAACTTTAGCTTTCAATAAGCTTGAAAAGGCCATTCAACAACTGAGAAGCAACTAGGCCATTAGCACAGATGGAATACTGGCCAAGATACTGAAATATGGCAGAGAAGCATATTATTATGTGACTTTAGTTGCCTCATCTGAAAGAAGTTGTGCAACAAAGCAGATCTCTGAAATGTCATGTCATAATAGTGACCATCTTCAAGAATAGAGATAAGTTGATTGCATTTTGTTTGCGACTGCAAAGATCATTACAAAGATCCCCCTCGATTACAATCTCCCAGTGATTGAAGAATTCCTGCCACAGTCACAATTTGGATTCCATCCATCAGGAAACAGTGAATGAGACCTCGACAACAAAGTGAGTCCAAGAAAAGCATAGATTGTAGCAATAACTTTTGTACTTTACACTTTTAATCTCATTTAGGCATTTGGATTATGGAGTGTTCTCAAATTTGGTTGTCAATTAGAAATTTGTCACCATTCTCCACTTGCTGAATGACAGCATGCTAGTTGTGATCCTCACCAACGGATCCCTCATAGATCCAATATGTGCACAAAATGAGGTCAAGCAATACTGTGTCCTTGCACCAACACTTTTATCTTCCTTGTCACAACACTCCATCCTATATCCTGCTGGAATAAAGTCCGTTCAGAATGGTTAGGAAACTTGTGTTGCTTTCAGCCCTGAACCAAGACTATCCTGACTTCTGGCGTTGAGCTGCATTTGCTAGTTATACTTATGTGCGCACTCACATTGTGGCTGAGTGATGTATTGTTGATATATTCACAGCCACGTGGGAGAGAATAGACTTTAGGCTATGCATCTGCAAGACTGATATCCTAAGCCCATTGTGCAACACTGACCCTACACTGTCGAGATCCAAGGCAAGCCACTGGATAATACTGATCAATTCTCATATTTTGGGTGCCTTCTTTCAGCAAGGGTAGACAACAGTGGTTGAATTCAGCATCACCTTTAGTTTGCCAGAGTAGCCTTTGGACTTGCCATTGAGGAATAGTGTTTGATGACGAAGACCTCAAACCTGACACTAAGCTCATTATATTCAGCATAGTAGAGTTACATGTGTTTCGGTATATGGAGATTTGTAAAATGTACAGCAGAAATGTCAGCAATGCATTCTTAAAATCCAACAAATCAATAGGTGTTCCAATATCTGTGTCTACTTTTACTGCTTTTACCTCCTGTAGCAGCCTGTAGTATCCAGTTGCATAGAAGTTGAAATACACTGATACCTTGACAGCCACAGACAGTGTAGTCCATACTTTCTTTTGAGGCTGGGGTTGTGATACAACATTTGGCCAATTTCAGTTAAGACCTCTTTGAAGCAAAGATGTTGAGCGTTGGTCTGTACTGAAGTTGAGGAAAAGGCCCAGCATTATAAAGAGTTATAGAGTCACAGAGATATACAGCACGGAAATGGACATATCGGTCCAACTCGTACATGCTGACTAGATATCCTAAACTAATCTAATCCCATTTGTTAGCACTTTGCCATTATCTCTCTAAACTCTTCCTGTTCAAATACCCATTCAGATGCCTTTTAAGTGTTCTAATTGTACACTTCCTCTGGCAGCTCATTCCATACACGCACCACCTTCTGTGTGAAAAGGTTGTCCCTTAGGTCCCTTTTAACTTTTTCCCCTCTCACCCCAAACCTATGCCGTCTAGTTCTGAACTCCCCCCATCCCAGGGAAAAGACCTTGTCTGTTTACCCTATCCATGCCCCTTGTGATTTTTATAAACCTTATGAGGTCACCTCTCAGCCTCCGACACTCGAGGGAAACCGGCACGACATATTCAGCCTCTCCCTATCGCTCAAACTCTCCGACCCTGACAACGGCCTTATAGATCTTTTCTGAACCCACTCAAGTTTGACGACATCCTTCCAAATAAGAGGGAGACCAGAACTGCGCACAGTATTCCAAAAGTGGCCTAACCAATGTTCTGTAAAACCATAACATGACCTCCCAACTCTTACATACAGAATGCTCCAACCAATAAAGAAAAGCATTCCAAATGCCTTCTCTGCTATCCCATCTACCTGCGACTCCACTTTCAAAGAAGTATGAACTTCAACTCCAAGGTCTCTTTGTTCAGCAACAGTGCCCAGGAACTTACCATTAAGTCTATAAGTCCTGCCCTGATTTGTTTTTCCAATATGCAGCACCTCACATTTATCTAAATTAAACTCCATCTGCCGCCACTCGGCCTACTAAACAGTCTGATCAAGATCCTGTTGTACTGAGTTTTTTGCTGTTCACAACACCTCCAATTTTGGTGTCATCTGCAAACTGACTAACGATACCTCCTTTGTTCATGTCCAACTCATTTATATACATGATGAAAAGTAGTGGACCCAGCACCGATCCTTGTGGCAAACCATTGGTCACACGCCTCCAGTCTGAAAGCCAACCTTCCACCACAACCCCTTGTCTTCTATCTTCAAGCCAGTTCTGTATCCACATGGCTAGTTCTCCCTGTATTCCATGTGATCTAACCATGCTAATCAGTCTACCTTGTTGAATGCCTTATTGAAGTCCGTATAGATCACATCCACTGCTCTGCCCTCAATCCTCTTTGTTACTTAAAAAAACTCAATCAAGTTTGAGAGACATGATTTCCCATATACAAAGGCATGTTGACTATCCCTAAGTAGTCCTTGCCTTTCCAAATACATATAAACCCTGTCCGTTAGGATTCACTCCAACAACTTTGCCCACCATTGATTTCAGGCTCACCAGTCTATAGATCCCTGCTTTTCCTTACCACCTTTCCTAAATAGTGGCACCACACTGGCCAACCTCCAGTCTTCCGGCACCTCACCTGTGACTATCAATGATCCAAATATCTCAGCAAAGGGTTCAGCAATCAGTTCCATAGTTTCCCACAGAATTCTAGGATACACCTGATCAGTTCCTAGGGATTTAGATACCTTTGTGTTCTAAGACATCCAGCACCACCTCCTCTGTAATATGGACATTTCTATTTCCCCACATTCTTTATCTTCCTTGTACTTCTCCACAGTAAACACTGATGCAAAATACTTGTTTAGTATCTCCCCCCATCTCCTGCTGTTCTGCACACAAGCTGCCTTGCTGATCTTTGAGGCGCCCTTATCTCTCTATAGTTACCCTTTTGTCCTTAATGTATTTATAAAATCCCTTTGGATTCTCCTTAACCCTATTTGAGAAAGCTATCTCATGTCCCCTTCTTGCCCTCCTGATTGCTCTCTTAAGTATATTCCTACTGCTGTTATACTTGAGTTTTGCTGTCTGCACCTGATATATGCTTCCTTCTTTTCTTGATCAAAACTTCAATTTCCTCTAATCATCCAGCATTCCCTACACTTATCGGCCTTGCCTTTCACCGTAACAGGAACATTCTGTCTTGTTATCTCATTTTTGAAGGCTTCCCATTTCTAGTTGTTCATTGTAAAAGTCTAATACAGCTGGCTTCACTAGATAAGTTGGGAGAAAGAGTGGATTGTTAAAGAGTTGGTTAACTGTGTCTTAATTGTTTTCAAAATGATTGGGAAATTGATCATATCCTCAATAAATTTGCAACTGTTCATTCATTTTGTCAAAGTTTTTTTGACTTATGTTCGTCAGAACAGTTTGCAAGAAATACAAATTAAAACCAAAAATAATAATTATAATGTGAAAGTGAAAGCGGCTGATTTATTGCCAAGTGAACTGTGGTTGAGGTGTTGCCATGGCATATGGACTAATTAGATGATGACTGACTGTTAATTGCCAATCTTTGCTAAAACAGGATACCCCTTTTATGCTGTATCAAAGAACAAATTCCTTTTTTTTGTAGAATAAAAAACAAGTTACAGACTGTACCTAATCTCCCCATGCTTTCAAAAGTCAAAACACATTGATGATATTAGATGTGATTCTGTTCAGCCCTATCCAACCCATCTCCACCACTTTGGCCCCCAGACCTTCTTTTCCCTCCCACAATGGTGATGATGTCCCCCTCATCATCACTTCCCATCCCACCAGAATCCACATCCAAAGGAGTATTAGCCACCATTTCAGCCATGCTCAACAGATTACCGCCACCAGATACATATCACTCCCTCTTCTTTGTCAGTCTCCCACAGGAACTCAGTTAACTCAACCACATTAGGGAGATTTAAACAATCCTTGTATAAGCACATGGATGTAGGGAGGGTGAGCTGAGAATAGTTCACAGGTTGGCATGACATTGAGGGCCGAAGGGCCTGTTCTGCGCTATGTTGTTCTATGTTCTATAACTGTTCCTTCTTGGGAACCTTAGTCCATTCGCAACAGCTCCCCACATACCCATGCCATCATACCATGCAATTGTAGAAGATACAATAACTGCCCTTTTACTTCCTCCCTTCTCATTATCCAAAACCCAGAAACCAAACAGACACAGAAGCAGCAATTTACCTTCAGCTCAATCCAGTTAACTGTATTCACTGTTCACTAACGTGGCCTCCTCTACGTGGGGAGATGCAGTGCAGACTGCTTTGTAGAACACCTATTTTCCAGCTGCTTGCCACTTCAACATACTACTGTGTTCTCTAGCCAGCACCTTGGTCTTGGGCTTGCTATAGTACTTCAGCAAAGCTCAGCTAAAAGAACAATGCCAGTTTTTCCGCATCTTTCTGGACTCAATACTGAGTTCAATGATATTAGGATTGAGCACCTTCTTCCATCAATTTACTCCAATCCTCACACGCCAGGCCTTGTTATTATACAGCCAATTACCACAAACAATTCATGGTTAGCTTCTAATGGACCTCATTAGCAGCTATTAATTCACCCAGTCTGGCCTTTACCTATTTCATGGGAATCATAGAATCCCTACAGTGTGGAAACAGAATCTTCAGCTCAACAAGTCCACACTGATCCTCTGAAGAGTAACTCACCCAGATCCATTCCCCTAAATTAACCCCTGAATAATGCACCTAACCTACACATCCCTGAGCACTATAGGCAATTTAGCTTAGTCAATTCACCTAACCTGCACATTTGGACTGTGAAAGGACACAGGTGAAACCATACAGACATGGGGAGAATGTGCAAACTCCACACAGACAGTTGCCTGAGCTTCGAATCAAATCCAGGTCCCTGGTGCTGTAAGGCAGCAGTACTAGCCACTGTGCTGCCTACACTGATTTCTTTGCATAACAGATTTTCTTTCTGTCAAAAATAGCAATTGCTGGAAAGACTCAGCAGGTCTGACAGCATCTGTGGAGAGAAATCAGAGTTAACATTGCAGGTCCAGTGACCCTTCTTCATTTTCAAAGAACACTTGGACTAGTTTATGCTAATCTGGTATCTGGTTTCTATCTTCCTTGTCGCAACACTCCACTCTATATACTTGAAGTTTCCTGCTGGAAGTAAGCTTCTGTTCAGAATGATCAGGAAACTTAACTTTTGTTGCTTTCAGTCCAGAACCAAGATTACTATTTAAACTAATTCAGCAGGGGGATGGAACCTAAATTGTAGTTGCATTGTCCAGGAGGTTTCAGGGTTGCATGAGTTCATTGGCAAGCAGGAAGGTGGTTTGAAGTGTGTCTCTTTCGATGCCAGGAGCATCTGGAATAAGGTGGGTGAGCTTGCAGCATGGGTTGATACCTGGCACTTTGATGTTGTGGCTGTTTTGGAGACATGGATAGATCAGGGACAGGAATGGTTGTTGCAGTTCCAGGATTTAGATGTTTCATTAAGAACAGGGAAGATGGTAAAAGAGGGGGAGGTGTGGAATTGTTAGTCAAGGACAGTACTACAGTGGCAGAAAGGATGTTTGAGGTAGTATGGGCTGAGGTCAGAAACAGAAAAGGGGAGCTCACCCTTTTCGGAGTTTTTTATAGGCCTCCGAATAGTCCCAGAGATGTAGAGGAAAGGGTGGTAAAGATGATTCTGGATAGAAGCGAGAGAGTATCAGGGTAACTGTTAAGGGGTCTTTAACTTTCTAAATATTGCCTGGAAATACTATAGTTTGAGTACTTTAGATGGGTCAGTTTTTGTCCAATGTGTGCAGGATGGTTTCCTGACAGTATGTAGGCAAGTAAACAAGGGGCAAGGCCGCATTGGATTTGGTACTAGGTAATGAACCAAGCCAGATGTTAGATTTGGAGGCAGGTGAGCACTTTGATGATAGTGACCACAATTCGGTTATGTTTACTTTAGAAACGGGACATTTATATAATGCAGGGCAAGAATTATTGCAGGGAGAAAGGAAATTATGATGCGATTAGGCAAGATTTAGGGTGCATAGGATGGGGAAGGAAACTGCAGGGGATGGGCACGATTGAAATGTGCAGGTTATTCAAGGAACATCCACAGCATGTCCTTGATAAATCTGTACTTGTCAGGCAGGGAGGAAGTAGTTGGGCGAGGCAGCCATGGTTTACTAAGCAAGTTTAATCTCTTGTCAAGAGGAAGAAGACGACTTGTGTTAGGATGAGATGTGAAGGTTCAGTTAGGACACTTGGGAGTTACAATTTAGCCAGGAAAGATATAAATAGATGGCTAAGAAGAGCCAGGAGTGGACATGAGAGGTTGTTGGTGGATAGGATCAAGGAAAAAAATAAAGCTTTCTATACATGTATCAGTAATAAAAGAATGACTAAAGAAGGCTACTAGACTAGACAGGATTGAGGTTCACAAGGAGGAGGTGTTAGCAGTTCTGTAGTGTGTGAAAATAAGTAAGTCCCCTGGGCTGGATGGGATTTATCCTAGGATTCTCTGAGAAACCAGGGAGGAGATTACAGAGCCTTTGGGTTTGATCCTTATGTCGTCATTGTCTACAGGGATAGTGCTAGAAGACTGGAGGATAGCAAATGTTGCTCCCTTGTTCAAGAAGGGGAGTAGAGACAACCCTGGTAATTACAGATCAGTGAGCCTTACTTTGGTTGTGGGTAAAGTGTTATAACCTTTTCTAAGAGGTAGGATTTATAATCACCGAGAGTGGAATAAGATGCAGAGCTGAGCTGAGAGGTGGCAAATGGAGTTCAATGTGGAAAAGTGTGAGATGATTCACTATGGAAGGAGTAACAGGAATAAAGAGTACTGGCCTAATGATAAGAGTTTTGGTAGTGTGGAAGAGATCTCAGTGTCCATGGATGTAGATCCGTGAAAGTTGCCACCCAGGTTGAAAGGGTTGTTAAGAAGGCATATGTGTGTTAATTTTTATTGGTAGAGGGATTGAGTTTTGGAGCCACGAGGTCATGCTGCAGTTGTACAAAACTCTGGTGCTGCTGCACTTGGTGTATTGCTTACAGTGCTGGTCACCACATTATAGAAAGGATGTGGAAGCTTTGGAAAGGGTTCAGAGGAGATTTACTTGGATGTTGCCTGGTATGGAGGGAAATCTTATGAGGGAAGGCTGAGGGACTTGAGGCTGTTTTCATTAGAGAAAAGAAGGTTGAGAGGTGACTTAATTGAGACATATAAGATAATCAGAGGGATAGATAGGGTGGAGTGTGAGATCCTTTTTCCTTGGACGGTGATGTCTCGCACGAGGGGACAGAGGTATAAATTGAGGGGTGATAGATAAAGGGCAGATAGATGTCAGAGGTAGTTTCTTTACTTAGAGTAGTAGAGATGTGGAACGCCCTGCCTGCAACAGTAGTAGACCCACCAACTTTAAGGACATTTTAATGGTCATTGGATAAAAATATGGATGAAAATGGAATGGTGTAGGATAGATAGGCTTCAGATTGGTTCCACAGGTCAGTGCAACATCAAGGGTCGAAGGGCCTGTATTGTGCTATAATATTCTGTATTCTATGGTTTATTACCCTGACCTCTGGCATGAAGCTACATTATGCAGATGGTGCTTGTGTGTCCACACTCTTCGTGGTTGAGCTAATGTATTATCGATACATTAGCAGCAAAGTGAGGGAAATAGGTTTTAGGCTACACATCTGTAAGACAGAGGTCTTCTGCTGGCCTGATCCCATTGTGCAGTTACCAAAGTGGTTGTGAAGAAGGGTCACTGGACCCAAAAAATTAACTCTGATTTTTCAGCACAGATGCTGCCAGATCTGCTGAGATTTCCCACAATTTCTATTTTTGTTTCTGATTTCCAGCATCTGCAATTCTTGCGGTTTTTCTGCTTTTCTCTATCTCTCTGGGCTTCATTTCCACCTATCGTTTACTGTTTACCTCTCCCACCACCCCTTCTATAGCATATGTACCAACCTTTTCCTAGCTCCAGTCAGTTCTGAAGAAGGGTCACTTGATCTGAAATGTTAACTCTGCTTTCTCTCCACAGAATCAAAACATGTGTCACTGGAAAAGCACATCAGGTCAGACAGCATCCGAAGAATGGGAGACTTGACATTTCGGGCTAAGCCCTTCTCCAGGAATGTTGCTCCTGCTCCTTGGATTTTGCCTGACCTGCTGTGCTTTTCCAGTGCCACACTTTTTAACTTTGATCTCCAGCATCAGCAGTCCTCACTTTCTCCTTTCTCTCCACAGATGCTGCTAGACCTGCTGAGTATTTCCAGCAATTTGTTTTTTGTTTATGTCTACATTGTGCATGTTGCAACTAACAAAATAGGTCCCAGCCGTTCGCTGGTTCATTGCTCAGGATAGCATCTTTTTGAAACGAATTCCCCTTACCAACCTATCAGTGTTCTCCACTCATTAGTAGGAGCATTGGAATGTAGAAACATAGGACGAGGAGTAGACCATTGAACATCTCCACATTCTAGGAGATGGCTGTTCATCTACTTTAATGACATGTTATCATACTGTCCCCATATCTGTTATGGAAACATAGAAGAAAGGAGCAGAAGGAAGCCATTTAGCCCTTTGAGCTTGCTCTGTCATTCATCATGATCATGGCTGATCAACTAACTCAATAACCGAATCCTACTTTCTCTCCGTAACCTTCCCATTCACCCCAAGTGTTGTATCTAGCTATCTCTTGAATGCATTCATTGTTTTGGTCTCAATTACCTGTGGCAATAAATTTCACAGGTTCACCACTCTTTGGGTGAGGAAATGTCTCCTCATCTCCATCCAAAATGGTCTACCCCAAATCCTCAGATTTTTACCTCTAGTTCTGGATACACCCACCATTGGGAATGTCCTCCCTGCAACTACTCTGTCAAATCTGTATGAGATCCCCCACTCAATCATCTGAACTCCAGCGTTCAGATGGACTGAAGGTGTTGGACTGGGGTGGGCAATGTCAGAAGTACCATGACACCAGGTCATAGTCCAGCAGGTTTACTTGAAATCAGGAGCTGTCAGAGCACTGCTCCTTCAGGTAAAGTCACCTGAAGAAGAAATGGGCTCTGAAAGTTCATGATTTCAAATAAGCCTACTGGACTGTAATCTGGTGGTTGCATGACTTCTAACTTTGCTCATATATCTTGATGACATTAACAACTAGCAATCTATCAATCTCTGTCTTGAATTCAGTTGCTTCAGTGTCCCTCTGGGATTGAGAATTCCAAAAAGGACGTTGGTTAGGCCATTTTTGAAATATTGCGTGCAATTCTGGTCACCTTCCTATCGGAAGGATGTTGTGAAACTTGAAAGGGTTCAGAAAAGATTTGCAAAGTTGCTG
Organism: Chiloscyllium punctatum; assembly: GCF_047496795.1. Lineage (NCBI taxonomy): Eukaryota > Metazoa > Chordata > Chondrichthyes > Orectolobiformes > Hemiscylliidae > Chiloscyllium > Chiloscyllium punctatum. The sequence goes on from NC_092783.1 coordinate 21,426,821, forward strand.
CCAGTGTTGGAGGATTTGTGTTTGAGGGAGAGGCTGAACAGACTGGGGCTGTTTTCCCTGGAGCGCCGGAGACTGGGCAGTGACCTTTATAGAGGTTTATAAAATCATGAAGGTCATGAATAGGATCAATAGACAAAGTCTTTTTCCTAGGGTGGGGTAGTCCAGAACTGAAGGGCATAGGTTTAGGATGAGAGGGGAAAGATATAAAAGAGACCTAAAAGGTAACTTTTTCATGCAAAGGGTCCGTGTAGGGAATGAGTTGCCAGAGGAAGTGGTGGAGGCTGGTACAATTACAACATTTAAAAGGCATCTGGATGGCTATATGATTAGGAAGGGTTTCGAGGGAAATGGGCCAAGTGCTGGCAAATGGGACTAGATTAGGTTAGGATATCTGGTCTGCATGGATGAGTTGGAATGAAGGGTCTGTTTCTGTGCTGTACATCTCTATGACTCTAATTGAAGAAACTCTTCCTCCTCTCAATCCTAAATGGGTTGCCTTTTATTCTCAGGTTTTGTTTCCTGTTTCTAGATCCCAGATCCAAGGGATACATACCTTCTGTATCTATTCTGCCATTCCCTTTTAAGAAGCTAATTTTTGTATGAGATCTATTCATTCATCCAAGTTCCAAAGAATATGGACTCTGTCTCCTCAATCTATCAGCGTAGTGTAGGAATCTCCATTGGACTTCCTCTGTGGCAAATCTATCCTTCATTAGGCAAAGAGACCAGGGTAAAATAAACTACTCCATGTGTAGTCTCATCAGTGTTCTTTGCAACTGAAACACGGTTTCTTTGTTTATGTGCTCAGATGCTCTTGAGGGAAAAGTTAACATACCATTTGTCATCTTAATTGCTTATTGTACCTGTGTGCTGGCTTTCAGTGAGTTTTGAACAAGGGCACATAGGCCATTTTCTAATCTTGTACTCAAAGTTTGGAAGAAGATTTGTAGCTTGGGTGCTCATTGTTGTGGTTCTGTTCGCCGAGCTGGGAATTTGTCTTGCAAACGTTTCGTCCCCTGTCTAGGTGACATCCTCAGTGCTTGGGAGCCTCCTGTGAAGCGAACAGAACCACAACAATCTTGTACTATTTAAGAAAACTCTGCACCCTCATTTCTCCCTTTAAGGTGGATAAACAGGCATGGATAGAAGACTGATTGGCTGGCCAATTGGCAGAAAACAGGAAATCTGCATATCATTGCAGGGTGCTGGAAATCTGAAATAAAAACAGAATATGCTTTAGAAACTGAGCAGTGGAGACAGCATTTGAGAGATAAAAATAGAGTGAATGTTTTGAGTACAGTTTGACTCTTCAGAAGTTCTGAAGGACAGTTGTACTAGACCCAAAATGTTAACTCTATTTTTCACTCTCCACAGATGCTGCCAGACTTCCTGTGTTTTTCCAACACTTTTTGATTTTATTTCCATTATGTAAATAGGTCTTTTTCAAATTTACAGGAGTTAATAATGGTAAGACACAGGGTGAACCCCTCTGTTAATTAAACCAACCCAGAAAAGCTCACTTCACCTTGTAATGTGTTAAAATGAGTGACCGAGAACTCCTAAATTCCATTTCTTAAAGTAAATAATATCAGTTTATTCTTTAACACTCAACATGAACATTGAACAGCTATTCACAACTCTAAGCCCCCCCTTTCTTTTCACTTCCTATTACCTGCTTCCAACTCTATAACAATATACTGTTCCAATAAGCATTTATTAAAATTATGTCAACTTAATTTCAAAACCATACAGCGTCTGTCGTCTCCAGTATCATTGTTCTTTTGGCTGAACATCTCTCTGGGCTGTCTTCTGGCTTTTACTGAGAAGATGTTTCATGAAAAGGCCTTTGATAGAGAGTAAGGTAAAAACAATGACTGCAGATGCTGAAAACCAAATACTGGATTAGTGGTGCTGGAAGAGCACAGCAGTTCAGTGTTTCAATCTCTTGGGTCTCTCTCTCCCTCTTGAGGGCAATCACTCTCTCTGACTTTCAAACTGTTGGCTTTTCTTTTAATATCCCCAACATTGGATCGTCTCATTGGTTCGAGGTTGGCAAAACAATAAATTCAAACTCGATTGGGTTTTAGTTTTAGTTTCCTGAGGCATAATTTAAGCTGGTTGGTTAAATTTGAATTGTTATCAAAACACCAACCAACTCAGGTATCTACTTCACAGACAAATGTTACATATTTCCTATTTTCCAGTACACTCTGGGACTGCTATGACGGGTACTTGTAAGCTCTCAGTGCAAAACAGCATTCACTCTTTTTCTTAAAGTACAGTATACACCTTCAACTTCATAACAATAAGCAGGGTTTCATTGAGCTGTTTGGGATCTCAATCTTTTTACAATTTGTATCAATTAACTTGATAAGGGGAGTGAAGGTGTGGGAGCTAAACTTGTAGATAACACAAAGGTAGATAGGAAGGTATGTTGTGAATAGGACTTAATATTGCAAACAGATCTGGGTAGGCTAAATGAGTGGGTCAAAATCAGGCAGATTGAGTATAATGTGGGAAAATATGGATTAGTTTACTTTGACAGGAAGAATGAACGAAAACAGAGCACTACTTAAATGGACAACAACTGCAGCGTTTTTAGGTGTTCTAGAGCACAGATCAGATTAAGTTAGTGTGCAGTTAAAGTAAATAAATAAAAGGAATGCTGTCCTTTGTTGTGAGATGTAGTGATTATAGAAGAACAATCTGCTTCAGTTTTAGAGGACATTGGTGAAACAATTTCTAATATTGTGTTCTTCTTAGTTCTCCTTATTTAGGAAATAATGTAAATGCTTTGGACTCAGTTCAGAGTAGATTTACCAGACTGATAATTGGAATGAGTAAGTTGTCTTGTGAGAAATGAATAGGTTGTATAATGAGGAAATGTTGGACAGACTGGGCTTTTTTTTCGCTGGAGCTTAGAAGAGTGAAGGATGAACTAATTGAAAATTGTAATGTTTTGACAGTCGTAACAAGATGGATGTGAAGAGGAAATTACATCTTTTGGCCAAGACCAGAATTAGCAAGAAATATTTTAAATTAGGGATTGCCCTTTTAGGATAGAGATGGGACTTTTTTGCGCATTGTGTACCTTGGAACACTGAGTCAGAATATGTTGAATATTTATTAGGTGGCTAATTTCCGTACAGGCGCAGACACAATGGACCAGTGGTCTATCTGTGCCATAAATGTTTTGTGATTTTGAGTATCGTTCTGCATCTTCCGTTGCTACACCTTTTATAGTCTTACATTGTCAGCATTGTTTGCCCTTCTTGCTTTCCTCAATTCCTAGGAAGGATAGATGTATCATTTTGATGGTTTCAGTCAAACCTCAGGCAATGGCCTTGTTGGATGAAATGAGAGCAAGGAGGATAGGCCTGGGTTTGGCACGTTGCATAGAATAGAGAGATAATCTGAGCAATGCAGAATTGTGGCCAGGCACTGTAGGCTGGAGGATGAAAAGATCTTGCATCTATTGTATCCATTTTATAAATACATTAAGGACAAAAGGGTATCTAGGGGGAGAATAGGGCCCCGAAAGGATCAGCAAGGCGGTCTTTGTGTGAGCCACAAGAGTTGAACGAGTTAAACGAGTATTTTGCATCAGTATTTACTGTGGAAAAGGACATGGAAAATATAGAACATGGGAAATAGATGGTGACATCTTGAAAAATGTCCATATTACAGAGGAGGAAGTGATAGATGTCTTAAAATGCGTAAAAGTGGATAAATCCCCAGAATCTGATCAGGTGTACCCTAGAATTCTGTGGGAAGCTAGGGAACTGATTGCTGGGCCTCTTGCTGAGATATTTGTATCATCCATAGTCACAGGCAAGGTGCTGGAAGACTGGAGGTTGGCTAATGTGGTGCCACTATTTAAGAAAGGTGGTAAGGACAAGCCAGTGAGCCTGACATTGGTGGTGGGCAAGTAGCTGGAGGGAATCCTGAGGGACAGGGTGTCCATGTATTTGGAAAGGCAAGGGCTCATTAGGGATAGTCAACATGGCTTTGTGCATGGGAAATAATGTCTCACAAACTTGATTGAGTTTTTTGAAGAAATAATAAAGAGGATTGATGAGAGCAAAAATGGTGGACGTGATCTATATGGGCTTCAGTAAGGTGTTCGACAAGGTTCCCCATGGGAGACTGGTTAACAAGGCTAGACCTCACGGAATACAAGGAGAACTAGCCATTTGGATACAGAACTGGCTCGAAGGTAGAAGACAGGGTGGTGGTGGAGGGTTGTTTTTTAGCCTGGAGGCCTGTGACCAGTGGTGCGCTGCAAGGATTGGTGCTGGGTCCATTACTTTTCGTCATTTATATAAATGATTTGGATGTGACCTTAAGAGGTATAGTTAGGACGTTTGGAGATGACACCAAAATTGGCGGTATAGTGGACAGCGAAGTAGGTTACCTTGGATTACAACAGGATCTTGACCAGATGGGCCAATGGGCTGAGAAGTGGCAGATGGAGTTTAATTTAGGTAAATGCAAGGTGGTGCATTTTGGGAAAGCAAATCAGAGAAGGACTTACACACTTAATGGTAAGGTCCGTGGGAGTGTTGCTGAACAAAGAGTGCAGGTTCATAGCTCCTTGAAAGTAGAGTTGCAGGTAGATAGGATAGTGAAGAACGCATTTAGTGTGCTTTTCTTTATTGGTGAGAGTATTGAGTATAGGAGTTGGGAGGTCATGTTAGGGCTATACAGGACATTGGTTAGGCCAGTTTTGGAATATTGCATGCAGTTTTGGTCTCTTTCCTATCAGAAAGATGTTGTGAAACTTGAAAGGGTTCAGAAAAGATTTACAAGGATGTTGCCAGGGTTGGAGGATTTGAGCTATTGGGAGAGATTGAATGGGCTAGGGCTGTTGTCCCTGGAGTGTCGGAGGCTGAGGAGTGACCTTCTAGAGGTTTGTAAAATCATGAGGGGCACGGATAGGGTAAATAGACAAGGTACTTTCCCTGGGATGGGGAATCCAGAACTAGAGGGCATAGGTTTAGGATGAGAGGGGTAAGATATAAAAGAGAGCTAAAGGACATTGCTTTCACTTGTGTCAGGAATGAGCTGCCAGAGGAAGTGGTGGAGGTTAGTATAATTGCAACCTTTAAATATGAATAGGAATGGTTTGGAGGGATATGGGCCAGGTGCTGGCAGGTGGGACTAGATTGGGTTAGGATATCTGGTTGGCATGGATGGGTTGGACCGAAGGTTCTCTTTCCTTGCTGTACATCGCTATGACTCTGTGACTCTATTTGAGACTAACATTGCCAGACAAAACATATCCAGGTTAAAAGATAGGCAATACGTGACTGAAATTTTAAGGATTTAATTCTTCCAGCAGGGTGGGAAGGACTTGTTTGAATTGTTCCACTCAAAGGTCTTGGAAGCAGTCACTGCCTCTGGCAGCTCATTCCTGACACAAGTCACGCAACTATAGAGATAAGGAAGAGAACAATCTCTAGGAACAGAGATTTTGAGGGAATAAGGTGATGAGCCACATCAGCCGTGACATAAGAGAACTGTATGCATACTGTAGGATTTAATAGCTCCCCTTTGCTATCTGCACAATTTCTAATTTTTTAGTAAAGCATAGACCACGTACATGCTTATGGCGTAGTGACATGTGAACAGAAGTGCTGAGGTGAAAGACCACATGGTTTTAAGGACAGGCTTAGTTGAGGCAAGGACCATAATCATGCTTCCCTCGAAGAGATCAAGGTCACGGAAGTATGCAGTTTGTGCTGGTTCAGTTTTATGCATTCAGTGCTAAGGTGCTGAATTCAGTTTTTGTATTCAGTTTCAGGTTTCGAAGGAATCACATTGCCAGCATAGTAAAATGAAGAAAGCATATTTTGTTCGCAAGTTTTGAGAAGATTTGTAGCTGAGGTTGAGGATGTAGGTTTGTTCGCTGAGCTGGAAGGTTCATTTTCAGACATTTCATCACCATACAAGGTAACATCTTCAGTGAGTCTGCTGATGTTTCCTGCTTTCTATTTATATATTTGGGTTTCTTTGGGTTGGTGATGCCATTTCCTATGATGATGTCATTTCCTATTTTGGTGTCATTTCCTGTTCTTTCTCTCAGGCGGTGGTAAATGGGTTTGTTGATAGAGTTCTGGTTGGAATGCCATGCTTCTAGGAATTCTTGTGTGTGTCTCTGTTTGGCTTGTCCCTACGATGGATGTGTTGTCCCAGTCAAAGTGCTGTACTTCCTTGCCAGTATGTAAGGATACTAGTGAGAGAGGGTCATGTCGTTTTGTGGCTAGTTGATGTTCATGTATCCTGGTGGCTAGTTTTCAGCCTGTTTGTTCAGTGTAGTGTTTGTTACAGTTCTTGCATGGTATTTTGTAAATGACATTAGTTTTGCTTGTTGTCTCTGTAGGGTCTTTCAAATTCATTAGCTGCTGTTTTAGTGTGTTGGTGGGATTGTGGGTAAAACAGCAGCCTGATGAGCTGGTTCTGTGAAGTAGATTGAGTTTGTGATATAATTAAACATTTCCGCTGATCATGCAGCACATTTAATTTATGTTCTCATTCTTGTGATTAGACCGTCCACCCCTCACTCCAGCTATTCCCAGCCAGCTGTCAAAGCCCATAAATCTGTAGCTTATTTTTCATTAACTTATTATCCAATTATAACTTGAAAGACCCTATACAGACGACAAGCAAAACTAATGTCATTTACATACAGATACCGACAAGCCAGATTTGCGCTAAGGTTCTAAAACTTTTAACAGAGTAGTGGTGCCAGCTCTTACCCCTAGGTGTTCTCCAGGCTACCCCCTTTATTGCTGCAAACAAGCTGTCTTTATACAGAATTTGATATTAAAATTATAAAAACGCCACATATCCTTAATTAGATAAGCAACAATAAAATGGCAAAAGTTTGCAGAGGAAGAGAAACGCATTGACAGGTCTGTGTACACTTGACTAATTAAACTACCTCTCCATCAAAGTGGGAAACCTTGATCCAGCCAGGCCAAATGGTCATTTGCTTTGGCATGTTCATCACAGTGAGAGACTAGTCTAAACTATGTGACAAAGGTCATGGGGTCACCTTGCTTAGCTAACATGTCCAGTGTCATTTTCCTATAAAATGGCTGTTTCTTTTAAAATCATCTAAGATTCCCACAATGCAACTGAAAGTCATAACATTCCTGGATCTTGAGCTCCAGGGAACAACACACACATTCAATCCATGACAAGCCGGTGTTCATTCAAATCAGACCATAAAGGATTAATCTTTCTGACGTGTCTGTCTCTCTTTCTCTCTCTGTGTCCCTTGAACTCTTTAGTCAATGAATGTAACTTACAGAAGAATGTTTTCTCTCTCTCTCTCTCTCTCTCTCTCTCTTTCTCTCACTCACTCAGACGTGAACAGCTTCCAACTTTTAGTCTTGGTGTTTTCCTAGCCTGGAAGGGGAATGAGATATTCACTTCCCAGAACAGTCAAGATGAGGGAGCTGGGCTTCATAAATTCAAATCTGCTCAGTTAGGTTTACATGAAAATGTATCAGGATTGTTCTGTTATGTGCATGTTCCATTCAGTTTATTAAATTACAAGTTCTTTTCCTACTGAGTATGAGTTTTGTTAAGAATCTTTGATATAAACCAGCAATTTAGTTATTTGCCATCCCGCTGTGAAATATATGTGCCTCCAGCCTCCGGCATGAGAAAGAAGTACTGTCACACATTCCACAAGTGAACAAAGGCTATTGCCTTATTTACACTGATCCATTGACACTAAGAACAAATGTCTCCAACTCTTCTGAACAAATGGGCTGCACACCCCCCCCCCCCCCCCCCCCTCCGCCGCCACCCCCGTGGTGGAGCACTTTCCCTCATCTCCTTAGCAGATGTAAGGCTACCAACTTCCTCAGAGGAATGCACAGAACTGTAAGAAAAAGGTCAATAATCTTCCTCACGTAGCTATCATTAGTGCCATCACACTCTGTTTCCTCACAATTATTCTGTTCCTGCTACTGGAACCACCTGCCATCAAGGTTCATGCCCTACCATTCTCACTGCCTTCCCTCTTCTTGCAACATCTTCACTTGCTTGTGGTTACTCACCCCACCTCCTGACACCACTAACCCTGCATGACCTCAATGTTCCCGATCACTCACATAGGACACCTCTCCCAAAAGTAATAGCTTTGCCACTCACTTTCAGTTCCCTTAGTACCTTCATCTATGTCATTCCATAATTAGGCAGAGGCAGAGAGAAGTGGTGAGCTGCCTGACATTCAGTTCCCTGGGTCCAAATTCTGAGCATTTCCAAGCCACTGGATTAACATCAATGATTGCCTTTAACTTACTGTGCTGGAATATCCTGACTGAAGGCTATCTAATGCACTTGACTGAGGACTACTGACAACAATGACAAATTTCTTGGTTTTGTATCTGCGTTGGACAGCACAACAGTACTGTGAGCCTAACATCTCTGTCTGAGGGACAAGGCACAAAGAAAGATAAGCATGCTGTGAAAATCCAGCACCAAGAACAGTCTAGAAGCTGGATGCATGACCCTTAGTGTAAAGTTTAGTTGGTGCAGCATTGCAATGATAGTTGCTATTGTGCCCCAACTTAAGGGTTCTTAGAGCCTGGTTGTGAGATGCCAATGTCTGTGGATAAGGGGTGCATGGCTAGTGGAGCGTATCCTGAGATATTAGCGACTAATATGGAGGTTGTTTGGAGCAAGAAGTGTACTGGTGGTGTCAGGTATCCGCTCTGAATTCCATGTCAAAAATTGTCACTGTCTAGTTTGCTTGAGGTGAGTGGTAGGTTAGGCAACTGCATATTAATAAGGTGTAGTTAAAACGATTGTTAACAAGTAGTGATTCCCCCTTAGCTGGCAACTCGCCACTCCCGAGGGAGAATTTTGTCTCGATGCTGGGAAATTAGTCAAAACGATGTACTGAGTTGCTCCTACTATGAAGATATGCTTCATGCACAATTCGCCACATTTCTCACTTCAGTCCATGCTGTTCATGCTCTTTTAAGATTCTACCAATCAACAAGTCACCTCCCATCCTTCAACAGAGTGCCTTCACCTTGCCCAAATCAATGTCTCACCATGTTCACCCTTCTCCACAGACCTACTCTCCCTCTGCTGCTTTGGCCAGCACCCCCCCCTCACCCCGACCCAGCCAGTCTCCTCCCCAGTCAGCTTCTGTTACACTTGGAGATGCTGCACCACAACTTAATAATTGGCCATAAATTAAAGCATAAAAGACTAAAGGAGCAAGTACCTATTCCAAAGTCCGACAAGAACTCAACATTGCTATGTATGGGATAGTCAAATGTATAGAACTTCGTAGGGGGACAGCACATAATGTGGGCAGGTTGCGCTTATGATTTGCAGATAAACGTTTGGGCACCAGACATTTCGGGGAGGTGGACTGTGGCTCAACTTGCCTTTTAAGTCAGAGAACTTAATTGCTGAAGTTTATCACGCTGTTCACATTCTGTATTTTGCCTCTTGCCCAATTAGTTCCCCTGTCTGCCATTCTTCTTGCTTTCTCCAGGACTGAAAGGTTTTGCCCATAGTTCCAATTCAGGGTGATGTATGGCCTTGAAATTAGATGGTAATGTTTCATGGGTTTGTTGCCCTTGACCTTTTATGTGGTAGTGGTTGTCTGTTTGGAAAGTACTGTCCATCTTCTGTGAAGTGAGAATATAGAAATAATATAGTACAGGTACTGGTTGATCTCCTTTTAATCCATGTTTCATCCACGCAAATTTGCTGTAACGTGATTAATGAATTGGGGATAGTGTTTCGAAAGCGCAAACTTTTAAAATGTATGTTGGTTGTAAAGCGATTATTTCACCAACATTTTAAGCACTGTTCCTAAAGCACTTTTTCTATAATGTGGGGTTCCACAAGAACACAATCAGCGTGCTATAGAAGAACTGATTGTACTGTGTTCTAAATCCTGCCTCCTTGGAACTGAAACCATGCCAAATTGTGGACTTGGCAGATTTTAGGGGACCAATCAACTCCTTCACACAGGATTCACATGTAATGAGGAAAATGGGCTGATTTCTGATTTCTTTGCCTGAAAGCCAATGGAATCTTGCAATTTGAATGTTACTGATGGTGGAACAGACAGCTTTGTTTGTAAACTATGATTATAAAACTTACGTCACAAAGCTTTACTTACTTAAATCATTTCAGATCACAGATTCAAAATGGTGTTATGACTCAGAAGGAGGCTAGTTGGCCCATCGTGTTAGCACTAGCTCTTCAAACAAGCATTATTCCCTACTGCCAATTTCACATTATTCTTATTTAAGCAATCACCCATTAACCTTTTGAATTCCTGAATTAAATCTGCCTACACAACACTTTCAGACAGTGCATTCCATACCCTAACAACTGTGTATGTGAAAAAGGCGTTTCTTCTCACGTCATATTTGCTTCTTTTTAAATCACTTTAAATCTGAGCTCTCTGATTCTTGATTCTTTTACTAGCAGGAACAATTTCTTCCTATTTCCTCTATCAACTTCACTCATGATTTTGAAAACCACCATCAGATCACTTCTTGGTCTTCTGTCCAAGGAGAACAGTCTCAATTTCTTCACTCCGTCCTCACAACGGAAACTTCTCATCCCTGGAACCATTTTTGTAAATTACCTCTGTACTCTCTCCAATTCATTCATATCCTTATTATAATATACGTCCAGAACAGTGCACAATACTCTGACTGAGGTCTTACAAATGTCATGTACAAATTCAATGTCACCTCCTTGCCAGCTGAAGGAAAAATCCCTCATCTTCTGCCTTGGGACCCTCCACCACATGGTATCAACACTGACTTCATCAGTTTCTAAATTTTCCCTCACCCACCTCATCCCAGATCCAACCCTCCAACTTGGCACCACGTTCTTGATCTGTCCTACCTATCCATTTTCCTTCCCACCTATCTATTCTACACTCCCCAACGACCGATCACAATTATCTCCCACTTGCATCTACCTATCACCTTCCCACCTACCCCCCCCCCCCCCCCCCCCCCCCAAGCACCACCCCCACTCCTTATTTATCTCTCAGCCTCCCTCCCCCTCCACATTCCTGATGAAGGGCTTATACCCGAAACATTGACTTTCCTGCTTCTCGGATGCTGCCTGACCTGCTGTGCTTTTCCAGTGCCACACTTTTTGACTCTAATAAACTATGCACCTATTAATAAAGCCAAGGCTACTGCATCTTTTATTAATTGCTGCCTCAACCTTTCCTATCAGCGTCAGTGTGATCTATGCACATACATACCCAGGTACCACTGCTCATGCACTCCCTTTAAAATTATACCTTCTATTTAATGTTGTCTTTCAGTGTACTTCCTATCAAAATGCTTTACTACTTATTCTCTTATGAACTTAAACCACCACCTATCCGCCCACATCACTAACTTATCTGTATTCCATAGATTTATTCATATATCAACTAAAATTTGGCACAGTTTGCAGGTTTTGTTCTTAATATTTTCTCAAGTCAACATTACCAGTCGTCTCATAGAACATTATTATACCCTATGATACAGAGTGCATATTTCACTCTTCAGTATTTAATTAGACCATTGAATCATAGAAAGGTTACAATAAGGAAAGAGACAATTCAGCCAATCATTTCTATTCAAGCCGAATAAACTAACCACCGATTCTCGTCATCGTTTGCAGCACCTGACCTGTAACCTTACAGGTTTAGTACTTCAGGTGCAGATTTAGGTTCTTTTAAAATTAACTGAGGGATTCTGGCTCAGCCACAAAACCTGGCAGCAAATTCCACACACCTACCATCCTCTGGATGAAAGGTGTCTCCTCTGCCTGTTGCCTTAAATCTGTGCAGTTTGGTATTTGAACTCTGTTAGGGAACAGGTCTTTGGAGTTTAATGTTTCCAAGCTCCTCATTATTTTGTACACCTTGATTAACTTGCACCTCATTCTCTTCTAAGAATGAAGAACAAAGAACAAAGAAAATTACAGAACAGGAACAGGCTTTTAGGCCCTCTAAGCCTGCATGGATCCAGATCCTCCATCTAAAGCTGTTTCCTATTTTCTAAAGATCTGTATCCCTCTGCTCCCTGCCCATTCATGTACCTGTCGAGATACATCTTAAATGGTATTATCGTGCTGCCTCTACCACCTCCGCTGGCAATGTGTTCCAGGCACCCACCACCCTCTGTGTAAAGAACTTTCCATGCATATCTCCCTTTAACTTTTTCCCTCTCACCTTGAACTCGTGACCCCTAGTAATTGAGTCCCCACTCTGGGGGGAAAAAAGCTTCTTGCTATCCACCCTGTCTATACCTCTCATGATTTTGTCGACCTCAATCAGGTTTCCCCCTCAACCTCCGTCTTTCTAATGAAAATAACCCTAATCTATTCAACCTCTCTTCATAGCTAGCATCCTCCATACCAGGCAGCATCCTGGTGAACCTCCTGTGCACTCTCTCCAAAGCATCCACAACCTTTTGGTAATGAGGTGACCAGAACTGTACGCAGTTTTCGAAATTTGGCCACACCAAAGTCTTATACACCTGGAACATGAACTGCCAACTCTGTACTCAATAAGGAAAACACCCATAGCCTGTGAGTTAGCAGTAATTTTCATGCCTTGTCAACTTTCTTGTAATTCTCCTTTGTGCTCTTTCCAGAGCAGTTATTTCTTTCCTGTAATGTGGCAACCAGGTTATAAAGAAAACTTCAGCTCCATCTAACTAATGTCTAATATAGTTTCCAGCGTTATATCCCTGAGAGGGCAGCCTTGTGGGCTGAAGGTGACTTTTATTCAATACCTTAGCCAAAAGAAGAAATCATCCCATATACCTTCTCTCCCATCTTATCTACTTGTCCTGCGATCTTCAGAGTCCCGTGAGCATGTACTCCAAGAGCTCTCAGTTCTCAATATTCTTCCTTTTTTTGTGTATTCTTTTGCTTTGTCAGCCTTTTCCAAATGCTTAACCTCACAGTTCTCAAAATTGTATTCCATCAGCTATTTTTCTGCCCACTCAACACAAGCATTGACATCATCCTACAGTTGATAGCCACCCACTTCAACAGAACTACCTGGCCAATTTTCAGGTTTGTTGTACGTTTTCCAATTAAATCTCCACATTGAAGTTTAAATCATTAACAGATACCACAAACAGCAAAGGACGAAAAGCTAGTGCTGTGGACACTTTGCTGCTTTATCTTATCTGGTATGCCTCAGGATAACCAGGGGTTCTAGATTTGGCAGTAATATCCTTTTTCTTTTTGGGGACATGTCTATACTGTATTTGTAGAAACTTGCTTCTGAATGTCCCCCACTGATTTGTCACTGACTTTCCTTAAAGTATCTGAACGTAGTCCACTTTTGCCAAGTCATATCTTAGCTTTGTGAAAATTTCCATCCCCCATTTAGAACTTTTACTGTCATTCTGTTTTTGTCCCTTTTCATAATGAAGACACTTTCCATCTGCAAAAACATCTTTTTTTTTAAGATTCCCTACAGTATGGAAACAGGCCTTTCAGCCCAACAAGTCCACTGACCCACTGAAGAGTAACACATCCAGACTCATTTCCCCCTGACTAATACACTTAACACAATAGGCCTTTCAGCATGGCCAATTCACCTAACCTGCACATCTTTGAAATGTGGGAGGAAACCAGAGCACCCAGAGGCAACCCATGCAGACACAGGGAGAATGTGCAAATTCCACACACACAGTCACCCAAGATGGGAATTGAACCTGGGTCCCTGGCGCTGTGAGATAACAGTGCTAACCACTGAGCCACTATGCCACCCCTTGATCTGTCAATCATTACGTTTTATTTCCTGTTACTGAGCCAATTTTGGATCTAACTCGCCATATTCTCTTGTATCTCATGGTCTTTAATTTTTCTTTACAGTTTGCCATGTCAGAGCTTGTCAAATCCTTACTAAAATCCATGTAAACAACATTCAGAGGCACAGCCCTCATTAATTCTTGTTGTTACTCAAATTCAACTAAGTTAATAAGACAGTAGCTTCCCTTGAGAAAACCATGCTGTCTATCCTTGATTAATGCATGCTTCTCCAAGTAACACTAAATCTTATCACTCAATATTGACTCCAGTAATTTGCCCTCCACCCAAGCTCCAGTTGATCACCCTATAAATACTTGGCCTATCTATTGCACCTTCTTTTGAACAGTAGTATAATATTTGTAGATCTCCAATCATCAGGTACATACCTTGCCTGTATCTGATTAAAAAATGCAAAATGATCCTCATCGTGTCCATTGTTTCCTCCCTAGCTTTTTTAAAATATCTTAGACTATAATTCACCCAGCCCTGGTTATTTAATCACGTTCAAGGAGAACACTTGCACTCATATTTCGTACTCATTTTATCTTATCATCTCTATCACTCTTCATTAGCTAGAATGTCTGCACCATCCCTCTCCTATGTGAAAACAGAGACAAAATACTGTTTAGAATCCTGTGTACATCTTTTGCATCTATGCACAAGTAACCAGATTGGCCCAACCCTTAGTCATTTTCTTGCTCTTAATGTACTGATAAAACCTCTTCAGTTTTGCTTTGTTTTACTGGCCATTTTTTTTTTGTATTGTCTCTTTGCTTTCCTAATTTCCTTTTTCTCTTTACCCTTGTGTTTTCTGTACTCCCCTAAGATCTTAAAGTATCCTTTTGTTCAAAGTTATCAAAAGTCTTACTTTGCGGCTTTATCTTATCTGGTATGCTTCAGGATAACCAGGGGTTCTAGATTTGGCAGTAATATCCTTTTTTCTTTTTGGGGACATGTCTATACTGTATTTGTAGAAACTTGCTTCTGAATGTTCCCCCACTGATTTGTCATTGACTTTCCTTAAAGTATCTGAACGTAGTCCACTTTTGCCAAGTCATATCTTAGCTTTGTGAAAATTTCCATCCCCCATTTAGAACTTTTACTGTCATTCTGTTTTTGTCCCTTTTCATAATGAAGCGAATCTAACTGAATTATGATTACAGTCTATAAAATGGTTACCCACTGGCATGCACATCATTACCCAAGACTAAATCTAGAATTGCATATTTTCTTGTTGAGTTGGTTATGTGTTCGTTTTTAAAAATTGTGCTGTCTGTGGCTTAATACTGTTTGTAATACAGTTAATATTTGGGTAGTTAAAGTCCCCAACTATTATTATCAATTGTTTTTGCATTCAGAGGAGCAAATATGTAGGCAAATCAAGTCCCCTATTTGGGGATCTCTTGTCCA
The DNA here is from genome assembly GCF_047496795.1 of Chiloscyllium punctatum. NCBI lineage: Eukaryota > Metazoa > Chordata > Chondrichthyes > Orectolobiformes > Hemiscylliidae > Chiloscyllium > Chiloscyllium punctatum. The sequence goes on from NC_092783.1 coordinate 21,442,061, forward strand.
CAACTAGTAGTATGGTTCACCTTCTTTTCTTTCTGAGCTCATACCATATGTCCTCATTTGATGTTTGATTTAGTTTATCATCCGTTCTCATAGCTCCAACTGATTCTTTAATCAATAATGTTTAATTCCCATCATTTTTTATCCCCTTCTCTATCCTGCCTAAAATCTCTATTTCCAGGGATGTTGATTTGCCATCTTTAAGCCAATACTCTGTTGGCATAGATAAATGTCAGCATGATATTATTTTCAGAGGCCTCAGCTTAATGGCTTTATTTGCTACACATCTTGCACTTGCATATATGCGTTTTGCATATATGCATAATAATATTGACAATTTTATGTGCTGTATAATTTTTAATCTGTTTCCTCTATCTTTCAAAATCACTTGTTAACTTGCTGCCTTCTGTGCCTTGCTCTGAATTTGCCTTCATATTCCCATCCCTTTGTCAATCTAATTTAAACCTTGTCTGACAGCACCAATAAATCTCCCTGCAAGAGTACTTATCCTGGTGCAGACTGTGTGCTTGTATAAGTCCTACCTTTCCCAGCACTGGTCTCAATGATTGTAAATCTGATTGCCAATCTCCTACACCAGCTTTCTAGCCAGGTGTTCAGTTGCTTGATTCTCCAAGTTCTGTTCTCACTGGAGTAATCCTAAGACTACTCATTTAGATGTCCTACCTTTTAACCTACCCTCTCTACTTCCCTGAAGTCTTCTTTCAGAACCTCATCTGTATACCTTCAGGGAGACAACATGCCATCTTGGAGTCACATTAATGGCTGCACAAAGGCCAGTCTTGACCCCTACTTCTTACCTATCTTTTTGTTATCTGCAAATTGACCATACCTTCAATCTCCTCATTTACATCATTCTTGTAAATTATAAAAAGTTGAGGGTCCAAAACCAATCTCTAAGGGACTCCAGTCATCATGTTCTGTTAATCAATCTGTTTGGCATACTCTTTGTTTATTGCCAGCCAGTCAAATTTCTATCCATGCTAATATGTTACCCATTCAATAAGCCATTATTTACCACAGCTTTTGATGTGGAAACTTAACAAATGCCTCCGGAAATCCAAGTACAGTATGTCTGCAGAATTCCCTTTATTTACAGCTCATGTTGCCCCATCAAAGAGCACTAATAAATTTGTTAAATATAAAATCTCTCTTACAAAACCATGCTGACTTTTTATTATTACCTTGTATTTCTCTATGTGTCAAATGATAATCTCTTCAACCATCATTTCTACCACCTTCTCCATGATAGGTGTCAATCTAAATGGCCAGTAGTTACCTGTTTTCTACTTTGAAGCCATCTTGAATGTGGGAGTTATCTTTGTTTCTTTCCAGTTTGCAAAATATTTGTTAAAAAATTATGAGGGGCATGGATAGGATAAATAGACAAAGTCGGGGAGTCCAGAATTAGAGGGCATAGGTTTAGGGTGAGAGGGGAAAGACATAAAAGAGACCTAAGGGGCAACTTTTTCACACAGTGTAGTAAGTGTATGGAATGAGCTGCCAAAGGAAGTGGTGGAGATTGGTACAATTGCAACATTTAAATGGTATTTGGAGGCAACGAGGCAACATCCACCCTCCCTTTTAAGACTGGGAAGCACCTTCTTCCTCTTGACCACCCCTTAATGACCTAGGTGTACCACTTGAACACATCCTTAGCCATAACCTTCGATTGCACCATTTAGACTCCAGAGAGGGAGAACCTGAACATAGATCACTGAGCTTCATTGCAAGAAAATCTACAAAACTGCATAAACTAAAATAATTACAGCCAATAAATCTACAAAACTTATAATAACAGGACATTGGTTAGGCCACTGTTGGACTATTGCATGCAATTCTGGTCTCCTTCCTATTGGAAAGATGTTGTGAAACTTGAAAGGGTTCAGAAGAGATTGACCAGGGTTGGAGGATTTGAGCTATAGGGAGAGGCTGAACAGGATGGGGCTATTTTCCCTGGAGCGTTGGAGGCTGAGGGGGTGACGTTATAGAGGTTTACAAAATTATGAGGGGCATGGATGGGATAAATAGACAAAGTCTTTTCCCTGGGGTCAGGGAGTCCAGAACTAGAGGGCATAGGTTTAGGGTGAGAGGGGAAAGATATAAAAGAGACCTAAGGGGCAACTTATTCACACAGAGGGTGGTACGTGTATGGAATGAGTTGCCAGAGGAAATGGTGGAGGCTGGTACAATTGCAACATTTAAGAGGCACTTGGATGGGTATATGAATAGGAAGGGTTTGGAGGGATATGGGCCGGGTGCTGGCAGGTGGGACTAGATTGGGTTGGGATATCTGATCGGCATGGACAGGTTAGACGGAAGGGTCTGTTTCCATGCTGTACATCTCTATGACTCAATGACTCTAACAAAAACAAAAAGTCACCAAAGGTACTGATAAAAGGAATTTACCCCTCATTCAAAGGGGGCACCTACACATCCCACAACCCTACTAACCATCCAAACCACCCTCTCAACTCCTACCAGCTAGAGTCACGCCACATACACCAGCAAACTGGTAGGAAAAAAAACAAAAACAAGATTAGTACTATAAAGAAGTAAGTTAAAAATAAATATGTCACCCATCCCTTGGTATAACTTAGCGTAGAGATTAAAGGTAAATACTTTATTCATCCCAAGCACAATTTAACACAACTAACTACTAACAGAAAGGAAAATCCATCAAGTTCTTTTTAAAGAAAAACAAACTGGAACAGGTCTGTTCTGTATGCCTACTCAATCATCCGATTTTAAGTCCGCGTGTCTACAAAGTTCCTTGCTTTCTTTTGCGAGTCGAATAAATGTATAGATCCATAATGATTGATTTGAAGTACCATTGGATATCTTAATGACTTCTGGATCCCAAACTCATTCAATCTCCTCTTGACACCATCGTAGGACTTGCTTTTCCAGATCATCGCCGCCGAGAAGTCTTGAAAGCACATGACCTGGAGCCCCACATACCAACACCCTCAGATCCCTCCCCGGGCTCTGGAAACTTCCATGATTCTCTGCTTGTCTTTATAATAATGGAACATTACTAGGACAGGGCAGGAGTGCTTGTCCATACCTGGCTTTTGTGCCGTGACCCAGTGGGCTCTCTCAATCTTTATTCTTCCCTTTCAGATTCCAAACTAAGGAATCCTGGGAACCACTTCTCAAAGCACTCCACCAGTTGCTCACCTTCCATCCCCTCTGGCATGACAAAAGCACGCAGGTTCGTTCTTCTGCCCCTGTTTTCGCAATCATCCACCGACACAACAAACCACGGACCTGTGTTTCCAGGGCTTCAACCCAGCACTTGGATGAGTCAATCTCTGCCTCTACCACTGCGGCCTGGCGATCAAGTTCATCAGTTCTTTTTCCCAAGTCTTGCAGCATAGCAGATACTGGAGCCAGCTTCTCCTCAATTTTTTTCTCCGATCTGCTTCCCCAGGACCTCGCAAGATTTGGCCAGCTCCTCAACCAGGGTCTGGTGAGTAAGCAAGCCCGCTGCTTCAGTGTGCTGGGCCGTGGTCCTGGCCCCGGGCAAGCTTCCTCCTTTATAAAAGCAAATTACTGCGGATGCTGGAATCTGAAACCAAAAGAGAAAATGCTGGAAAATCTCAGCAGGTCGGGCAGCATCTGTAAGGAGAGAAATGAGCTGACGTTTTGAGTCTAACTGACCCTTTGTCAAAGCTTCTTCCTATCTTTGGCATTCCTCTGCAGAAAAACAAAGGTAAGTAACTTTTTCAGGTTCTCAAGCAGTTTTACTGTGTTTTTACTCACAGTACCGTGGGTGGGACGGGTTCTAGCTCTGTCCTGTTGATGATGTGGTGTGGAGCCCAGCGAACACAATCCTAGCAGGACACCGCCATCTTGGATCCCTCTGGGTCCTCCATTTTAAGCTCTTCTTTATAGTGGGATTATATTTATCCTGAGTCCTTAACTGCCTCTTGGATCTCCAATGATGTATTCCCTAGCCAAGTATGCAAGTTCAGTTCAGCCAGCTTAGCTTTCATGTGCACAAAGTTGCACTTATTTAGGTTTAATATACCAGTCTCAGACCTAATCTTCTCCCTCTCAAACATGGTGCAAAATTCAATGATACTATCAATTCTGCTACCTAAGGGTCCAATTATTCTGAGGGCAATGATTAATTTTATCATATTACACAATGTCAAATCTAATAATACCTGCCCTCTGGTCAACTCCAGAATGTACTGCTCTAAGAAACTATCTCTAAGACATTCTATGAAATCCTCTTCCAGGCTACTATTGCCTCCCAATCTGATTTTTCCAGTTTGTGGACAGCGAAGAGGGTTATCTCAGATTATAACAGGATCTGGACCAGATGGGCCAATGGGCTGAGAAATGGCAGATGGAGTTAATTCAGATAAATGCATTTTGGGAAAGCAAATCTTTGCAGGACCTATACACTTAATGGTAAGGTCCTTAAGGTACCTTAATGGTAAGGTACTTAATGGTAAGAGAGTGTTGCTGAACAAAGAGACCTTGGAGTGCAGGTTCATAGCTACTTGAAAGTGGAGTCGCAGGTAGATAGGATAGTGAAGAAGGCGTTTGGTATGCTTTCCTTTATTGGTCAGAGTATTGAGTACAGGAGTTGGGAGGTCATGTTGCGGTTGTACAGGACATTGGTTAGGCCACTGTTGGAATATTGCGTGCAGTTCTGGTCTCCTTCCTATCGGAAAGATGTTGTGAAACTTGAAAGGGTTCAGAAAAGATTTACAAGGATGTTGCCAGGGTTGAAGGATTTGAGCTACAGGGAGAGGCTGAACAGGCTGGGGCTGTTTTCCCTGGAGCGTTGGAGGCTGAGGGTGACCGTATAGAGGTTTACAAAATTATGAAGGGCATGGATAGGATAAATAGACAAAGTCTTTTCCCTGGGGTTGGGGAGTCCAGAACTAGAGGGCATAGATAGGTTTAGGGTGAGAGGGGAAAGATATAAAAGAGACCTAAGGGGCAACGTATTCACACAGAGGGTGGTACATGTATGGAATGAGCTGCCAGAGGATGTGGTGGAGGCTGGTACAATTGGAACATTTAAGAGGCATTTGGATGGGTAAATGAATAGGAAGGGTTTGGAGGGATATGGGCCGGGTGCTGGCAGGTGGGACTAGATTGGGTTGGGATACCTGGTTGGCATGGACGGGTTGGACGGAAGGGTCTGTTTCCATGCTGTACATCTCTATGACTCTATGTAGAGATTAAATCACTCATGATTATTTCAATTCCTTTATTTCAATTCCAATATTATTTCTTGTAAACTTTGTTCCCAAGTGTGGTTACTATTTGAGGACGTGTTGAGCACTCCCACTTGTGCCTTATTTCTGTTACTAATCCTAATTTCCTCCAAAAGAAAAAAGCCTCTTTATTCCTCTGTTCCAGAGAAGTGCCTGAGACAGAAACAAACTTTCTTTGGCACAGTTTCCATTTTTGGATAACCAAATTTAGAATTTCTATCAGTATTCATTTCAATCGCCTTTTGCAGGCCCTCCTTCAATCTTCCAGTCACAGCCATCTTTTCGCCCCACTATCTTGCAGCCTTCTTTGTGATGCCCCATGTTGCTCTTGCAGTCACATTGACTCCAACATGCAACATTCTTCTCCCCTCCATCCCACCTTGAAACTTGCTTCTCTGCTAACCCACTTGCAGCCTCTCCACTTTCCCTCATTCCCCCTCCATTACCACTGCGACAGCATCTCTTTTAGCACCCTCGTCCCTCACCTGGTGCTTTTAGCAACCTCCTCCCAAATTCCCTCTTGTATCTTTTATCTCATTCAACCTCCTCCTATGTTGAAGCCTACCTTGCAGACTTCTCCTCCTGGTACTGTCCATGCAGTCCACCTCTGCCACCCACCCCCTCCCCAAATCATCCAGCAGCCTCCCTCCTCCCCCTACCTCTTTTATGATCGACTCCTCTCCAACCCACTGTTGCAGTACCCTTCTCCTAACCACTGCTCTTGCAGCCTCCATCTCACCTTCATCCCTCTTTTGAAATCTGTTTGTGTCCCTCACTGTTCTTTCACAGCTGTCTTCACTTGATTTCCCTTCTGCAGTATCTTTCCCTGAAGCCACCCTCTCTGCCATCCTCCACCTTCCGTATCCTCCAAGCAGCCTGCTGCTTCTATCCCCTTCTAGACTCCCATCTTGCATTCTCCTCTTCCACATCTGTTTGGAGCTGTGTCTCCACTCACTTATCTTACAGCTGGCCTCCCCCTTTCCAACAGCAGACAGCAGCCCCCCAGCTCTGGCAAAAGGATTGTCTGGTTCTTGCAAAAGGCTGCCGTTGTGACTCATTAGCTCACTCACTTACTTTCAAGCTGTCTGCTGGTCCTCCAATCAAGGACTGCACCTCCCTTTTTGTGCACTTAAGATAACAGGATGAATATTGCTCCTTATAAACTTTTGATTCAATATTCATCAGATCTTTTCATAAGGTGTATTTTTGATTTATATAGTTTGTTTATTTTATACTTTTCACAAATAAATCTCTAAATGGTATTGTTATAACATTAAAATCCTATAGCTAGCTGAAATTGTGAAAGAAGTATGGTTTTGCTTTCAATTATGTATAGTAATAGAGCTCATGGTGATATTTTGCACATATTTAATTGAGATGAATCAAAGTTATATTAAGAAAAATATCAGATTGTTAGAAACAATGCCTGTTGACTCTCTAATTAACTTTTATTGGCAGAGGCTTCACATCAAGAATCATTTTTCAAATTTGTGTTACATTTTTTGCCTCAATAGATACTACACAATGGAACCTAAGGTGGTTAGCGATGGTGTGAAAGAAAATCCTTTCAAACTGTTTATTCCACCAAGAGTAAGTTGTGGTCCTATTTCTGCAGTGAGACCACAAGAAGTAACAGAGGATAGCTTTTTCATGCAGGTGAGAGAAATATGTATATTGTGAATGCAATGGAGTCATTACTTTTTTCATCTACAAATCAAAATTGCAATTAATCACACGGGATAGGATTTGTACCTCCACATGGAGGAGAGTACTGAGACAGTTGCATGTGAAAATTCACACTACTGACCAGCACTATTGGTTTACCATTACTGTACATACTGTACAAAAGAATGGAAAAGCATGACATGGCTGTCATCTGATTCTGATAAAATGTCAGTTTATCTTGGTAGTAAACTGCTTGTCAGCTTGTTCAAAAGCCTGTTGGAATTTTTGTGGCAATACATGTATTATTCAACAGATCAGTAACTGGCCACCTTGACAGAGACATAAACATTTTGGGAAGCCAATCTTTGCTGCATCATGCAATTGGTTGAGTCCAGAAAAGGATGCATGGCTGAGAAGGGCACCACGTTATTGGCTTATATATGTCATTTGGTAAGTGGAGTTTTCAGAGAAAGTAGTCTGTGTGTATTTTTGGCAGTGGAAAGGCTTATCAACCAAGTGATTATGGAATGATAATGTGGAATGATTATGTGGATCATGCGTGGGGGCCCAGTCATCATTATATGGTCCTTATGGCTAAAGGGATCAAGGGATATGGAGAGAAAGCAGGAGTAAGATACTGAAATTGCATGATCAACCATGATCATATTGCATGGTGGTACAGGCTTGAAGGGCTGAATGGCCTACTCCTGCACCTATTTTCTATGTTTTTATGTTTCTGTGATTGCATTATGTCTTCATAAATATTCTTCTATTGCATCATTTATAAGACTTTAACATATTCCCATTAACAAATATTGAACTAACTGACTTATAGTTCCTTATTTTTTGTCTTCCTTTCTTTTAGAATATGGTGTTACATTGGCATTTTCCAATCCACTGGGATATTTCCAGAACTTAAGAATTCTTGGAAGATTATTATCAGTACATCTAGTATGTCTGATTTGGAGATGCCAGTGTTGGACTGGGGTGTACAAAGTTAAAAATCACACAATACCAGATTATAGTCCAACAGGTTTAAATGGAAGCACTAGCTTTCAGAGCGCCGCTCCTTCATCAGTGGTTGCGCAGGACCCAATTGTAAGACACAATTGTTTCCCCTGCCTCATTCTCTACAGGGCCTGTGTTCACTTTGACCTCTCAGGTTAACCTGAGAATGTAACTTTTAAAAAAGTTTTGTGATTTACATATGAAAGAAGTGAAACTATCATGGTATTCTAACAGATGAAAGACTCAACAAACAATAAGATATTTTTCAATGTATAATTTCAGTTACATCACACTGTAAACTTTTGCTATAAATTCTGTGTGTTACAATTGTGCTCTCCACAACCACCTGATGAAGGAGCGGCGCTCCGAAAGCTTCCAGTTAAACCTGTTGAACTATAACCTGGTGTTGTGTGATTTTTAATCTAGTATGCCTAGCTACTTCCTTTAAAATCCTAGGATTTTAATATCCAGTACAGGAACCTATCGGCACTTAGTCTCATTAATTTTCCTATTGTCATTCTCCAGTGACATTCTTTAGTTTTTAGTTTTATTTCCTCTCCTGCTTTGACCCTTTACTTATTTGGTATTTTTGGGAATGCTGGTAATGTCTTCTACTGTGAAGACTGATGGAAATTTATTACTTACTCCTCTACCATTTTCTGGTTCCCCATAATTGTTTCCCTGCCTCATTATCTATGAGGCCTGTGTTCACTTTGGCCTCTTTCTGCATTGTTACATTCATGCTATTTGTTATTTTACATCTTTTTTTGTGTCTTGATTTTGCTTGATCTGTTGATTTTTAAGAGCTCCTATTATATAATTGTTAAGACGAATGACTGTCACTGGCAAGTCACCATTTGTTACCATCTCTAGTTGCCCTTTCGAAGGTGATGGTGAGTTAAAATATGAACATATTGAAAAATAGTTTGTGAGGCACTGCTATTGTCCTTTTATTTGATTTGCATATATGTCAGTGTCATGTACTATTGTTAGTATGGACTTCATTTTATATTACATGCACTTCTGAATTGCTGAGTCACTTTGGTGACTTGATACAAATGCTTTGGTCTGCATTACTTGCAGTAATAGATGGTGACTTAAGGGAAAATGAATGTTTCTATATACCAAATGTCTAATAATTCCACCCATTTGGAGTGGGCTAGAAATTTTTATATTTCACAACAGATCAGAAAAAGTGCTGTAATTAAATGATTGCTTGTCACCAGAACAATTTAGACTACTTTGCCTTGGGGCATTTCTCTTCAGATCTTGGTTGTGACAAATTTCTTCCCTAGAAAATCATTGTTGCAATTAATGTCTGCCTAGCTGATGGTAATGGAAATTGTGCTCTCATTGTTGATTGCTGAAGACCTCCGACCTCAAAACATTCTTACACATACTGTCAGAAGCTGTAAAAATCATGGTGACATTGTAGCTAAGTGTGAAGTGATTCACTTTGGTAAGAGTAATAAAAAGATGGATTACTGGGCTAATGGTAGACTACTTGGTAGTGTGGAAGAGCAGAGGGATCTTGGTGTCCATGTACACAGATCTCTGAAAGTTGCCACCCAGGTAAATAGTGCAGTGAAGAAGGCATATGGCGTACTGGCTTTTATTGGTAGAGGAATTGAGTTCCGGAGTCCTGAGGTCATGCTGCAGTTGTATAAGACTCTGGTGCAGCCGCATCTGGAATATTGTGTGCAGTTTTGGTCGCCATACTATAGGAAGGATGTGGAGGCACTGGAACGGGTGCAGAGGAAGTTTACCAGGATGTTGCCTGGTATGGTAGGAAGATCCTATGAGGAAAGGCTGAGGCACTTGGGGTTGTTTTCATTGGAGAAAAGAAGGTTTAGGGGTGATTTGATAGAGATGTACAAGATGATTAGGAGGTTAGATAGGGTTGACAGGGAGAACCTTTTTCCACGTATGGAGTCAGCTATTACAAGGGGGCATAGCTTTAAATTAAGGGGGGGTAGATATAGGACTGATGTTAGGGGTAGGTTCTTCACTCAGCGAGTCGTAAGTTCATGGAATGCCCTGCCAGTAGCAGTAGTGGACTCTCCTTCTTTATGGGTATTTAAGCGGGCATTGGATAGGTATATGGAGGATAGTGGGTTAGTGTAGGTTAGGTGGGCTTTGATCGGCGCAACATCGAGGGCCGAAGGGCCTGTACTGTGCTGTATTCTTCTATGTTCTATGTTCTATGAACTACTTCTGGCTCATTCCAAGGATCAGCAGTGGACCTTGATGGTGTTTCTCAATGTAGTGAACACCATATTGCAGATGATCAACTTCCTATGAGTGAAAGCAGTGGCAGTACATACAATTTTGAACAGATTGAGCTTCACAGGAACGAGAGATGCAAAACAATTGTCACATTAAGAACTGTCATTATGCCATTAAATTGGATCAATCCTTAAGTTCCATTTTGGATATATGCTCATAAAGCCAAGTGAGTTTTACTATTCTGACCAGTAAATGTCCCTCAACCAACATAGAGAAAATTTGATTATTTTATCATTTGCTCAATTGTTGCAATTTGCAGAAGGAAATGGTTTTAAGCATCATTAGGGAGATAGTCCAGGAGATGCAAGTGCTAGGCAGAGTCACCACAGCATTGAGCAATTTTGATTAAGGATCCAGGAGTCACTAATGCAATGTTGCACTCAAGAAAGGATTGCTGCTTTATTTCAAATAGCTAAAAGTTGTATCCAGTTCCTCATTAAGCAGAAGTAATAACAATCCTGAGGCTCCAAATTTCTTTAGTATTCACCAAAATCAGTGGGTTCATAGATGACTCACACAAAACTCTTCATACTGGCAAAAAGGTCACCATAATACATTGGAATGGGCATCTGTTCCATCAGTAATCATAAGACCATAAGAAAAATAGGAACAAGAGTGGGCAATTTGGTCCCTATTGAATGGTTAGTTCTGTCATTCAATAGGGCCATAGTTGATATGACCCTCCCCACTTTCCTGCCCTTTCTCCATATTCCTTGATTTCCCTGTCGATTCGGAATCTATCTGTCTACCCTTAAATATACCGCAAGGTCTGTGTCTCTACAACCCTCTGTGCCAATGAGTACCAAAGGCTCTCAACCCTCTGACAGGAGAAATATCTCTTTATCTTAGTCTTAAATTGGTACATCTTTACTCTGAGACTATGCCTTTTGGCCCCAGACTCTTTGTGAGGGTGCAGTAAGACTTCACTACCCTTCTACTCCAATCCCCATGAAATTCAGGTCAACATTCTGAATAGCCTTCCTAATTGCCTGCTGCATTTGTGTGCTAGGTTTTGTGCACAAGTATCCTCAAATTCCTTTGTTTGCAGCTTTCTGCAGTTTTTGTCCATTTAAATAATTTGCTGTTTTGTTCTCCCTTCCAAGAAGTACAACTTCACATGTTCCCAGATTATACTTCATTTACTAACTTCTTGCCCAATTATTTAACCTATCAATATCTCTTTGTTTGTATTGTTTTCACAAGCCTTTTCACCTATTTGTGTCATCTGCAAATTTGGTTGCAGTACATTCACTTCCTTCCTCCAAGTCATTAATATGTATTGTGAACAGTTGTAGTCTCAGCACTGAACACTCTGCAACCCCACTGGTCACAGGTCACCAACCTGAAAAAGAGCCCCTTACTTACACTTGCTGTTTCCTGCCTACTAGCCAGTTCTACATCCACCAATATACTAACTCATCACGTGACTCAGTGGTTAGCACTGCTGCCTCACAGGGTTTGATTTCTGCATTGGGTGACTGTCTGGAGTTTGCACATTCTCCCCATGTCTGCGTGGTTTTCCTCCGGGTGCTTCGGTTTCCTCCCACAACCCAAAGATGTGCAGGTCAGGTGAATTGGCCATACTAAATTACCCGTATTGTTAGATGCATTAGTCAGGAGTAAATATACAGTAGGGGAATGGGTCTGGATGGGTTACTTTTCGGAGCGATGGTGTAGGCTTGTTGGGCCAAAGGGCCTGTTTCCATAGTGTAGGGAATCTAATTTAATCAACACTGTTAGCGCGGATGAAATGATCTCAGTCCGAGCCCAGAGTGCGGTTCGACAATCGGTAATTTTATTAAAGTGTTTAAAGCCGGCGGAGACCAACCGAGGTCCGAATCTCGATCGCTCTCTCGTTACCCCCGCGATGTTACAAGTTATATACTTCATGAGTAAGGATGTAGGAGATTGGGTATGAATGAGTGTGAATGGTGGCAATCATGGCTGGAGTATGTGTGAATGTCAAGCTTCCTGCCGTCCTCGGAGAGTCGGCAGCATACACAAAAGGTGTGCTGTTTATCTTTACGTAAATGGGTCCGGGTGCTATCTGCTTGTCTCTCCGTGAGGGCTGGAGGCTAGCACCCACCTTTGTTACTTTCAAAGTGTCTGTTAGATTCATCCTGTTCGTTTGGTGTTTGCCTTTTGTGTAGGACTGTTTTGCATGATCAGGTTATGGGTGTGTGTCAGTTGGAACCTTGACGAGATTATAAGGTGGGTTTCGATCTGTGAGTCATGACCATTGTCTGGAGTCATGACTAGTGTCTGGTCCGGTGTGTATTCGGATCTGTCTTTGGGCCCCCTTCTCCTGATCATGTGGTCGGGCTGGCAGCTACTGTTTTAAAATGAATACTGTTTGCTTTAAAATGGATACTACTGGCTCTCCCGATGTGGGCCTTGCTCCACGGTAAACACGGGGCGGTTTATCACCCCCCTTCAACACCATGACCTCTTACCTTATGCTTTACTCTGTTGTGAGGTACTTGTCGAGCACCTTCTGATTCCCCTCTATTCACTCTGATTGAAACTACCTCAGAAAATTTTAATAAATTAGTCAGACATGAGTTCCCTTTCATGAAACCCTACTGACTCTGCTTGATTAGATAATGGTTTACGAAATATTCTGCTATTGCTTCCATAATAATTGATTCCAGTGTTTTTCCAATAATAGATGTGAGGCTAATCGGCCAATAGTTACAGGTTTTTGCCTCCCCCTGTTTTTGAGTAGGGTTGTCAAATTAGCAGCTTTTTAATGTTGTTGATTTTTTAGGCTTCTAGGACGCAAGCCATCAGGGCCAGGGAACCTTTGTACCTTTTAGCCCCATTAGTTTGTCTAATACTATTTCTTTAGTGATAGCCATTAGTGGATGGCTTCACCAGCCAAAGCCATGCCACCACCAGAGTTTTGCTCAGGGCTTCACCAGCCCAAGCCTTGCTGCTGCAAGAGTTCTGCTCTGGGCTACACCAATCCACACCATGCCACAGCAAGAGTCCCACTCTGTGTTTCACTAGCCCATGTCATGCTGCTGTTCAAGTCGCACTCCGGGCAACACAAGCTCACACCGTGTCGCTGCCGAAAGCCGCTCTGGGCTTCACAGGCTGGCTGACTCTGATTACTCTGCCTCTGAAGATGCGTCCGCTCCTGACCCCATTGAAGCCGTCTTCCTATTGAAGAGCTCACTTTATAAGGTAGTTTAAGCAAAAACTGAAAGAAAGCCGAGAGAAGTAGGTGGAAGAACAAAAGAATGAAAAGGACAAGCCCGGGCAAAGGAGCTACAGACAGCCTACTCTTCTGCCTATTATTTTAAGTTGATTTTTTTCTATAACTTCTGAATTGCTTGTTACTGTTGGAATGGTTTCAGTGTCCTTAATCATGAAAACTGAGGCAGAATATTGATTTAGTGTCTTCATCATTTCTGTAGGACAAAAATAAATCTTAACTTCCTTGGTTAGCCATGGTTGGCTTATGCCTGTCTTAGAATCTTTCCTTTTTTTGCTGAGAATCATGAATAACTTCTTCAAATATCTGTCAGTGCTTGCTTCCTATCATTCCTGCTAATCTTCCCACCTAGTTCACTTCAGCTAACTCTATGCTCATTTCGTCGTAATTTCCTTTAGTTAATTTAAATACAATACCTAAGTTTCTCTTTTTCAAACTGGATATTAAATTCCATCATGTTATGATCAGTACTTGTTCAGGATCTTTTACTCTTTGGGGTCGTTTAATAAGGCTGCCTCATTAACATTACAAGATTCTGCACCCTGGTTGACTCCATGACACATGGCTCAAAACTGTCCCAATGCACTCTATGAATTTGTTGTCTTAGTTACCCTTTCCAATTTGATTAACTCAATCAACATGATGATTAAAGTAACCCATAATTATTGCTCTGTTCTTTTTACATACTCCTACTATTTGTTGATTTATAGCTTTGCCTACAGAGTGACAAACTGTTTGGGGTCTGAACTCTACTCCTGCCAATATTTTATTCCCTTGCCTTTCTTTTTGCTTTCGTCCAGATGGACTATACATCAACTGAGCCTGGGGCTCTTTGTAGCCCATTTCAGTAACATCTGTGAGATCATATTCATTTACCTCAATTATTCCCCTGGCTCCAATTGGCCAATCAGGGATTCCATGAAGGAGGCCACTCAAGGTCAAGCGGGAAGCCAGTATGGAAAATGAGAGAGCCAGAGGGAGGAACAGGCTGCGAGCAGAGTAGAAGTGGGAAGAGATAAGGCTGTGGCGAGATCATGAGTTGGCAAGAAGCAGTGGAGAGATGGATGCCAGCTGTGGAGAGTAGTTTGAGCCAGATACCAATGGATGAGAGTAGAGGGCCAATGAGTGAGGAATTCTGTTATATTTAGAGGAACTGGTGGAGATAATGTGACCATAAGATTTCCGATATGTTATCTCCATGCCAACCTGGGATTTGGGATGGAATCAGTCTCTGAGTGATACCAGACAGCGGTGTCTGTCAATCACAATCTTTCTTAAAAGGTTATTTGGATAATACCTATTAGTAAACCATTAATCAATGCTGAGGAAATTGGCAGACAAATTCAAAGCTGTAGTAAATTCAACTCAACTTCTCAAGAAAGATCCTGTGCTCTGGATGCAAATAAGATTTTACATGTAAGGGGGGGGTATTGACTGGTTTAGAGTCCAACTTCTGGCTGTAAATGTCTATTGTTAGTTCCATTTGTGCAAATGAAAATAAAAACAGGCTTTTAAATAAAGATGTGTTTTACTGTTGTGCTTTGCACATTCAGGATTGGAGGACTCTGTGATTTTGTCATAAAAATCGGTGCAGTTTGTTTTAAAGAAAACGAGGTAGAAATATCATGAAACAAAAATGTCTAAATGGTATCTACTGCTTTTAATAATTAAGTTAGATAGGGATGTCTATATTGACAGGCCATATTTTGAGAAATGTCATCAGAAAACAACATTTACAACTTCTCCCCCAGATTCCTGTTTTTGGTCACCCAAAATATGCAACACAATAGAGCCTTGTTTCCCAAAGTTTTTCAGTGTCATCCTAAATTAACTTCTCAAAATCTGGTCACGTTTTCCTCCTTGAATTAACTGCATAATGTCCACATTTATGAAGAAAGAACAAACAAAATTACAGCACAGAACAGGCCCTCTAAGCTTGCACTAATCAAGATCCTCTATCTAAACTAGTCATCTATTTTCCAGGGATCTGTAACCCTCTGCTGCCTGACCATTCATGTACCTGTCTAGATACATCTTAAATGACGCTATTGTGCCCTCCTCTACAATCTTCACTGGCAACTTGTGCCAGGCACCCACCATCCTTCGCATAAAGAATTTTCCATGCCTATCTCCCTTAAACATTTCCCTTCTCACTCAAGCTCATATCCCTTAGTAATTGAGTCCCTTACTCTGTGGGGAAAAAGCTTCTTGCTATCCACCCTGTCTATACCTCTCATGATTTTGGAGACCTCAATCAGGTCCCCCCTCAACCTCTGCATGTAGTATGCCTTCTTTACCACTCTATCGGCCAGCGTTGCCACCTTCACGGTACAATGGACCTGAACATCTGGATCTGTACATCAGTTTTCCCCAGGGCTTTTCCATTTATTGTATAGTTTGATCTTGGATTGGATCTTCTGAAATGCATCACCTCGTATTTGCCCAGATTGAACTCCATCAGCCATTTCTTCACCCAACTCTCCAAGCTATCTATATTCTGCTGCATTCTCTGAAAGTCCCCTTCACTATCTGCTACTCCACCAATCTTAGTGTCATCTGCAAACTCTCTAACCAGACCACCTATACCTTCCTCCAGATCATTTATATATATCACAAACAACAGTGGTCCCAAAATGATCCCTGTGGAACACCCCTGGTCACTGATCTCCATTTTGAGAAACTTCCTTCCACTGCTACTCTCTGTCTCTTGTTGTCCAGCCAATTCTCTATCCATCTAGCTATTATACACTGGACTTCATGTGACTTCACTTTTTCCATCAGCCTACCATGGGGAACTTTATCAGAAGCTTTACTGAAGTCCGTATATATGACATCTGCAGCCCTTCCTTCATCAATCAAGTTTGTCACTTCCTCAAAGAATTCTATTAAGTTGGCTTACCCATCCTTCTCTGACATGACCTTCTCTTCACAAAACCAAATTGCATTTCTCTGATAAGCCCATTTTCTTCCAAATGGAAATAGATCCTATCCCTCGGTATCTTCTCCAGCAGCTTCCCTACCATTGATATCAGGTTCACCGATCTATCATTACCTGGATTATCCTTGCTACCCTCCTTCAACAAGGGGATAACATTAGCAATTCTCCAGTCCTCCTGGACCTCACCCGTGTTCAAGGATGCTGCAAAGATATCTGTTAAGGCCCCAGCTATTTCCTCTCTCGCTTCCTTTAATAACCTGGTATAGATCCTATCTGGACCGGGGATACATGTCCACCTTGCTGCCTTTAGAATACCCGACACTTCCTCCCTCCTTATGCCGACTTGACCTAGAGCAATCAAACATCTATCCTTACCCTCAACATCTGTCATGTCTCACTCCTCAGTAAATACCGACACACTCATTAAGAATCTCACCCATTTTCTCTGACTCCATGCATAACTTCCCTCCTTTGCCCTTGAGTGGGCCAACCCTTTTCCTCGTTACCCTCTTGCTCCTTATATATGAATAAAAGGGTTTGAGATTTTCCTTAATTCTGTTTGCTAAAGATAGGCCCCTGTTGGAATCTTGCATGCAGTTCTGGTCTCCTTCCATCGGAAAGATGTTGTGAAACTTAAAAGGATTCAGAAAGGATATTGCCAGGATTGGGCTGTCAGGAAAGGCTGAACAGGCTGGGGCTGTTTTCCCTGGAGCGTCGGAGGCTGAGGGGTTACATTATAGAGGTTAACAAAATCGTGAGGGGTATGGGTAGGAGAGATAGACAAAGCCTTTTCCCTGGCGGGGGTGGGGAGTCCAGAACTAGAGGGCATAGGTTTAGGGTGAGAGGGGAAAAATATAAAAGAGACCTAAGGCAACGTTTTCACTCAGAGGGTGGTACATGTATGGAATAAGCTGCCAAAGGAAGTGATGGAGGCTGGTACAATTGCAACATTTAAAAGGCATCTGGATGGGTATATGAATAGGAAGGGATTGGAGGGAAATGGGCCAGGTGCTGGCAGGTGGGACTAGATTGGGTTGGGATATCTGGTTGGCATGGATGAGTTGGACCGAAGGGTCTGTTTCTGTGCTGTACATCTCTATAGGGCTAGGATTAGTGCCTGGAAGTATGTTATTGCTATTACTGAAACTCGGTTGAGGGAAGGGCAAGATTCTATGACTATGACCTTTTTATCACTCTTTATTCCTCATTTCAGATTTGTCCAACTTGTCTGATATTCTTCCAAAGCTTCGTCTGTTTTCAGTCACCTAGACCTTATGTATGCATCCTTTTTCCTCTAAGATAGTCTCTTAATTTCACCTGTCATCCATGGTTCCCTAATCTGGCTATTTCAGTCCCTCATTTTCACAGGGACATGTCTGTCATACACGCTAATCAACCTCTCTTTAAAAGCCTCCCAAATATCAAATGTGGATTTACACCAAATACTTGGTCCCAACCTACTTGGTCCCAGCTCCTACCGAATTTTGCTATAGTTGGTCTTCCCCCAATTTAGCACTCTTCCTTTAGAATCACTCTCGTCTTTGTCCATGAGTTTTCTAAAATGTACGGAATTGTGATCACTATTCTCAAAGTAATCCCCTATTAAAACTTCAGCCACCTGGCCAGGTTCATTCGCCAACACCATGTCCAGTGTGGCCCCGTCCTGAGTTAGACTATTTACATACTCCTCTAGAAAACCCTCCTAGATATTCCTTACAAATTCTGCTACATCTAAACCGCTAACACTTAGTGAATCACAGTTAATGTTGGGAAAATTAAAATCTCCCTGTTGCTCCTAAGTCTTTCCATAATATCTCTACATATTTGTACCTCTGTCTCACCCTTGCTGTTGGGGGCCTGTAGTACAGCCCTAGCATTGTTACTGCACCCTTCCTATTTCTAAGCTCTGCCCGTAATGTCTCGCTGCTTGAATCCTCCATTGTGCCCTTGTTCAGCACAACTGTAATATCCTCTCTGACCAATAATGCAACTCCTCCACCCCTTTTACCTCCCCCTCTATCCCGCCTGAAGCATCTGTATTCTGGGATATTTATTTGCCAATCTTGCCCTTCCCTCAACCGAGTTTCAGTAATAGCAATAACATCATACTTCCAGGCACTAATCCTAAACCTAAGTTCATCTGTCTTACCTACTTCACTACTCGCATTAAAACAAATGCACCTCAGACCGCCTGTCCCTTTGCGTGCATCATCTGCTCCCTGCTTACACTTCCCCTTAGTCATGCTGACTTCATTATTAAGTTGCTTACAGGCTTTAGCTACTACCTCCTTACTGTCCACTAACCTCATTTGGTTCCCATCCCCTGCCACACTATTTAAACCCTCCCCAGCACCTCAGTGAAGATCTGGACTTGGGTGGGGTGGGGGTCACTCAGTTCTGCGATCAGTCAATAAACACTATTATCACGGCAAGGCACAGGTTGTCCAGCAACATGGAGGTTACACACTTCTGTGTCCCTAGGAGAAACTGCTGCACATAGCTTAAGACAAAGACATTTTTATATCTTTTTTGAAAAGAAGTACAACCATAGTTACAGAGCAGATTCAAACAGTTACCAATCAAATTTAATAAAATGACATAATTGACAGGAACTTAACCCAATGATATTTCCAGGGAACCAACTTTGTTTTACATATCCCAAACTTTTTTTATCTCCCTTTGCACCTACGCTTGCAAAGTCAGTTAGGATGGCTAGTAATGTCTTATCTAGTCTGCAAAGGAAGCATTGTCTGCTAATCTTTGTTTCAGTACTCTATAGTTAATTCAGGAATGCAGCTTTTTGCAGGGTTAAAAGCCATTTTAAGCAGAATTGTGAATTTGCAGCCTCGAAGCCATTTTGTCATGTTACTTGCATTAAGAAACCATCCTGTCATTAAGAGCATGTGTTAAATGCTTGTTCCTGACAACAGCCTGTATTCAGAGTTCAGATCCTCACAAGACCATTGGTTCCAGTCCTGCCCAGGTGTCGACTGTCCGATTTGTAATAGTCCCACCTCCCCCTGAACCAGTCCCAATCTCCCAAAAATCTGAACCCCTCCCTCCTGCACGATCTCTCAATCCACTCATTCATCCTTCTGAGCGCTTGGCACTTGTAGCAATCCTGAGATGACTACCTCTGAGGTCCTACTTTTTAACGACTCCTAACTTCCTAAATTCTGCTTGTCGGACCTCATCCCATTTATAGCTATATCTTTGGTGCCTAAATGCACTATGACTGCTGGCTGTTTGCCCTCCCCCTTCAGAATGTCCTGCGGTCAATCTGAGACATTGGCCCGTGCACGTGGGAAGCAACATATCATTTATGGATCTCACAGGTCACTAATGCTACATTTCCAAGTACTTACAATACATTGAATTCCAAATAGAATGGGTCTTGCTAGTAAAAAAGAAAATAGGTTTCACTTCCATTGCTAGACCCTCCCTGGCATCAGTGATTACACCCTGACTACCCAATGAGATTCACCAACAGAAAAAGCTTCTTCTCATTGTGTATTCAGGTGATTGATGACCATAAGAACTTTCTACTTGTATGCATTCATTTTTCTGGCAACTTATATGACTCCTTTATTCCTCTGGTTGTCCAAGTTTTCACATTTTCTTGTTGCAACCTCCTAAAATATGTGAACAGGGGAAAGGGGATATTCCTTTGAAGGAATGGTTACTCACCATTCTACTACAAGCTGAGACATTGGAATAACTATGCAACAATGGTTCTTTTCACACCACGAATCACGACCCAATTAGGATCGCGAGCCAAGTTGTTTGGGTCGGAGGTTCCGAAGCAAGAGCTGTTGTAACTTGGACTAATCCCAGTGTTGTGTGGATCCCTTCAAATGCTTGCATTTTTTTCCATTGGAGTATGTGGCCTAATCAATTGCACCTTGAGGTCTGATTTCTGCTTTATGAGAGATGTGTGGAAAGAGTTGTGTTTGTTCTGCCTGCCTATTCGTCAATCACTTCAGAAGGGAGATGGGAAGAGGGTGGAGGTTTAAATGGGGTTAGTTGTGGCAGAGAGAGATGGCAGAGAGTTTGATGAAGGGAGGGAAAGTTGAGGGTTTAGTACAGGGAAAGGATGATGGGAAGGCTTTGTGGAGGGACTGGGAGATTGGGGCATTTTTGTGTAATGGGGCAGGACAATGAGGCACACATTCAACTACTTTCATCCTTGCTGCTACTATGACTGAAGACCCTTTCCCCATTCTGCTCAAAAGCTGAAGGTTTCTCTTCTCTCTCTGCTCTCTCGCTCTCTCTCTCGCTCTCTCTCTTTTTCCATCTGACCTCTCTTCCTCTCACCCTTACCACCCATGTTAAGCAAATCTTGGACTCTGCAAACTTTCACCCAGGATCACTCAAGTCTGAGGCATGAAGTGAGGTTGCATCCATAAAGGAAACACCGAGCTATAATCAAAACTGCTCACCAGAGCATTGAGAAGGCCATTTGCTTCTGAAATTGCAGCTCCAGCCTGGACAAGCCTATTGGGCTTTGTAGTACACTTCTGCAAGAGTTAAGCATATTGTAGTGGTCTGCTGTGAGAACAGTGGACCTTGAAAATTATGATGCATTGGATGGCTACAGTTCTTTGGAGGAATAAGAGGAAGAGAAGATGGAAACAGTGCTTAAAATACTCTGAAGTAGCGATAATCTGTCCGCAAACTCTCTAAAGCACCTGAGAAATTCAATCACTGGACCGACCGATCAAATATAAGTTGCCCCTTGAACAGAATGGATAAAATCTGTGAGGAGTTGTTTCTCCTGTCAAAGGCTGTTACTGGCATTTAGAAAATATGAGACAGCATGTATAATACCCAATCTTTGATCTGGCCTTGTCGCCACAGAATCTGTGGATGGAATTTTACAGGCGTCTGAGCAACATGGGGTAGGAGATATGTGACAGAATTGCATGACAAGTATGGCGCTGCCCATCTTGCCATAAAGATCATTTCACTTCAGCTTTTTATGTTTATCGCAGGAAGCATGGCAATATTCTCACTAGGCATCAGTAAGATGCCAATTTTTAGTTAATATTGATTGTATATCACTTTGTTAATGCCACAACTTGCTTCATTATCATTTAGACTCCCATGTTATCAAACTCAGCAATCAAGCTACATTTTGGAAAAACTCATCAAGAAGCCATGAACATTACTACCAAATTGCAACCCAATGCAGGCTACAAAATATGGGGAGAGGGCTGGGGGGGAGGGGGAGGTAACGGGGGAGACGTCGAGACTGGGGTGGGTGGCTGCAGGCTCTGGACAAAGGCAAACGCACATTGCAATTGTGAAGGGGGAAGCATGGTAAAATGAGTGATGCTGTACAACATGGCTGGAAAGGGCTGGCCTGGTTTCAAGCAGGTGCCACGAATGACAGCACCATGCATGGGCTCTACAAATGCCAGGACCTGGATAGGGAGGTGTGGATAGGTTATTTGGTAACTTATGGAGCCATAGTCATAGTCATACAGCATGGAAATGGAGCCTTCTGTCCAATCAATCCATGCTGACCATAATCCCAAACTAAACTAATCCCATGCCTGTGATTGGTCCATATCCCTGCAAGAATTTCTTATTTCATGTGCTTACCTAAATATTCTTAAAACGTTGTAACTGTACCCACATTCACCACTTCCTCTGGAAGTTCATTCCATACACTAACTACTCTCTGTGTAAAGTTGTCCCTCGTGTCTTTTTAAAATCTTTCTCCTCTCACCTTAAACAGCTGTGTAATTGGTTCTCAGGCAGCTGAACAGCTTGGGGCTGTGAGACAGATAGTGAGAGGAAGCCAACAAATCTCTACGAGCTCAGGCACTCTTTGTATTCACTGCATTTAAAGCCACTTTAACCTGAAAAAAGTCTGTTTAGTTTTCCTTCAGCAGTTGCTGTAAGGTATGACTTTTAATTGATAAGTCAGAGATCTTTTGTAAGCGAATCTGTGCCTCTTGCAAACCAATAAAACAGAAGACTATAAAACAGAGGAGCAGAAATTTCTGCCTAATGCAAGTGCATGTGGGCCAAGTGCAGGAAAATGGGGATAGCGTGGATAGACATTTTGGTCAGTATGGACTAGTTCAGGCCAAAAGGCCTGCCTCCCGTGCTATAGGACTCTACAACCGAATGACTCTAAGTAACGAGCCGGTTAAACCAAGGACCGCCAATGGATGTTATCTACCTGGACTTCAAGACGGCCTTTGATAAGCTGCTGCGCAGGAGGCTACTGAGCAAGATAAGGATCCAAGGTGTCAGAGGCACGGTGCAAGTATGGACAAAAATTTGGTTGTCTGGAAGAAAGTGGGGATAAAAGGGTCCTTTTCAGGATGGCAGCCTATGACAAGTGGTATTCCGCAAGGCTCAGTGATGGGACTACAACATTTCTCTTTATACATTAACGATCTAAATAAAGGAACTGAAGGCATACTGGCTAAGTTTGCAGACGATACAAAGATAAGTACAGGAACAGATAGCATTGAAGAGGCAGGGAGGCTGCAGAAGAATTTGACAGGTTAGGAGAGTGGGCAAAGAAGCAGCAGATGGAATACAATGTGAGAAAGTGAGGTCATGCACTTTGGTAGGAAGAATAGAGGCATGGACTATTTTCTAAATGGGGAGAAAATTCAAAAGTCTCAAGTGCAAAAAGGCTTGAGTTCTAGTCCAGGATTCTCTCAAGGTAAAGTTGAGCATTGAGTCAGTATTTAGAAGGGCAAATGCAATGATTGCATTTATTTTAAGAGGACTTGAATATAAAAGCATGGATGTACTTCTGAGGCTCTGGTCAGACCACGTTTGGAGTATTGTGCACATTGTTGGGCCCCATATCTCAGGAGGAATGTACTGGCACTGGTGTGTGCTCAGAGGCGATTCACAAGAATGGTCCCATGAATGAAAAGCCTAACAAATGAAGAACATTTGAGGACTCTAGGTTTATACTTGATGGAGTTTAGAAGGATAAGGAAAGATCTAATTGAAACATACAGAATTCTGAATGGCCTGAACAGAGTAGATGTTAGGAAAATGTTTCCATAGGTAGGGGAGACTGGGACCCGAGGGCACAGCCTTAGAGTAAAGGAATGGAGGTGAGGAGAAACTTTCTCGGCCAGAGAGTGGTGAATCTATGGAATTCATTGCCACAGAAGGCGGTGGAGGCCTGGTCATTGAGTATATTTAAGACAGAGATAGATAGGTTCTTGAATATCATGGGGATCAACAGTTATGGGGAGAAAGTGGGAGAATGGGGTTAAAAAGCTAATCAGCCATGATTAAATGGTGGAGCAGACTCGATGAGCTGAATGGCCGAATTTCTGCTCCTCTGTTTTATAGTCTTCTGTTTTTATTGGTTTGCAAGAGTCGCAGATTCACTTACAAAAGATCTCTGACTTATCAATTAAAAGTCATATCTTACAGCAGCTGCTGAAGGAAAATTAAACAGACTTTTTTCAGGTTAAAGTGGCTTTAACTGCAGTGAATACAAAGAGTGCCTGAGCTCGTAGAGATTTGTTGGCTTCTTCCCACTATCTGTCTCACAGCCTCAAGCTGTTCAGCTACCTGAGAAACAATTACACAGCTGTTTAATTCTTTGCTATCTGTGTATTTGTCCAAATGCCTTTTAAATGTTGTTAAAATACCTACATCAACCACTTCCACTGGCAGCTCTTTCCATATGCATATCACCGCCTTAGCTTCCCTTTTATTCTTTTCCCTGTAATCTTAAACTGATGCCCTCTTGACTTCGATTCCCCAAATCTGGGAAAAAGACTGAGAGCATTCATCCTATTAATGCCTCTTATGACCTTTTGCATTTCTATAAGATCCCCTCTCAATCGGTGTAAAGAAAAAGTCCTAGTTTGTCCCACTTCTCCCTTTAACTCAGAGCCTTGAATCCTGGCAACATCCTTGTAAATTTCTTCCGCGCACTTTCCACTTTAATAGCATCCTTCCTACCACAAGGTGACCAAAATTGAGCATGATACTCCAAGTGCAACCTCACCAACATCCTGGTTAACTGCAACACAACTTCCCAACTTCGATGATCAATGCCATGACTGATGAAAGCCAGTGTGCCAATAGCCTTCTTCACTGCTCTGTCTACCTGTGAATCCACTTTCAAAAAATGGTGAACCTGAAATCACGATCCCTTTGTTCCACTACATTCTTTAAGCCCCTACCATTCACCATGAAATTACTACCTTGATTTGACTTTCCAAAATGCAAGACCTCACACTTATCTATATTAAACTCCATTTGTCATTTATCGGCCCACTTCCCCTGCTGATCAAGGTCCTGCTGCAATTTCTGATGACCTTCCTCACTGTCCACGATACGGCCTATTTTAGTATCATCTGCAAGCTTACTAATCATGCCTTATACATTCTCATCCAAATCATTGATATACATAACAAACAGCAATAGGACCATCTCTGACCCCTGAGGCACACCACTACTCACAGGCCTCCAGTCCACAAGCATCCTTCCATTATTATCCTCTGCTTCCTACTATCAAGTCAATTTTGTTTCCAATTTGCCAACTCTGCTGGATTCCATGCGACCTAGCCTTACAGAGCAGCCTACCACGTGGACGTTAGCAAAGGCCTTACTGAAATCCATATCGACTATGAAGGGCAAGGTTGGCAGGAATAGGGAGCCGAAAATGTGTTGCTGGAAAAGCACAGCAGGTCAGGCAGCATCCAAGGAACAGGAGAATCGACGTTTCGGGCATAAGCCCTTCTTCAGGAATGACCTTATGCCTGAAACGTCGATTCTCCTGTTCCTTGGATGCTGCCTGACCTGCTGCGCTTTTCCAGCAACACATTTTCAGCTCTGATCTCCAGCATCTGCAGTCCTCACTTTCTCCTCGAGGAGTAGGGAGCCATTGATGACATGAGATATTGAGGCCTCATCAATCTTCCTGACTGCTTCATCAAAGAGCGAGAACAAATTTGTGAGGCATAATCTCCCATGCACAAAGCAGTGCTGACTGTACCTAATCAAGAAGGTAAAAACAATGACTGCAGATGCTGAAAACCAAATACTGGATTAGTGGTGCTGGAAGAGCACAGCAGTTCAGGCAGCATCCAACGTGCAGCGAAATCGACGTTTCAGGCAAAAGCCCTTCATCAGGAATAAAGGCAGTGAGCCTGAAGCGTGGAGAGATAAGCTAGAGGAGGATGGGGGTGGGGAGAGAGTAGCATAGAGTACAATGGGAGAGTGGGGGAGGAGATGAAGGTGATAGGTCAAGGAGGAGAGGGTGGAGTGGATAGGTGGAAAAGAAGATAGGCAGGTCGGACAAGTCAAGGAGACAGTTACTGAGCTGGAAGTTTGAAACTAGGATGAGGTGGGGGAAGGGGAAATGAGGAAACTGTTGAAGTCCACATTGATGCCCTGGGGTTGAAGTGTTCCAAGGCGGGGCGCCTCCTAGCAGAGCGTTTTAGGGAACATCTCCGAGACACCCGCACCAATCAACCAAACCGCCCCGTGGCCCAACATTTCAACTCCCCCCCCCCCCCAACTCTGCCGAGGACATGGAGGTTCTGGGCCTCCTTCACCGCCGCTCCCTCACCACCAGACGCCTGGAGGAAGAACGCCTCATCTTCCGCCTCAGAAGACTTCAACCCCAGGGCATCAATGTGGACTTCAACAGCTTCCTCATTTCCCCTTCCCCCACCTCATCCTAGTTTCAAACTTCCAGCTCAGTAACTGTCTCCTTGACTTGTCCGACCTGCCTATCTTCTTTTCCACCTATCCACTCCACCCTCTCCTCCTTGACCTATCACCTTCATCTCCTCCCCCACTCACCCATTGTACTCTATGCTACTCTCTCCCCACCCCACCCTCCTCTAGCTTATCTCTCCACGCTTCAGGCTCACTGCCTTTATTCCTGATGAAGGGCTTTTGCCCGAAACGTCGATTTCGCTGCTCGTTGGATGCTGCCTGAACTGCTGTGCTCTTCCAACACCACTAATCCATGTACCTAATCAAGCCCTGTCTTTCCAAATGCATGTGCATCTTATCTCTCAGAATCTTCTCAAGCAACTTACCCACCACAGACGTTAAGCTTACTGGTCTATAATTTCCAGGATTTTCTTTACAACCCTTCTTAAATAATGGCACAACATTCACTACCCTCCTGTTTTCCGGGATCTTTTGATGATGCAAAAGTATCATCCAGGGCCCCTGCAATTTCTTCTCTAACCTCTTGCAGTGTTCTTGGATATACCTAGTCAGGACTACTTTCATACATTCTAATACATCGAACACCTCCTTGACTCTGATAAGGACTGTCCCCACTAACTTCTCCAAGTTCCCAAGTCTTCATGTCTTTCTCCATGGTAATATTCCATAGACATTACATAGAGGAGAAATATTTATTGAGAAACTCACCCATCTCTTGCAGTTCTACACATGCATGTCCACTTTGGTCCTTGAGGGGCCCTATTCCCCCTCTCGTTATTGTTTTTTCTTTAACATACTTAAAGTACCTCTTTGGATTCACCCTAATGTTCTCAGCCAAAATAATCTCATGTCCCCTTTTCGCCCTCCTGATTTCCTTCCCCAATAAAACCATGTATACCTCCAGGGATTCCCGTGATCCTGGCTGCCTGTACTTTGGCCACGCCTCCTTTTTTCCTGATCAAAGCCTCAATATCTCTTGTCATCCAGGGTTCCCTATTCCTGCTAACCTTGCCCTTCACCCTCACACGAACATATAGACCTTGAACTCTAGTTATTTCGTTTTTAAAGGTCTCCCATTTGCCCACTTCCTCAAAGAGTTCTAGCAGATTTGTCAGGCATAACCTCCCGTTGATGAAACCATGCCAACTTTGGCCTATTTTACCATACACTTTCAAGTATTCAGAAATCTCATCCATTACTATGGATTCCAGGATTTTACTCACAAATGAGATTAGACTAATTGGTCTGTAATATTCCATCATTTGCCTTATGCCTTTTTGAAACGGGTGTAATGTTAGCGATTTTCCAGTTCTCTGGGACCTTCTCTGATTCTGGTGATTCTTAAAAGATCACTACTAATGCCTCCACTATGTTTTCAGTTATCTCCCTTAGAAATCTGAGAGAGTTCATCTGATCCAGATGATTTATCCACCTTCAGGCCATTCAGTTTTTCTAGCACCTTCTCCTTAGTGATGGCCACCATACTCAGTTCTATCCCCTCATTCTCTTGAATCTTTGGGATGTTACTTGTGTCTTCCACCATGTAGACTGTCCTGAAATAATAATTCAGTTCCTCACCCATTTCCTTGTTCCCCCCACTATGTCTCCAGCGTCATTTTTGAATGGCACAATCCCCACTTTTGCCTTTCTATATGTTTAAAGAAACTTACAGTCTTCCTTTACATTACTGACCAGCTTACCCTCATATTTAACCTTCTTCCGTTTGTTGCTCTCTGTAAGCTTCCCAATCCTATAGTTTCCCGCTGCCTTTCGCTACATTATTCTCATTTTAGACTAGACTAGATTCCCTACAGCGTGTAAACAGGCCCCCCCCCCCCCAACAAGTTCACACCAACCCTCCAAAGAGTAACCCACCCAGGCACATTTCCCTCTGACTAATGCACCTGGCCTGCACATCTTTGGACTGTGGGAGGACTGCGCACCTGGAGGCAACCCATGTAGACATGGGGAGAAAATACAAACTCCACACAGACAGTCTCCCGAGGCTGGAATTGAACCTGGGACCCTGGTGTTGTGAGGCAGCAGTGCTAACCACTGAGTCACCGTGCCTCCCATCTGCTTGCTCTTGATTTTTGCTATCCCTGACTTCCCTAGTCAGCCACGGTTGCCTTATCCTCCCTGTACCATGGTTTGTTTTCCTCAGGATGAATCTCTGCTGTGTCTCCTGAATTGCTTGCAGAAACACCTGCCATTGCTGTTGGGTGGCACAGTGGCACAGTGGTTAGCAAATGTGCAGCTTAGGTGAATTGGACATGCTAAATTGCCCGTAGTGTTAGGTGTAGGGGAATGGGTCTGGATGGGTTGCTGTTCGGAGAGTCGGTGTGGACGTGTTGGGCAGAAGGGCCCGTTTCCACACTAAGTAATCTAACCTAATCACTCTCATTCCTGCTAGACTCCTCCACCAGTCAGTTCTACTTAGCTCCTCTCTAATGCTTTTGTAGTTGCTTTTATTCAGCTGTAATACTGTTACCTCTGGTTCTATCTTCTTCCTCTCAAATTGCAGAGTAAATTCAGTCATATTATGATCACTGCCTCCCAAGGGTTCCTTTAGCCTTAAATTTGCTTATCAAGTCTGCCTCATTGCACAACACTTAATCCAGTCGTGCCTAGTGGGCTCCACCACAAGTTGTTCCAAAAAGCCATCTAATAGACATTCCACAAATTACTTTTCTTGCAATCCACTACCAACCCTTTTTCCCCAGTCCACCTGCATATTGAAATCCCCTATGATCACTTTAACTTTGCCTGTCTTACACATCTTTTCTATCTCCTAATGTATCTTGTGCCCCAGCTCCTGATTACTATTTGGAAGCCTGTACATTATAGTTAATTATAGTTTTATTTTATCTTTGTGGTTCCTCAATTCTACCCACACAGATTCTACACCATCTGACCCTTGCTAGCAGTGGTAGTAGAGTCAGATACATGGGAACATTTAAGCGAGTCTTGGATAGGCGTATGGATGATAGTAAAATGAAGGGGATGTAGGTTAGTTTGATCTCAGAGTAAGATGAAAGGTCGGCACAACATCAAGGACTGAAGGGCCCTTACTGTGCTATTCTATGTTCTATGTTTGTTTCTTACTATTGATTTAATTTCATTTCTTACTAAAAAGCAACCCAACCTCCTCTGCCTACCTTCCTATCTTTTCAATAGGATATATATCCTTGAAGGAGCAGTGCTCCGAAAGCTAGTGCTTCCAAATAAACCTGTTGGACTATTTAAAATAGTGATGGAAAAGGATAGACCAGATCTAAAAGTTGAAGTTCTAAATTGGAGAAAGGCCAATTTTGACGGTATTAGGCAAGAACTTTCAAAAGCTGACTGGGGGCAGATGTTCGCAGGTAAAGGTACGGCTGGAAAATGGGAAGCCTTCAGGAATATGATAATGAGAATCTAGAGAAAGTATGTTCCTGTTAGGATGAAAGGAAAGGCTGATAGGTATAGGGAATGCTGGATGACTAAAGAAATTGAGGGCTTGGTTAAGAAAAAGGAAGCATATGTAAGGTATAACAGGATAGATAGAGTGAATCCTTAGAGTATAAAGGAAGTAGGAGTATACTTAAGAGGGAAATCAGGAGGGCAAAAATGGGACATGAGATAGCTTTGGCAAATAGAACTAAGGAGAATCCAAAGGGTTTTTACAAATACATTAAGGACAACAGGGTAACTAGGGAGAGAATAGGGCCCCGCCAAGATCACCAAGGCGGCCTTTGTGTGGAGCCGCAGAAAATGGGGGAGATACTAAACGAGTATTTTGCATCAGTATTGACTGTGTAAAAGGATATGGAAGATATAGAATGTAGGGAAATATATAGTGACCCCTTGCAAAATGTCCATATTACAGAGGAGGAAGTGCTGGATGCCTTGAAATGCATAAAGGTGGATAAATCCCCAGGACCAGATCAGGTGTACCCTAGAACTCTGTGGGAAGCTAGAGAAGTGATTGCTGGGCCTCTTACTGAGATATTTGTATCATTGATAGTCACAGGTGAGGTGCCAGAAGACTGGAGGTTGGCTAACGTGGTGCCAGTGTTTAAGCAGGGTGGTCAAGACAAACCAGGGAACCATAGACCAGTGAGCCTGATGTCAGTGGTGGGCAAGTTGGAGGGAATCCTGAGGGACAGTATGTCCATGTATTTGGAAAGGCAAGGACTGATATGGGATCGTCAAATGGCTTTGTGCTTGGGAAATCATGTCTCTCAAACTTGATTGAGTTTTTTGAAGAAGTAACAAAGAGGATTGATGAGGGCAGAGCATTAGATGCGATCTATATGGACTTCAGTAAGGCGTTTGACAAGTTTCCCCATGGGAGACTGGTTAGCAAGGTTAGATCTCACAGAATACACGGAGAACTAGCCATTTGGATACAGAACTGGCTCAAAGGTAGAAGACAGAGGACGTTGGTGGAGGGTTGTTTTTCAGACTGGAGGCCTGGACCAGTCGAGTGCCACAAGGATCAGTGCTGGGCCCTCTACTTTTTGTCAACTACATCAATGATTTGGATGCGAGCATAAGAGGTACAGATAGTAAGTTTGCAGATGACACCAAAATTGGAAGTGTAGTGGACAGCGAAGAAGATTACCTCAGATTACAACAGGATCTTGACCAGATGGGCCAATAGGCTGAGAAGTGGCAGATGGATTAGATTAGATTACTTACAGTGTGGAAGCAGGCCCTTCGGCCCAACAAGTCCACACCGCCCCGCCGAAGTGCAACCCACCCATACCCCTACATCTACCCCTTACCTACACTACAGGCAATTTAGGATGGCCAGTTCACCTGACCTGCACATCTTTGGACTGTGGGAGGAAACAGGAGCACCCGGAGGAAACCCACGCAGACACTGGGAGAATGTGCAAACTCCACACAGTCAGTCGCCTGAGACGGGAATTGAACCCGGGTCTCTGGCGCTGTGAGGCAGCAGTGCTAACCACTGTGCCACCGTGCCGCCCACAAAATGTCAGATTAATTCAGATAAATGTGAGGTGCTGCATTTTGGGAAAGCAAATCTTAGCAGGACTTATACACATAACAGTAAAGTCCTAGAGGATGTTGCTGAACAAAGAGACCTTGGAGTGCAGGTTCATAGCTCCTTGAAAGTGGAGTCGCAAATAGATAGGCTAGTGAAGAAGGCATTTGGTATGCTTTCTTTTATTGGTCAGAGTATTGAGTACAGGAGTTGGGAGGTCAAGTTGCGGCTATACAGGACATTGGTTAGGCCACTGTTGGACTATTGCGTGCAATTCTGGTCTCCTTCCTATCGGAAAGATGTTGTGAAACTTGAAAGTGTTCAGAAAAGATTTACAAGGATGTTGTCAGGGTTGGAGGATTTGAGCTACAGGGAGGGCTGAACAGGCTGCGGCTGTTTTCCCTGGAATGTCAGAGGTTGAGGGATGACCTTATAGAGGTTTCAAAATCATGTCGGACGTGGATAGGATAAATAGACAAAGTCTTTTCCCTGGGGTCGGGGAGTCTCGAACTGGAGGGCATAGGTTTAGGGTGATAGGGGAAAGATATAGAAGAGGCCTAAGGGGCAACCTTTTCACGCAGAGGGTGGTACGTGCGTGAAATGAGCTGCCAGAGGATGTGGTGGAGGCAGGTACAATTGCAACATTTAAGAGGCATTTGGATGGGCATATGAATAGGAAGGGTTTGGAGGGATATGGGCTGGGTGCTGGCAGGTAGGACTCGATTGGCTTGGGATATCTGGTCGGCATGGATGGGTTCGACCGAAGGGTCTGTTTCCCTGCTGTACATCTCAACGACTCTATAACTATAACTTAGTGTTGTGATTTTTAACTGTCATGCCAAGGATCTTTTTGATAGAAGCAAGCTGACCCTCCTCAGCTTGAACTTCCGAAAACCAGAAGGACACTGGTGAGATGTGGTTGGACGGCCGGCCAGTCTACGAGACCTGAGACATGAAGTCCGTCAATGTTGGTTCCTCTGGCTGGGTTTCCCCTGTCTCTTATGAGACATCCCACTGTTGCTATGCTTCAGTCTTGGGGAGTAATGGGTAGGGTGATTACCTGATTAATCTTACTGTGCCAAGTAGCTCGAGGCTCTGGTAGTAATGCAGAGATTATTGTCTTTTTGGTTCTGCTTTTTATTTAGCTCCTAGTTGTTCATACTCCCTTAGCAGAACTGAGCACTCTCCAGCAGTCCCTGAGGATGTTGGGGTTGGCTCCCAATGACAGCTGACAACCTTGCTGCACTAGTCCAGTTTTTTGGCAAGGTAGGTTATTGCATACCAAATAGTTGTTTATCACTATTGCTCCTTCCTACACATTTGTATGAGCTTCTCTGAGTTCTGAAACTCATCTACTACCTCAGCCTGAGCAGGTGGCTGGTCTCCATAGTCCTCTGAGTGCCGGCAGCCTGGGCCATTTGTTTCTTAGGACAGCTCTGGAATTGTCACAGTAAAATACTCACCAGACTGTGTATACTGAAATTCTGTCATGATGGTTCCCATCAAGGTATCATCATTTCTTGTCCTCAAAGGCTGAGGATGCAGCTTTTAGTGGAGATGGACATTTCTCTGCAGACATTGGGATGTTTGCAGAACCTACAAGATAAAAGGGAGCCTCATGGTTTTTAGGTAGAAATGGCATGCGATGATTGAGATTGAAAGAAGAATTCATGAGAGACTTGCAGTGGAGTGAAGAAAAGTAGTTACATATTTGGTGGTACATGGATATTTCCATGTCCTTGCAGGAGTGGCCTTACTCTTTTCTTACGAATTCCAAAATTCTTTCCTTGTACAATGTGGGCAAATTTTCACCTGCATGGATTTTCTCTGCCCTATTTCAGGCAGTCATTTTCTGTCCTGTCTGAGTGGAAAATGTCATTGACCTGTTTTGTGACACTGCTAGCTATTCCTCTACACTCTTAAGATGACATTGGCCATCTGGGCAGTGATATCAGACCAAGCTGTCAGGGTCTGGTGGCATAGTCGCCTTTGCTAGTCCTATGGGAAGAGGACTGTCCTCATCTGCACCACTCCATTCATCAAGACCTCTCAGATCCCTATTGGAGAATCACAGTGCCACCCTCTCTATATCTACCATGTTCTGACTCTGTATTTGACTGGTCAGGGCACCTTTGAAATGCCAATGCTCGACCAGGTATACTGCAGCATTTTAAAGTTGGGATAGGAGCAAGGGTTGCTAGTGTTTTGGCGAGTGGTGATTTGGTCTGCAAAGAGTGCTTGATAAGATGGGGTAGAAAAAAGATGTAAGAGATACCACAGAGGCAGAATAATGAGTGGACATAAGATATCGTGAGAGAACTCATTGGGCCTCATGGTGACAAACCCTCCAAATGCCTGAAACAAATTGGCGACGTTCACCATGCCAGGCAGAGAGACTGACATGCTGGGGTGCCATGAATTTGCTATGCTGGGCTAAGAGTCTGCCACATTGGGCTGGGAAGCTACCACACTATGCCAGGCAATGGATGCTGTCACACCGGGCTGGGAGGTCCCCATGCCAGGCAGGGAGGTTGCTCCGCTAAGCCAGGAGGCTGCCTTGTCAGACATACACTGTGTCTGGAAACAGGGAGTCAGTGGCCGGGAGAAGAAACATAGAATGTTACAGCGCAGTACAGGCCCTTCGGTCTTCGATGTTGCGCTGGCCTGTGAAGTTAATTTGATGCCCATCTAACTGACACCATTCCATTATTATCCATATGTATGTCCAATGCCCATTTAAATGCCCTTTACGTTGGCAAGTCTCCTACTATTGCAGGCAGGCCATTCCACACCCTGCTACTCTCTGTGTAGAGAAACTACCCCGATATCTGCTCTAAATCTATCACCCCTCAATTTAAAGCAATGTCCTCTCGTGTTAGCCTTCACCATCTGAGGAAAAAGGCTCTCACTGTCCACCCTATCTAACCCTCTGATTATCTTGTACGTTTCGATTAAGTCACCTCTCAACCTTCTTCTCTCCAATGAAAACAGCCTTAGTTCCCTCAGCCTTTCCTTGTAAGACCTTCCTTCCATACCAGGCAACAGCATAGTAAATCCCCTCTGAACCCTTTCCAAAGTTTCTACATCCTTCCTGTAATGTTTTGACCAGAACTGTAAGCAATACTCCAGGTGTGGTCTTACCAATGTCTTGTATAGCTGAAGCATAACCTCTTGAGTCCAAAACTCAATCTTTCTACCAATAAACGCCAACACACCATATGCCTTCTTAACAACCCTATCAACTTGGGTGGCAACTTTCAGGGATTTATGCACCTCGACACCGAGCTTTCTTTGTTCATTTGCACTGCCAAAGATTTTACCATTAGCCCAGTATTCTGCATTCCTGTTATTTCTTCTGAAGTGAACTACCTCACACGTTTCCACATTAAAGTCCATTTGTCGCTTCTCAGCCTAGCTCTGCATCATTTCTATGTTCCCCTGTAACCCACAACACCCTTTGGCACTATCCACAACTCTGCCTACCTTTGTGTCATCCGCAAATTTACTAACTCATCCTTCTATGCCCATATCTAGATCATTTATAAAAATGACAAACAGCAGTGGCCTCAAAACAGATCCTTGTGGCACACCACTGGTAACTGAGCTCCAGGATGAAGATTTCCCATCAACCACCACCCTCTTCTTTCAACTCGCCAATTTCTGATCCAATTTGCTAAATCATTTTCAATCCCAAAACTTCGTATTTTGTGCAATAGCCTACCGTGTGGATCTTTATCAAACGACTTACTGAAGTCCTTATACACCACATCAACCACTTTACTTTCATCCACTTGTTTTGTCACCTTCTCGAACTCAAGGTTAGGCATGACTTCGCAAAACCGTGTTGACTATCTCTAATCAAATTATTACTTTCCAAATGATCATAAATCCTATCTCTTCTAACCTTTTCCAACACTTTATCCACACGGTGGGTGGCACGGTGGCACAGTGGTTAGCACTGCTGCCTCATAGCACCAGAGACCTGGGTTCAATTCCTGCCTCAGGCGACTGACTGTGTGGAGTTTGCACATTCTCCCCGTGTCTGCGTGGGTTTCCTCCGGGTGCTCCGGTTTCCTCCCACAGTCCAAAGATGTGCAGGTCAGGTGAATTGGCCATGCTAAATTGCCCGTAGTGTGAGGTAAGGGGTAGATGTAGGGGTATGGGTGGGTTGCGCTTCCGCGGGTCGGTGTAGACTTGTTGGCCCGAAGGGCCTGTTTCCACACTGTAAGTAATCTAATCTAATCTAATCTAATCTAAACTGAAATAAGGGTTGTCTCGACTCCCGTTCTTAAACAAGGGAACAACATTTACTATCCTCCAGTCTTATGGCACTTCTCAAGTCGACAATGATGACATAAAGATCAAAGCCAAAGGCTCTGCAATCTCCTCCCTGGCTTCCCAGAGAATCCAAGGATAAATCCCATCCGGCCCAGGGGTCTTATCAATTTTCAGATCTTCCAAAATTGCTAAAACCTCCTCTTTGTCAGTCGCAATCCCATCTAATCTTGTAGCCTGTATCTCCATATTCTCACTAACATTTCCCTTTTCTATTGTGGATACTGACAAAAAGTATTCATTATGCGCTTCCCCATGTCCTCAGATTCCACACACAACTTTCCAAGACTAACCTTGATTGGCCCTAATCTTACTCCAGTTATTCTTTTATTCCTGATATACCGATAAGAGGCCTTAGGATTTTCCTTGATCCTATGAGCCAACAACTTCTCATGTCCCCTCCTGGCTCTTCTTAGCCCAATCTTTAGATCTTTTCTGGCTAACTTAAAACTCTCAAGCCCTCTCACTGAGCCTTCACGCCTCATTCTCACATAAGCCTTCTTCTTCGTCTTGACAAGAGCTTCAACTTCTTTAGTAAACTATGGCTCTCTCTCTTGACAACTACCTCCCTGCCTGATAGGTATACACTTATTAAGGACCCACAGTAGCTGTTCCTTGAATAAGCTCCATATGTCAAATGTGTCCATCTCCTGCAGTGTCCTTCCCCATCCTATGCATCCCAAATCCTGCCTAATCGCATCATAATTGCCTTTCCCCCAGTTATACCTCTTTCCGCACAATATATACCTATCCCTGCCCAATGCTATTGTAAACATAACCAAATTGTGGTCACAATCACCAAAATGCTCACCTGCCTCCAAATCTTACACCTTGCTGGGTTCATTCCCCAGCAGCAAGTCCAATATGGCATCGCCTCTTGTTGAAAGAAGAGAGGAGAAGGGGAGAAAAAACACAAAACAGCAGAGAGAATACAAGGAAAGGAAATGGACAGAGTCGATGAGCTCTGTCTGAAGCATCCTACTCTGCCACCATCTTGTATCAAGGTGTGGTGTGCCTATCTTTTCCTCCATGAAAGCTGGTGCAAGTGATCCTGCAAGGAACTTTCAGTATGTAAAATTAGTCTATTTCACCATAGACATACCCAAAGTTTTACACTAATTTATACATGATGGGTCTTGTATTGGAATAGAGTTGAGGTGAGAATTGAGATCAAAATTAAAAGTAGATTAAAGATGAGATTAAAAACAATCAAAAATATTAATCTCTAACTTAGCTGAAGACAAATGTCAGAGGGTTCATCTTCAACCTTGAAGTCAAAGTGGGGTGTGGCTTTGCTTGAATTACAACTTGCCACATAGCCTCAATACTTGAATTCATGTTGTAGCAAGGAGGACAACTTCCTGCTGCAGCCTACCAGAAAGGTAATAATATCTTTTTAATCATTTAAAGAATTTCAGTGATCTATAAGCCATTGCTTTGGTGCTGTCAAGAACATCTGGGCCAAAGATTTGAAAATATGATGATATTACCTTATGCATAAAATATGACTAAAATATTGCTATTATGAAAATGTGCTTGATGTGTTAGAAATTCAGTTCAGGATTGGAACAGATACTTTTATTTTGCTATTTCAGAATTCTAATGGCTGCCATCATGATGATATAGGTGTACCTTTCTTGATGACAAGCACACCCAAGTTATCTAAAACTGGAAATCAAGGTGAAATTAATACTTCGTAACTTATTTTAAAGTTTACATTAGCATCATTTTTGGTCTTTAATTTTAATTACATTTTTGATTTCACAGGATTACATAATCTATCTACAGTCTTTACCTTAAATGGTATCAATGCTATTTGCTTCAACCACATATTCATCACTCTTTGGATAAATATGTTTCTTCACAATTTCCTATTGGATTTCTTGTCACATATTGATGGCCTTTAGCTATGCTGTGCCCCAGAAGTGGAAAAATTCTTCATGAATCCACTCTACCAAAACTTTGCATAATTTTAAATATTGCTATTTGTCAACCTTTAACCTTGTTTTTTCAGGAAAAAGAGACCTCAGTCTTTAAATCCTTTCCTGACATTTATATCCATGTTCATCTGGTATCATTCTTGTAAATCATACTGGCAATATCTCAATGGTTCTACAAGTAGTTCTCCTATAACGGCATAGTTGCATTCCAGCAAAACCTCGCATAATAGAAAGTCACTTAATAGAAATAATGGGCCCTATGGGAAAAGTAGGGTTAGGGCCAGACCAGCAAAAAATATCCCTAAAGGATTGTTCAAAAATCACCCAAAGATCTATTGCAAAGTTTAGCACAGCCCGAATGAAACTTGAAACCAAATTTGTTAACAAAATAAAAGTAAATTTAACACAATACATTTAAAAAATGTCAGAACACTGCTCTCTGTACAGTACCACTCACAGAAAATGCATGGGCAGAATGGCATGAAGACTGGAGCTCGCATCACGCATGCACAGAATGGCACAGAGACATCAGCCCTGACATCATAGGACTGCATGTGCAGGATAGCACATAGACTTCGATGCATGCGTAGAATGGCACAAAAACTGGTACTGACACCGCGTATCCGAAGACACTGGTGCATGCGCAGAATGGTCCAGAGATTTCGGCATGCACATTGGCACATGCGCAGAATAAAGCGAGCGAACCAATCGCTGCTGGAATCGAGCTATTGCCAACAGAGATAAGCGCTCTCCAATCTACTTTTTCCTAATTCTTCAGTTATTATGGCCAAATTGTGCTGCCAGCATAAACGTTATCCCAGAACTACCTGTATATCCTTATTATAATAAGATCACAAGACCACAAGAACTAGGAGTGGAAGTAAGGCCACTCGGCCCATCGAGTCCACTCCGCCATTCAATCATGGCTGATGGGCATTTCAATGCCACTTACCCGCACTCTCCCTGTATCCCTTGATTTTGTGCGAGATTAAGAATTTATTAATCACTTCCTTGAAGATATTTAACGTTCCGGCCTCTACTGCGCTTTGTGGCAATGAATTCCATTAGTAATATGATGACCAGAATTGCAAGCCGTATACTAAGCGCACTCTCGCCATGTTTGAAAGTTGTTGAGTATCTTCTCTCCTAGTTATCAGATTTTCTCAAAATAAAACATAGTGCTTATATGTGGTTTTCCATTTTTATTGCCTTGCCAACCTGCGCATGATTTCTAGTGATTTGTGTATTTGGACTCCAACATTCTTTTGATCCTCCACCCTATCAAGACTCATACCTCAATAGTAATCAGTGACCTCCTTATTCTTCATACTAAACTGAATTTACATTTTTAATATTTATTAATATACTTCTGACATTGTAGTTCTCCTCAGTATTGACTGTTCTTCACTTAATTCAGTGTCATCTGTAAAGGGAGCGATTGATAGGGCTAGAGTGAGCAGAGTAGGG
Organism: Chiloscyllium punctatum; assembly: GCF_047496795.1. Lineage (NCBI taxonomy): Eukaryota > Metazoa > Chordata > Chondrichthyes > Orectolobiformes > Hemiscylliidae > Chiloscyllium > Chiloscyllium punctatum. The sequence goes on from NC_092783.1 coordinate 21,480,849, forward strand.
ACCATGCTGTCTCCATGCCTTGCCCTGCGTCTAGTAACGGAGTGTGTGCAGCCTCCCTGCCAGACTCCAGTTGAGGGTGTAAGTCCTCAATTAGTCTGACTAAGCAAATGGGGAGACAAAGAAGTAAACGTTGGTTGAGTCTTATCAACACTGCTTGAGATTACTTGTGGCCTAGTAAGAGTTCGCTCATCCAAAGGTATTCCATGCTTGATTGAGGAACCTGGTCTCAGTAAAACAAATTCTCACTACAAGTCACTGCCACATCCTTTATTCCTTTTCCCACCTCCACCTCTCACCCCATCCCCAACATCTCCCTCACTGATGACTTCCTTTCCGTGACTCCAATGGCAACATCACTTACCTTTCTCCAGAAATTCCTGATGTTACTGCCAATGATGGAGAGCTGCTGGCCTGTGGCTATAAACTGTATACAATACCCTCGTCAACTTTAGCAAAATTTCTCTGTATTATTACTGTCTCTGTTTTAGGTGTATTAAAGATTTGGTTACAGTTTAAGCTGCAGTAGAAGTTTTCTACCCTCTGTTTGTTTGATTATGCTTGTGTGTGCTTACAAGCATTGCTGTTTGAACTGTTGACCTAACATAAAGGCGTTCAGAAGCCAGAAAATCTTGAGATTCCTGTGGAGAAAGTTGATCAGAAATTTGCTCGAAACACAAAGATTGATATCGTTGGTTGACCAAAGTCTTTTGACAGATAATCTCACAAACTGCCCATGATCCCTCACCACTAATTGCATGACTTCTGCTTTCAGAGGCTGTGCAGCTGGAGAAAAGTGCTTTGCCAGCTTTTTGCGTTGTGTTTCAGTTTGGTCTAGATGTCACTGTGTAAGCTAAGTTCTGTGGTGGCAATGCAATCAGATGAAAAGGAAATGTACTAAGAACTGATGTGTATAGCTAGTATATTATAGTAGTAGAAACATAAAAAGGCTGTTCAGCTCATCACGTCTGTGTGGACTCTCTACAAGAGCAGTTCAATTAGTCCCAATCTTCTACCCTTTCTCTATAGACCTGCAGTTACTTCCTTCAGCTGCTTATCTAATTGGTGTAATCAGTACAAAAAATATTCCAGGTAATGCTACTGTGCCTCATATTCAGTATATGATCAACACCAGTCTACTAGGCCCAGGAAACAAATTGCAACCACTGAAGTCGCCTCAGGTCACACTTGAAAGCAGCCAGCAACATCCTTGATGTTTCAGAGGCATTGATCCAGAGGTCTAGGGTGAAAAAGTCATCAGTTGCACAAACCAGGTTATAGTCTAACAGGTTTATTTAAAATCACAAGCTTTCAGATCGGGTACCGTGTGACTTCTGACTTTTCGACCACAGTCCAATACCGGCACCTCCACATCATCCCTTTTTAAACAGTGGGATTATATTCACTACTCTCTGATCTGTAGGAACTGTTCCAAAGATTAAAGATTCTTTAAAAATCAACACCAATACATCTACTATTTCTACAGCCACTTTCTTAAGGACTCTGGGATGTAGATTATCAGGCCCTGAGGATTTATCAATCCCATCAATTTCTCCAAAACCTTTTCTACTGAGTGTGAGATAAAATCCAATACCAGGGTCCTGTGTTTGAACAAGGGGGACTATGAAAGAATGAGGGAGGTTTTGGCTAAAGTAGACTGGAAACAAAGATTTTATGGTGGGACAGTTGACGAGCAGTGGAGGACTTTCAAAGCAATTTTTCAAAGTGCTCAGCAAATGTATATTCCAGTGAAAACATAGGGCTGTAAGAAAAGGGGTAATCTGCCATGGGTGGCTAAGAAAATAAGGGAGGCTATCAAATTGAAAGAGAAGGCATAAGAAGTGATTAAAAATAGCATGAAACTAGAAGATTGGGAAAACTTTAAAAGTTACAGAAAGAGCTATAAAGAAAAGTAAGATAGAACATGAGAAAAAACTAGCACAGAATATAAAAGCAGATAGCAAATGTTTCTAGAAATATATAAAAGGAAAAGGAGTGGCTAAAGTAAATGTTTGCCCTTTCGAGGATGAGAAGGGGAATTTAGTTATAGGATGTGATGAAATGGCTGAGGCATTGAACTGGTATTTTGTAATAGTCTTCCCAGTGAAGGACGCTAATAACTTGCCAGTAATTGACAAAGAGACAAAGATAGGTGAGGACCTGGAAAAATTCATTATTACAGAAGAGGTAATATTGAGCAAGCTATTGGAGGTAAGGATTGATAAGTCTTTTAGCCCTGTTAGAACGTATCCCAGGATACTAAAAGAGATGGTGGGAGAAATAGCAGGTGCACTGGCAGTAATTGTCCAAGATTTGCTGGACTCTGGGGCAATCCCAGCAGATTGGAAAACAGCAAATGCGATGCCACTGTTTAAAAAGGGAGGTAGACAAAAGATGGGGAATTACAGATTGGTTAGCTTAACCTCTGTAGTGGGGAAGATGCTTGAGTCTATTATCAAGGAAGAAATAGCTAGACATCACAATAGAAATTGTCCCGTTGGACAGATGCAGCATGGGTTCATGAGGGCAGGTCATGATTCACAAATCTTTTGGAATTCTGTGAAGACATTACGAGCAAGGAGGACCCAGTGGATGTGGCGTACCTAGAATTCAAAAAGACCTGCAACAAGGTGCTGCATAAGGGGCAGCTGCATAAGATAAGGATGCATTGTTAGGGGTAAAGTATTAGCATGGATAGAGGATTGGTTGACTAACAGGAAGCAAAGAGTGGGGATAAATGAGTGCTATTCTGGCTGGCAATCAATGACTAGTGGTGTGTGTCAGGGATTGGTGTTGCGACTGGAATTATTTACAATTTATATAGATAATTTGGCATTGGGGACCATGTGTAGAGTGTCAAAGTTTGCAGATCACACTAAGATGAGTGGCAGAGCAAAGTGTGCAGAGGACTGTGAAACTTTGCGGAGGGACATAAATACATTGCATTCCAACTGCCAGACCTTTGCCCACTCATTCAATGTAAATAAATGTGGAGTCATACATTTTGGTAGGTGTAAGAGTAAAAAAGGACAATTAATTGAATGGCAAAACGTTTTAGTATGCTGCTATGCAGAGGGACCTGGGTGTTCTTGTGCATGAATCACAGAAGGTTGGTCTGCAGGTACAACAAGAAATGAGAAAGGCAAATGGAATTTTGTTCTTTATTGCTAAAGGGCTTGAGTTTAAAAGCAGAGGGGTTATGTTGCAGCTGTACAAGATGCTGGTGAGGCCATACCTGGAGTACTGTGTGCAGTTTTGGCCTCCTTACTTGAGAAGGGATATACTGGCACTGGAAGGGGTGCAGAAGAGGTTCATTAGGTTGATTCTGGAGTTGAGGGTATTGGCTTTTGAGGAGAGATTGAGTCGACGGATTATATTAATTGGAATTTAGAAGAATGGGGGGAATCTTACAGAAACGTATAAAATTATTAAGGGAATAGATAAGATAGAAGATGTTTCCACTGGCAGGTGAAACTAGGACAAGAGGGCATTGTCTCAAGATTAGAGGGAGCAGACTTAGGACTGAATTGAGAAGGAACTTCTTCACTCAGAGGGTTGTTAGTCTGTGGAATTCCTTGCCAGTGGAGTAATTAATGTTACTTTAGTAAATGTTTTTAAAGCTAAGGTAGGTTCCTTTTGAGCAACAAAGGAATTAAGGGACATGGTGAGAGCATGGGTAAGTGGAGCTGAGTCCACAAAAAGATCAGCCGTGATCTTATTGAATGGCAGAGCAGGCTTGAAGGGCCGGACGGCCTACTCCTGTTCCTAGTTCTTATGTTCTTACTGATACAGATTTGCTTCAGTTTCTCCTGTTACTAAACATTGCATTCCCCATCATTTCTGGTTCACAACACCAGATTTTAGTGCAACAGGTTTATTTGAAATCGCAAGTTTTCGGAGTGCTGCTGTTTCATCGTGTAACTTCTGACTTTAAAAAGGGATGTAAAGAGACTACTGGGAATTATAGACCATTGAGTCTCATGTTGGCACTGGGGAAGATGCGAGAGTCCATTCCCAAGAATTTTAGAACAGAGCACTTAGGAAACAGTGGTAGAATCAGGCATAATAAGCATAAAAAGAGAAATAATTCTTGATAAATCTACTGGAATTCTTCGAGGATGTAACTAGTTGAGTTGATCAAGGGAGCCAGTTAGTGCGATTTATTTGGACTTTGAGACGTTTTTCACAGCATTCCCCATAAAACTGGCAGGTGGCACAGTGATTAGCACTGCTCTCTTATAGTGCCAGGGACTATTCTATTCTATTCTAGCATTTGTTGACTGTCTTGTGGAATTTGCATGTTCTTCCTGTGTCTGCATGAGTTTCTGCCAGAGACTCCAGTTTCCTCCCACAGTCTAAAAACGTGCAGGGTGGGTGGCTTGGTCATGCTAAATTGCCCTTTAGCACCTAGGCATGTGCAGTCTTGGTAGATTAGCCATGGAAAATATTGAGTTATGGGGATAAGATAGGGTGCAGGTGGAATACCTTTTGAAGGGTCAGTGCAGACTTGATGGGCTGAATGGCCTCTTTCTGTAATTTAGGGATTCTAAGTTTAAAGTGTAAAATTAAAGCAGATGAATTAGGGGTAGTATATTGGGATGGATAAAAAAATTATTAGCAGACGGAAAGCAGAGAGTAGGAATAAATGAGTCTTTTCCTGAATGTCAGGTATTAACTTTGGGGTAGCAGAGGGTCTCAGCTATTCCCGATATAGTTAATGATTTCGATGAGGGTACTAAATGTAATATCTCAATTTGCTGATAACACAAAGCTGAGTGGAAGGGTGAGCTGGGAAGAGGTTACAGGGCTGTTGCAACGTGATTCAGGCAGGCTGAGAGAGTGGACAAATGCATGGCAGATGCAGTGTAACATGGATAAATGTGAAATTATAACTACGCCTGTGACTTTGTTATTCTAATCCAAGATTTTTTTTAACGTTAATATGCAGGTTTAGTTGGCAGATAGGAAGGCAAATGTAATGTTAGCATTCATTTTGAAGGACTACAGAAGCAGGGATATTGCTGAGGCTGTATAAGGATGCATTTATAACATTTAAAGTTAAAGACTGAGGCTGAGAGGTTTAATAGGCAGTCAAAGGTTCTTAGCCTACTGCTTGACTGAAGAAACAAATACGCAAAATTCTTCAACAAGAGCAACAACGTTCAGATAGAGATATTGGCCTGGAGGAGAGACATCAGAGTAGAATAGTATGAGATGAATTCATACACAGGGACTTAAAGAATTTGAAATGTAGTGGCTTTAAAATCAAATTATGCATTTCATGTTGTTTAGGTGAAAAAATATTTCGGAAAGATCTTCTACAATCAGCGCTAGTTATTCCATGCAGTTTGTGGTGTAGTCAGTTTTCTGAGCAAAATGCTGGAAATATTTCATAGATTGTAACAGTGTATATTCGGAGAAACAAAAATAACATTCCAAGCCTGTGATCTTTCAAATATAATAAATTTTCAGCGAAAGGAAGATCCGCGATAGAGTAGAAACAAAAATAATTGAATGTCAAAAAAGTCTGTTTTCCAGGATCACAGAATGGTAAGAAAAGAAACACAGTACTGTAATAAAAATCACACCTTGTGCTGATGTCTGAAGGTAAAACATGCATAAACTAAAATATGCAAAGAAAAATGAAAGTAAATAAACATCAAGATTATGGTCTGAATTTTTTTGAACTGAGTGTTCAGTGCTGAATTTTGTAGTGGTTAATTGAAGCTTGCTTACTCAAATTGAAACATGTTGGGAAGTTCCACAACAATGTTCTTCTAGGACTTGTTAGCAAAAATACATAAATGTGAAGAACTATTTTCAAAGACTGCTAAATCTTTAATAAATTTTACCTAATTAAGTAAATGTCTTTATGTTTAGATTTTATAGACCCTATTCTACTCAAACCACAGAAGATGCTCTGCATGGAAAAAGAGGTTAGTCATTTAACTGAAATCTATGACAATTAAGTCAATAATAATTGTTCATTCTACTTCTATTATTATTTGTACACTAAGAATAATACTTGACTGCCAGTGGGAGAAAGCAAAGGATTTACATTTATTGAAAAAAAGCATTAGATTAAGTGTATTATTGTCACGTGTACTGAAGTACAGTGAAAAGTCCTATTTTGCATACAGTAGATCATAACATACAAAGACCATAGGGTGAGTGAACTGAGTGAGGAATGCAAAAGTTACAGCTGAAATGACAATCAAGTTCAGCATTAGATTTGAAATTCGAGAGGTCCATTCAGAAATCTAATAACAGCAGGGAAGAAGTTGTTCTTGGACCTGTTGGTACATGTATTTAAACTCTTGTATCCTATACCTGATGGAAGAGTCTGGAAGGGATTATAACCAGAGTGAGAGCAGCTTTTGATAATGTTGATACCCTTTCCATGGCTACAAGAGGTTGAGATGGAGTCAATAGATGGAAGATTGACTTGGGTGGTCTTGGCTTGTTCACAACTTTATGTAATTTCTTATAGCCCTAGGCAGAACAGTTGCTGTACCATCCAGATAGAATGCTTTCTTTGGTGCATCTGTGAAAATTGGTGAGCATCCTTACAGACATGCCAAATTTCCTTAGCATCCTGACGAAGGAGAGGTGTTGTTTTGACCACTACAGCAATATGTGTGGTCCAGGACAGATTGTTGGTGATTGTCACTCCTAGGAACTTGATGCTGTTGACATTCTCCACCAGCTCCACTGATGTAGATAGGGGCAGATTGTAGCAAGGAGAAGTTAAAGACATTACAAATACCCCCATCAGCTAGTATGCACAGCATCTGAGTGCATGGCTGGGGACTCTATCTGGTCCAGATAGCTTTCCATGGGTTCAGTCTCAAGAAGGCTGATCTGACGTCAGCAGCAGTGACTGAGGGAACAGGTGGTATGGACCTGTGGAGCAGGTGACATTGTTTTACTGACCTTCAGCTCATATTGAGGGTAGAAAACATTGAGCACATCAGGGAGGGATGTATTTTTGTTCGCAATTCTATTCTGCTTCAGTTTGTAGCCCATTATGTCGTGTAGGCCTTGCCAAAGATGGTGGGTGACCGTGTAGTTCATTTGGATCTCGAACTTTGTCTGGTATTGCCTCTTGATATCTCTAATGGCTTTTGTGGAAGCTGTATCTGGATTTCTTGTAAAGGTCTGTCTTGTCTGATGGGAATGCTGCACACATGGTCTTCAGTCGATTTCCTGGCTCATTCATCGGTTGGTGAACATATGGATTCCCTCTTTGGCATGCAGTTCTCTACACATTTGCTAATGCAGTCTGTGATTGTGATGACATACTTGTTTAAGTTGGCTGCTGAATTCTAGAAGATGGACCAGTCCACCGATTTCAAGTAGTCCCACAAAAGCTCTTCTGCTGCCTCAGACCAACACTGTACTACTTTCTGTACTAGGTCAGAGAGTCATAGAGATGTACAGCATGTAAACAGATCCTTCAGTCCAATTTGTCCATGTTGACCAGAGGTCCGAAATTAATCAAGTCCCATGTTCAGCATTTGACCCATATCCCTCTAAATTCTTCCCATTCAGAAACCCATCCAACAGCTCATTCCATAAACCCACTACCCTCTGTGCAAACACTTGCCCTTTTATATCTTTCCCCCTTCACCTTAAACCTATGTCCTCTAGTTTTGGAGTCCCCTACCTTGATGAAAAGACGTTGACTATTCACCCTATACATGTTGCTCATGATTTTACAAAATTCTACAACCTCACCCCTTAACCTCCAACGCTCCAGTGAAAATAACCCCTAGCCTATTTAGCCTTTCCATATAGCTCAAACCCTCCAACCCTGGCAACATCCTTGTAAATCTTTTCTGAACCCTTTCGAGTTTCACAGCATCTCTCCTCCATGAGGGAGACCAGAATTGAACAGTGTTGCAAAAGTGATCTAACCAATGTCCTGTACAACTTCAACACGACCTCCCAACTCCTATACTCAATGCATTGACCATTAAATGCAAGTGTATCACATGCCTTCTTCACTACGCTAACTGTGACTCCACTGCCAAGGAACCATGAACCTGCACACCTTTGTTCAGCAACACTCCAAAGGACCTTACCGTTAAGTGTGTAAGTCCTGCCCTGATTTGCCTTTTCAAAATGGAGCACCTCACATTTATTTAAATTAAACCCCATCTACCACTCCTTGGCACATTGGCCCATCCGATCAAGGTCCTGTTGTTCTCGGAGATAACCTTTGCTGTTCACTATACCACCAATTTTGGTATCATCTGCAAACGTACTAACCATACCCCCTTTATTTACATCCACATTTTTATTTAAGTGACAAAAAGCATTAAATCCAGCACTGATCCTTGAGGCACACCCCTGCTCACAGGCCTCTTGTCCAAAAAGCTAACACTGTCTGTCTCCTACCTTGAAGTCAGTTATATATCCAAATAGCTAGTTCTCCCTGTATTCCATGTGAAGTCACCTTGGTAACCAGTTTACCATGTGGAACCTTGTCAAACTGAAGTCCATATAGACAACATCCACTGCTCTGCCTTTATTAATTCTCTTCCTTACTTCAAAAAGTTTAATCAGTAGTACAGTACAATAGTTGAGGCAGCAGTTTGCAATTTGCTCGGTATTTGCGTTGCATGTCCTCATGTTTCAACTTCTGTTCATAAGCTAGAAGGAGGAACACAGCGTTGTGATCTGATTTTCCAAAGTGCAGGTGGGATATGGAGCCGTAGACATCTTTGATGGTTGTACAGCAGTGGTCAAGAATGTTGCCCCCGCCTGGTGCAACAGAAGATGTTGTGATGGTAGTTTGGAACCACCCTATTGAGGTTGGCCCCATTGAAGTCATCAGCTACGATGAATAAGGTATCAGAGTATTCTGTCCTGAATGTATTTGTAGCAGTGTAAATTTCACTCAGAGCACTCTTCGCTTCAACCTGGATTGGTATGTAGATTGCTGACAGGATGGCAGAGGGGAACTCGCGTGGTAGGTGGCAGGGACAGCATTTCACTTAGATATTCTAGGTCCATGGAGCCGTACCTTGCCGGGGGGGGGGGGGGGGAGACTTGAAACCTCGATGTTTAAGTCTCATCTGCAGGCTAGCTTGTCTTCCACATTCCTGGTAGGTTTTCTGCTTTGGTCTGAGTCATCACTGATCAACGTTTATTATTCTGGAAGGTAACTGAGTTGCTTTGGGCCTCCTTGGGTTGGATTGGGTTAGAGTCAGAGTTTGGGCCTAGACTGGTTGGGCCTCCTTGGGGTTGTGTCACTGCAGGGATCGATTTTGTTCTGGGTTGGGTCGTCTTGAGGTCAGGTCACTGCTGGATCAGAGTTCGGGCCTCAATTCTAGGTTTACTTGTAGTCAAGAAAGTTGGGCTTTTGGAAAGCTGGTAGGTTTACTCCAAAGTCAGTAATAATTGGGTTTGGAGATTTGTAGAATCTGAATTGAATTGAATTGAATTTATATCACGAGAATGCCGGCAGCCTTTCCTTAACAGCGGGTCTGGTAGATGGATTCTATAGATGGGAGGTTGGCCTTTGAGATTGTCCGGGCCGAGTTCACCATGCTGTATAGTTGTCTCCAATCCTGAGTTGTACAGTTGCCATACCAGGTAGTGATACATCCAGACAGAATGCTTTCAATCGTGCACTTTTAAAGGTTGGCAAGGATATTCGCCGTCATGCCAAATTCTGTAGAGATGCTGCAATGAGTCGCCCTGTGTCTGCACCATCTTGAACCAGAAAAATGTATTTTAGCTTTTTAGATTTTGACCCATTTTGGCCCACACTGGACAGCATTGGAAGATGTGATCCATACATAATGGAATCATAGAATCCCATAGAATCTTGATAGTGTGGAAACAGGCCCTTCAGCCCAACAAGTCCATACCGACACTCTGAAGAGTAACCCACCCAGACTATTCACCTACCTTATCTTAAATTTACCCCTGACTAATGCATCTAACCTACATATCTGTGAACACTATGAGCGATTTAGCATGGCCATTTCATCTAACCTACACATCTTTAGACTGTGGGAGGAAGCCGGAGCGCCTGGAGGAAACCCACGCAGACATGGGAGAATGTGCAAACTGTTGCTATTCTCTACCTTTAAGAGAGTTAAAAGCTAGCACAACTACCTGACACAGCACAAGATATAATGTTGCATTGGGTTGAACAACTCAATTAGCTGGTTGTGTAGACACGATGAAACAAATTCAAAATAGGCCAATCGGTTTAACTTATACCTTGAAAAATACCAAACTCCAATCAAGTTTGAATTTAATGTATTAACAATCTTAAAAGCCAATGACACAATCCGATGCTTTGGGGTATAAGACTGGGGAGAATTGAACAGTTGGGAGGAGAACTGCCAAGCCACCAGCAGCTGCAGACTTCCCTGAAAAATAGCTCTCTCAAAGGTACCTTGATTGATCAGTAACCTGTGAAACAGAAATCCCTAAGAGGAAGGAAAGAAGACCGAGGAAACTATAAGGGAAGATTCAACATCTGGCTGGTTTTGAAAATTTGAATTTTTGATGAACCTTAATCGGAGGTTTTAGCAGATTAGCATTATAGAAGACAAAAGAGAGGTTAGAGGAAGGAGTTGTAAATAGTTGATAGTTAGTTATTCTCTGTTGTACTTTAAGAAATAAAGTTGTAAATTTTTACTTTAAATAATCCTTAGCCCCTTGAAGTTTCACAGGTTACTGCATGAGATAAATCTTTTTTTGTGTTGCTGGTTTAAATTAAGCAGGAGGGTTTACCCTGTGATGTAACAGTTTGGGGTCTCGTCGCTGGGATTTGAACGGTTGGGGGCTTTTGTCGGCAATTTGAATAATTTGGGGCTTGGATTTGGGATTTCACCAGGTTTAGACAAACTTGAATAGATTTCGGGTATGAAAACTCTCAGCAGGCTTAAACACTTGCAGGTTAGTGTCCTAGATCTTTAAATAAAATGTAAGTGAGGCAGTTTTTATAATATCTGTGACTTGTGATTGATTAACTTAAAATTGAAAGAAATGGCTCTGAAAATTGCTAAAGAAGTTCTGGGATTTGAAAATGATTCTCAAATTTGCCAAGAAAGTTTAGAAGGAAAGACAAAGGCCATTCATTTAGACTTTGCAAATAAGTTTAGATTTGGGTTTAACCAAGAACAATAGTAAAGCTGAAATTATAAAGGAATTACTCAAACACTGAAGTATGTCAGAGACAGACAAGTGCAGTAGAGGTCGGAAAACGTAAATTACAATTGAGGAAAATGGAGTTAGAAGGTAAACAAAGAAAGAGAGAAGGAAAGAGAAAGAACAAGAGAGAGGGAGTCAAAAGAAAGCGAGAGAAGGACCTTAGCTGAGCGAAAAGAGATAGAATATGAACTTGAAAGCTGCGACGTGGTCAGCAAAGTCAAGTTAACAGGATGGAGATTAAAAGGGAAGGTAGTGAATTTTACAAGTACATCAAAACTCTGCCACATTTTGATGAGAAAGATGTTAAAGCCTTCTTTATTTCATTTGAATAATTGGTTAGGCAGATGGCGTGGTCCGAGGATTTATGGGTAATGCTGGTAGGTAGAGCTCGTGAGATATTTGCCGCAAGGTCAGATGAGGGGTCAAGAGATTATGAAGAGGTTAAACAGGCTTTTTTAAGTGCTTATGAATTGGTACCAAAAGCATATAGACAGCAGTTCAGAAACACAAAGAAGGAACCAGGTCAGACTTATGTTGAGTTTGAAAGAATTAAACATAGTCCTTTTGATAGATGGGTGCAGGCTTTAAAAGTAGATCGGACTTTTCAGGCTCCAAGAGAGATTATTCTGCTGGAGGAGTTTAAAAACTCACTTCCAGAGATTCTAAGAACTCGTGTGGGGGAACAAAGTTCAGGAAGTGAGAAGGATAGCAGGATTAGCCAATGAATACATGTTGGTACATAAGATAAGCTTCCGGCCAAAATTTTGTCCTGTGAGGAACAGCAGATGAGAGAAGGGGTTATCCTACACTGAAACCAAGAGTAGAAAGCACTGGTAAGAATTTACCACAGGATAAAAAAGAAGCCCAAGAGGGTAGAAAGGAGATGAAAGGTCTCAGGTGTTTCAACTGTGGTAAAGTGGGATACGTGAGGAGCTGCAGGAGAGTGTACAGCTCAGGCAGGGCCTGGGTATGGAGTTTGTACCTGATCTCTACAAAGAATTTGCCTCTTTGGGTGAAGTTTACTCAGAAAGAACAGGGGGAGAAGTTATAATTTTGAGAGATACAGGATCTAACCAGTTGCTGATAGTAAGGGATGAACGAATATGCATTCTTTCTGAAATGTTACCTGAGAGTGTGGTAATTTGTGGGATAGTTAGATAGAGATTTAGCGTTCCCCTATGTAAGATCAGGTTGAAGTGCTAACTAAAGACTGGGGAAATTACAGTGGGAGTGATAGTGTCATTTCCAGGAATTCAGTTTGTTCTTGGGAATGATTTGGCAGGGTCCAAGGTTGGAGTGATTCCCCTTGTTGTAGAGAAGCCCAAGGAAGACCAAGAAACTGAGGAGTGAAAACAGAAATATCCTGGTATTTTCCCAGACTGTGTGGTAACCAGATCCCACTATCATAAGTCACAGCACAAAGAGAAAAGTAAAGAGAAAGATGAAAGAGTTGAGGTTCAGTTCGTGGATACCTTGTTTGACATAATGGTACAGGCAAAACCTGAACAGGCAGAGGGTCAGACAGAAGTGTTTAGTCCTGAAAGGCTAAGAGGCTTGCAACAGCAAGACAAGACGATAAAAAATACATATGTGAATGATTACTCTGAAAAGAAAGCAGAGAATATTCCTGAGGATTATTATCTAAAAGGTAGAATCCTAAGATGGAAGTGGAGACCTTGGCAGGTTAGTGCAGAGGAGAAATGGGTCAAAGTGCACCAGATTGTGTTGCTGGTAGAATACAGACAGGAAGTGTTATGGGTAGCACATTAACTACCTGTAGGAGGTCACCTAGGAGTACGAAAGACTCAGGCTAAGATACAAAAACATTTTTATTGGCCTGGAATGCACAAGGATGTGATTAACATATGCCCTACGTGTCATACATGCCAAACGGTAGGTTAGCCACAGTCGGTAATAAAACCAGCACCTTTGATCCCTATTCCCACATTTGAAGAACCTTTCATGTCTGTTATAATTGATTGTGTAGGTCCCCTCCTGAGAACTGAAAGTGGGAACCAGTACTTGTTAACCGTAAAGAATGTGTCTGCCAGATTTCTGGAGGGAATTCCATTATGAAGTATCAAGGCAAAAAAGGTTGTAGATGAATTAGTAGCTTTCTTCACACTGTGTGGGCTACCCAGAGAGATTCAGTCAGATAAAGGGTCAAAGTGGCATCAAACCTTGAAGACCACGTTGAGAGCTACTGTCAGGACAACTCAAGTGATTGGGATAAAGCATTTATATTGCTTGCCATTAGAGATGACCTAAACAAATCTACTCAGATCACTCCCTTCGAGTTAGTATTTGGGCATGAAGTGAGAAGCCCTTTCTAATTGATTAAACAGAATTTAACAGGACCAAAGTTGGAGATCTCACACTTAGATTAGGTATCGGAGGTGAGGGAGAGATGAAATTGAAGAGGTGAGTTAGCTAAACAGCATCTAAAGAAGGCATAGTGTTCAGTGAAGCAGGTGGCAGTTAAAAACTCTGAGACTCAAAACATTTTCCCAAGGGGATGATATGTTAGTACTGTTACCAGTGTTAGGAGACCCCTTCAAAGCCAGGTTTAGTGGTCCCTACCAAATTGAGAAAAAGTTGAGTCAGGTAAACTTTCTAGTAAAGATGCCAAATTGACCCCACGTATTGCAAAGACGTAGTCCATGACCAACCTTGAAGAAAGAGGTGTTTCGATTCTTTGGACTCAGCGGATTCTAGTGGACATTTGTTCTAAACTTCAGCAGTGTAGTGGCATGGTTAACCGATTTGCTGAAGAAGAACACAAAGTTTTGATGCACAGAACAATGCCAGGAGGCATTCAACCATTTGAAAGCCATGTTAACCGGCAATCCTGTTTTAGTTGTACCAAACTTTTCAAAATCTTTTAAAGTCACCATCGAAACTAGTGACATTTGAGTTGGAGCTGTACTCCTACAGGAGGATGAGAATGGGATTGAACTATCAGTTGGTTACTTTTTGAAGAAGATCAGCATCCACCAAAGGAAATACTCCTTGTTCGAAAAAGAACTCTTGAATTGGTACTGGCCTTACAATATCTTAATGTATATATTATGAACAATATGTTGGCGATGGTTGTGTATGCGGATAACAATTCGCTTACTTTCTTAGAACACTTTAAAGATAAGAGCATGAGTCTATTTTGTTTGGAGTCTTGTATTACAGACTTTTAATTTAAAAATCGTACATGTTGCAGGTTGTAAGAATGTAATTGCAGGTGCGTTATCGCGGATTTAAACGATAAAGTTTAGAAGAGATTTGTCTTTATTTAATATTATATACATATATACAATTATATGGCAAGAAGTTAAGGTGAACTTAGATTAAAGTTATCTGCATATTAGGGTAATGTGTTTAAAGAATAGAAAAAAAAAACAAAGCCATCTTTTCATTATGATCATTTTTTCTCAAGGGTGAGATGTTATGAAAATGTGGGTGTAATGTACCTTTAAGGGTGTAGAACTACTTTAGACTAGCAGAAATACCTGACACAGCACCAAGTATTCTGAACAAGATATCATGTGACATGTGGTTAAGCAATTCAATTAGCTGGTTGCCTGGAGATGACAAAACAAATTTGAGTTAGGCCAATCAGTTAAAATTATTTCCTGAAAAATACCAAACTCCAATCAAGTTTGAATTTAGTATATTGACAATCTTAAAAGCCAATGACACAATCAGATGCTTTGGGGATATAAAACCGGGGAAAATTGAATTGTTGGGAGGAGAACTGCCAAGCCACCAGCATCTGCAGACTTCCTGGCAAAACAGCTCTCTCAAAGTACCTTTATTGATCAGTAATCTGTGAAACAGAAATCCTTAAGAAGAAGTATAGAAGATTGAAGAAGATAGAAGAAAAGATTTGACATCTGGCTGGTTTTGAAAATTTGAATTTTTGGTAAATCTTAATTGGGGCTTTTATTGAACGAGCATTATAGAAGGGCAGGTAAAAGATAGGTTAGGGGAAGGTGTTGTAAGTAGTTGTTAGTTAATTATTCTCTTTAAAGAAATAAAGTTATTAATTTTTACTTTAAATAGTCCTTGGCATCTTGAATTTTCACAGATTACTGCAGAAGATAAATCTTTTCTGTGTTGCTACTGTAAGTTAAGCAGGAGTGTTTACCCTGTGATGTAACAAAACTTCACACACAAACTCTGCATAGTGGCTATGATCTAGAAGTATATTTTGGATATAATTTTAATACCATTAAAAAAGATGAGCTTTATTTGAGTGTTGGATTAAAAAGCTAAAAATCTGAAATGAGCTCCAACCTCCCTTGAATCTGTCCATTTCTTATTATAATGAAAGTAGAATGAGGAGTGGAGGGTGTGCTTTTCATTTATCAACAACTGTATTTTAAAATAATGAATTGTTCTGAGGTGTTTCACTAAAATGTTGTACAACCAAGTATAACATCATGCCGCATAAGGTGATGTAAAGGCACATGGCTAAAAGCTTGGCTTAGCAAGCAGGTTTTAAGAGGTGTCTTAAGAAGGAAAGTGAGGCAGAGATGATTAGGAAAGATAGTCCAGAGTTTAGCACCTAGATAACTGAAGGCAAAGCAACCCAATTAGCTCAGTTAACTAGACAGATAACGTGTGGTTCAGGGTTACGAGGATTGTTATTATAATTGTTTTTAAAACAGTTCACATGACAGAGGCTGTACTGAAAGTCTTAAAAAATATAAAGATTGATAAATCTCTGGAACTGGATCTAGTGTATTCCAGGACTTTGTGGGAAGTTAGAGAGGAAATTGTCGGGCTCCTTGCAGAAATATTTGTGCCATCTATAAATACAAGTGAGGTGCCAAATGACTGGAGAGCACAAGAATGTTGTACCTTTGTTTTAGAAGGGATGGAAGGAGAGCCTGGGAACTATAGACCTGTGAGCCTTTAGTGGTAAGTTGTTGGAAGTGATTCTGAAAGACAGGGATTTATATACATTTGGGGAGGCAAGGAATGACTTGGGATAGTCAGCATAATTTTGTGTGAGGTAAATCATTTGCCTCAAACTTGATTGAGGTTTTGAGGAAGTAACCAAGAAGATTGATTAACATCCACTAAAGGAAATACTCCATGTTTGAAAAAGAACCCTTGAGATTTGTACTGGCCGTACAACATAATTTGTATGTCACCAACAATGTGTTGGAGATGGTTGTGTATGCAGATTGTGTATGCAAGAAGATTCAGGGCAGAGCAGTATATGTTTACTTGGACTTTAGTAAAGCCTATGCATGGTGGACAAATTAGTAAAGTGGATCATAGGGATTGAACTTGCCAATTGGATACAAAATTGGCTTCATGGCAGGTGACGGCGAGTAATGGCGGAGGGTTTTATTTTAGACTGGAGGCCTCTGACCAGCAGTGTTCCATGGGGATTGGTGCTGGGTCCATTTTTGTTTGTCATTTACACAAATGATTTAGATGAGAATACAGAAAGCATGATTAGTAAGTTTGTGGATGACACCAAGATTTTTGGTATAGTGGACAGTAAAGGAGGTTACCTAATGTTGCAAAGAGATCTTGATCAATTGGGTCAGTGGGCTGAGGAGTTGTAGATAGTGTTTAATTTGGATAAATGCGAGGTATTGTGTTTTGATAAAGCAAACAAAGGCAAGGCTTACACAATTAAAAGTAGGGCCTCTGTAGTGTTGTTGTACAAAGAGACCTAGGGTTTCAGGTACATAATTCTTTGAAATTTGTATCACATATAGTTAGTGGTTAAGAAGACATTAAGCATGTTTGCGTTCATTGCTCAGACCTTTGAGTATAGCAGTTGAGATTGTACAGGACATTGGTGAGGTACTCTTCTGGAGTACTGTCTGCAGTTCTGGTCTTTCTGTTACAGGAAGGATATTATTAAGCTGGAGAGGGTTTAGAAGAGATTTATCAGGATGTTGCTAAGAATGGAGGGTTTGAGTTATATAGGAAGAGGCTGGATAGGCTGTGATGTTTTTCACTAGAGCATGGAATGTTGAAAGGTGAAATTATAGAGGTTTATAAAATAAGGGGTATAGATAACATAGAATGTAGAACAATACAGCACAGTACAGGCCCCTCGGCCCTCAATGTTGTGCCGGTCTTTTATCCTACACTAAAGATCTGACTAACCTACATACCCTTCATTGTTCTAACTACCATGAGCCTATTCAAGAGTCACTTAAAGGTCCCTAGTGTATCTGACTCTACTACCACTGTTGGAAGTGCATTCCATGCACCCACCACTCTGTGTAAAGAACCTACCTTTGACGTCTTCCCTAAACTTACCTTCCATTACCTAAAAATGATTCCTCCTTGAGATAGACATTTCAATCTCAGAAAAAATCTTTAGCTGTCCATTCTATCATCATCTTGTACACCTCTACCAAGTCGCCTGTCATCCTTCTCAGCTCCAATGAGAAAAGTGGATACTGAATTAATGGTGCTGGAAGAGCATAGCAGTTCAGGCAGCATCCAACGAGCAGCGAAATCGACGTTTCGGGCAAAAGCCCTTCATTAGGAATAAAGGCAATGAGCCTGAAGCGTGGAGAGATAAGCTAGAGGATGGTGGGGGTGGGGAGAGAGTAGCATAGAGTACAATGGGTGAGTGGGGGTGGGTATGAAGGTGATAGGTCAAGGAGGAGAGGGTGGAGTGGATAGGTGGAAAAGGAGAGAGGCAGGTCGGACAAGTCCGGACAAGTCAAGGAGACAGTGCTGAGCTGGAAGTTTGAAACTAGGATGAGGTGGGGGAAGGGGAAATGAGGAAGCTGTTGAAGTCCACATTGATGCCCTGGGGTTGAAGTGTTCCGAGGCTGAAGATGAGGCGTTCTTCCTCCAGGCGTCTGGTGGTGAGGGAGTGGCGGTGAAGGAGGCCCAGGACCTCCATGTCCTCGGCAGAGTGGGAGGGGGAGTTGAAATGTTGGGCCACAGGGCGGTTTGGTTGATTGGTGCGGGTGTCTCGGAGATGTTCCCTAAAGCGCTCTGCTAGGAGGCGCCCAGTCTCCCCAATGTAGAGGAGACGACATCGGGAGCAACGGATACAATAAATGATATTAGTGGATGTGCAAGTAAAACTTTGGATGTGGAAGGTTCCTTTAGAGCCTTGGATAGAGGTGAGGGAGGAGGTGTGGGCACGGTTTTACAGTTCCTGCGGTGGCAGGGAAAAGTGCCAGAATGGGAGGGTGGGTCGTAGTGGGGTGTGGACCTGACCAGGTAGTCAGGGAGGGAACGGTCTTTGCGGAAGGCGGAAAGGGGTGGGGAGGGAAATATATCCCTGGTGGTGGGGATTTTTTGGAGGTGGCGGAAATGTCGGCGGATGATTTGGTTTATGCGAAGGTTTGTAGGGTGGAAGGTGAGCACCAGGGATTTCACTGCTCGTTGGATGCTGCCTGAACTGCTGTGCTCTTCCAGCACCATTAATCCAGTATTTGCTTTCCAGCATCTGCAGTCATTGTTTTTACCTCGTTGATTTTAACCCTACTGCGAATCCTCTTGCAAGGATGCCTGCCTTGAAGAAGTTTTCCTCCTCTCTTTACAAGAATCTCAAGGAGTCCCTCTCCCACTGCAACTCCCAGGTCATTTCCTCTGCTCAAGCTCTTCAACCATGTCGTAAAATAAACTCGGTACCACAGCCACATTTGCTTCCTCAGTGCATGCCTCCATAACCAACTCATCCCACACAGACTCCAGACCACCTTTAAACCAGCAGAGTTCAGACCCGAACAGGACAAACAGTACAGACTACAGATTCAAAAACACCAGCAACAGTTCTCCTTCAAGATCCTCCACTCCACCACTTGCAGTGACGCGCCGGCACCTAACCTCTCTACAGTCAGCCCTGCCCCAGCTGAGGGCCACACTCTCTCAGAATTGCAAAGGACCCACTCTGTACTACATCCTCAGGAGACTTCATACTCTCAAAAACAGTATTTCAATTCCATCTCAAACATCAAAAACTGTAAGTACAACAAACTTTTATCCACCCACCTCCATAACCAGCGCTCCTCAAACATTCCAGAAGATTCCCCTGGCCTCGGAAACGCCATTAGCCATGTGGCTGTCGCAGCTACCACCCCCACGCTGAGCGATGACATCACTTCTGGCCCCCACATCATCGCTGATGCCACGTGCTCAGTGACTTCCGCCACCCCTACCGCCATGATCACCACCACTTCCGCCCCCACCAGCGCCACTCACCTGCATTCTGCTGACACGCCCCCCCCCCCCACAGTCACTATCCCCACCCCCCAGAACCCCAAGGGGAACATTACCCTTGCTCATGCCTCCACCCCCATTCCCCCCACCATCACACCCACTCCAGGTACTGGCTCCGACCCCACTCCCACCTCCACACCCACACCAGATCCCAGCTCCCGGCCCTGCCGAGTGTTCACCATCCCTTCAGACCTCCCACTCACTAAGGACGAATGATGAGTCCTCAGCAAAGGACTCATCTTCATCCCCTTCCATTCACGCATCAATGAATTTAATACACGCCGTGACGTCGAACAATTCTTCCGTCACCTCCGCCTCCAAGCTTACTTTCACAATCAGGACTCTCGCCCACCTTCCGAGGACCCCTTCACCCACCTCGACACCCCGCGCTGGCCGATTACCTGCCCTCGACCTCTTCATTTCCAACTGCTGCCGGGACATTAACCGCCTCAACCTGTCGGACCCCCCTTCCCCACTCCAACCTCTCACCCTCACAATGCGCAGCCCTCCAATCCCTCTGCTCTAATCCCAACCTCACCATTAAGCCAGCGGATAAAGGGGGCGTAGTGGTAGTCTGGCAGACTGACCTCTACACCGCTGAAGCCAAACGCCAACTTGAGGACACCTCTTCCTACTGCCCCCTTGACCATGACACAAATAGCGAGATCACAAAAGTGCTTGAATGTTCTCAGTATTTTACAGAGATCTCTAGAATCATTGTCACATATCCCTTATATCCAAACATAATAAAAATCTTGCTAAAATAAAACAGATAATTGCAGATGCTGGATATCTGAAACAAGAAAAAATGCTAGAGAAACTCAGCATCTGGCAGCATCTATGGGGAGAATGCAGAGTTAACACTTTGATTCTGGTAAATCCTCATCAGTTCTGGGATTGGAGAAAGGAAGGATCCAGGGAGGTGGTTGATGAAGGAGAGGGAGGAGGAGTTGGTAAAGGGAGAAGAGATGGAGGGATGATGGAGGAACAAGAGCATGGAGTAGAGTTTGATGAAAGGAGGGGAAGATGGGTAGAGTTGGGGGACATATTCAACATCTTTCACCTTTGCTGCAACAACTGAAGCCCACTCTGCTCAAAAGCTGAAGGTCTGCTGAATCCCTGCTCAACAACTTGGATCCCCACAGATTTTCACCCAAGGTCAGATGAAGTCAGAGGCATGAAAATGATATCACACCAGAAAGAAATTTGGGAAGCACTATTCTAACTTTTGTGTACTTGCTGATTTTATTTCTAAGTGGTTGGTCTAGGTGCTAATTCTGATGCCCTGTTATTCTAGATTCTGCCACCACCGTGATTGTTCCTCCGTATCCAATCTCTTAATCATTTTAAATATATTAATTGGATCATTTCTCGATCAAGGAATACAAACTGTCCATTAAGTTTTTTTCTCTCAATCCTTAAAAACATTCAGGTGAATATGCACAGCTTCTATGATAAGTAAATACTTCATAAACTTCCATGGTCAAAGTACAAAAGATGATATTTGATCAAGTGTTGTCACAATAGTTTAATGGCAATACTGTATATTATAATAACACGCCTGCAATGATAATGGATTGCTGCCTTATATATTTATAACTTTTATCTCTATCTACTCCTAATCTCTGTTTCTCAGCGAGGTTTGAGAAAATTTGTAGCTCAGATTGAGGTTCTGGATGAAGGTTTGCTTGCTGAGCTGGAAGGTTAATTTTCAAACGTTTCGTCAGCATAGTAGGTAACATCTTCAATACTCCTCCGGATGTAGCACTGCTGATGTTTCCTGTTTTCTATTTATATGTTTGGGTTTCTTTGGGTTGGCGATGTCATTTCCTGTTCTTTTTCTCAGGGGGTGGTAAATGGGGTCCAAGTCAATGTGTTTGTTGATAGAGTTCCGGTTGGAATGCCATGCTTCTAGGAAATCTCATGTGTATCTCTGTTTGGCTTGTCCCAGGATGGATGTGTTGACCAAATCAAAATGGAGTCCTTCCTTATCTGTATGTAAGGATACTAAGTGAGGGAGGGTCATGTCATTTTGTGGCTAGTTGATGTTCATGTACCCTGGGGACTATTTTTCTGCCTGTTTGTCCAATGTAGTGTTTGTTACAGTTCTTGCACGTATTTTATAAATGACGTAAGTTTTGCTTGTTGTCTGTATCGGGTCTTTCAAGTTCATTAGCTGCTGTTCTAGTGTGTTGGTGGGATTGTGGGCTACCATGATGCCAAGGGGTCTGTGTAGTCTGGTAGTCATGTCTTTAATGTAGGGGAGAGTGGCTAGGGTTTCTGGATGTGTTTTGTCTGCTTGTTTGGGTTTGTTGCTGAGAAATCGGTGGACTGTATTCATTGGGTACCCATTCTTTTTGAATACACTGTATAGGTGATTTTCCTCTGCTCTGCGTAGTTCCTCTGTGCTGCAGTGTGTGGTGGCTCATTGAAATAATGTTCTGATGCAGCATCGTGTGTGGATGGTGGGATGATTGCTTCTGTAGTTCAATATTTGGTCCGTATGTGTTGTTTTCCTGTAGACGCTGGTTTGAAGCTCTCCATTGGCTGTTCGCTCTACTGTGACATCTAGGAATGGCAGTATGTTGTTTTCCTCCTCTTTAGTGAGTTTTATGCCAGTAAGGATATTATTGATGGTCTTGAAGGTTTCCTCTAATTTGTTTCGTTTAGTGATGACAAAGGTGTCATCCACGTAGTGGACCCAAAGTTTGTGTTGGATGGTTGGCAGAACTGTTTGTTTGAGTCTCTGCATTACTGCCTCTGCTCAGAACCCTGATATCTTAGAGATCCCATGGGTGTTCCATTGGTTTCTCTGTAGGTTTTGTTGTTGAAGATGAAGTGGGTGATGAGGCAGAAGTCCACTAGCTTGACGATACTGTCCTTGCTAATGAAGTTGGTGGTGTCTGATGTATGTGTCTTTGGGTCTTCTAATAATGTAGTCAGTGTTTCCTTGGCCAGATTGATGTGAACAGGGCTATTGTGTCAAAGGAAACCATTATTTTATCCTCTTCTATCTTAGTGTCTTTGGTCCTCAGGAATTATTGGATGGAGTGGCGTGAGTCTTCTACTAAGTAGCTTTCGTGTAGTTCCTTGGCCAATCTGTAAGTTGGTGTTCCAGGTTAGTGAGACCATGGGTGTGAGGAGGGTTCCTGGTTTGTGAATTTTGGGTAATCCGTAGAAGCGTGGTGTGTTGGGTCCGTCTGGTTTCATTTTTTGGAAGTCAGTCTTATTTATTTCTCCAGATTTCTGAAGCTTTTTGAGTAGGGCTGTGATTCAGTTCTCTAGTTGTGGGGTCGGGTCAGTCGTCACTTGTTGGTAAGTGTTGGTATTTGCAAGTAGTGCATTCGCCTTTTCAATGTAGTCTCTTTGATTTAAAATGACTGTCAAGCGTCCTTTGTCTGCATATCGGATAACAATGTTGGTGCGACTACCTGTCTGATAGTTTGCTACATTGAAAAAAACAAGCAAGTGGTGATAGACCCGGCCCCACAACTAGAGAACCGAATCACAGCCCTACTCAAAAAAACTTCAGATATATGGAGAAATAAGTAAGACAGACTTCCAAAAAATGAAACCAGATGGATCCAACATATCACGCTTCTACGGATTACCCAAAATTCACAAACCAGGAGCCCTCCTCAGACCCATAGCCTCGCTACTTGGAACATTAGCTTACGGATTGGCCAAGGAGCTACACCAAAGACTAAAACACTTAGTAGAAGACTCTCGCCACTCCATTCACTCCACCCAATAATTCCTGAGGACCATTAAAGACACTAACATAGAGGATGAAACAATGTTCTTCTTTGGTGTAACAGCCCTGTCCACATCAATCAATATCAACTGGCCAAGGAAACACTAACTACACTATTAGAAGACCCAAAGACACATACACCAGACACCACCAACTTCATCAGCAAGGACAGTATCGTCAAGCTAGTGGACCAATGCCTTACCATCCACTTCGACTTCAACAACAAAACCTACAGACAAACCAACGGAACACCCATGGGATCTGTAAGCTCTCAGGGTTTTTAGCAGAGGCAGTAATGCAAAAACTCGAACCAACAGTTCTGCTAACCATCCAACCCAAACTTTGGGTCTGCTATGTGGATGACGTCTTTGTCATTACTAAACAAAACAAATTAGAGGAAACCTTCAAGACCATCCATAATACCCTTACTGGCATAAAATTCACTAAAGAGGAGGAAAACAACAACAAACTGCCATTCCTAGATGTCACAGAGTGAACAGCCAATGGAGAACTTCAAAACACCACATACGGACCAAATATTGAACTACAGAAGCAATCATCCCAGCATCCACAAACGATGCTGCATCAGAACATTATTTCAACGAGCCACCACACACTGCAACACAGGAACTATGCAGATGAGAGGAAAATCACCTATACAGTGTATTCAAAAGGAATGGATACCCAATGAATACAGTCCATCGATTCCTCAGCAACAAACCCAAACAAGCAGACAAAACACGTCCAGAAACCCTAGCCACTCTCCCCTACATCAAAGACATCTCGGAAATGACTGCCAGACTACTCAGACCCCTTGGCATCATAGTAGCCCACAAACCCACCAACACACTAAAACAGCAGCTAATGAACTTGAAAGAACCTATACAGACAAGCAAAACTAACGTCATTTACAAAATACCGTGCAAGAACTGTAACAAACACTACATTGGACAAACAGCTAGAAAACTAGCCACCAGGATACATTAACATCAGCTAGCCACAAAATGACATGATCCTCTCTCATTGGTATCCTTACATACAGATAAGGAAGGACACTACTTTGACTGGGACAACACATCCATCCTAGGACAAGCCAAACAGATTCAAGCACGAGAATTCCTAGAAGCATGGCGTTCCAACCGTAACTCTATCAACAAGCACATTGACATGGACCCCATTTACCACCCCTGAGAAAAAGAACAGGAAATGATACCACCACAGGAAATGACATCACCAACCCAAAAAAATTCCCAAACATATAAATAGAAAGCAGGAAATATCAGCAGTGCTATGTCCGGAGGCTCACTGAAGATGTTACCTAGTATGGTGATGAAACGTCTGAAAATGAATTCTTTGTTTCTCTGTTTTTTAACTAATCACACTCTATTACTTTGTATCTTACAGCAGCAGTTATGAAATAACTAAATTTTGGTCTTGCTTAAAAATGAAAGGTTTGCTATTGTTATACTCAAAATTAGAGTGCTCAAAACCTGAAGGTCTGCCCAATCTCTGCTCAACAACTTAGACCTCACAGGTGTTCAGCCAAGATCAGATGAAGTCTGAGGCATGAAAATGATATCACATTGGTAAGAAGTTTGGGAAGTATGGCAGTAAATAATTGTGATTTAATACTCCTAAGAGAATAAGCATTATATTTTGTTCTTCATTAATTATCTTGCCACTGAATATTATGGAAGGTAATAAAATGATGCAGCTATGTGTTGAAATAACAGTGCATTCATAATACAATTTGTAACAATTTATTAAGTAATTTTCTGAAGATCTATTGAACTTCAAATTCTTGGTTAACGTTGATATTAGCAATAACAGTGGATTCCTGAAATTTGGTTTGATTTCTATTTGGGTAAATTTGGTTTAAATTACTGAGATAGTGAATGATATCTGTAGCTTTTATAAGGGCACCAACGGTCTGTTAACATGCTTATATGAATTTTTAATAGAACACTGAACATATAAGCCAGCTGTACACAAAACTGTTCCATGAAGCTGAGAGAATCAAGAAGTGGAAATTAGCAATGGATAATGACCTTTGGCAAAAAGATAAGAAATTACAAGAAAATAAACAAACTATTGAAGTTCAACGTAAAGCAATACAAGAACAGCAGGCAAGTCCGAAGTATTATGCAGCTTATTATACAAAACAAGCTTGATTTGTTTCCCTCCAAAGAGGAGTGTAATTATGTTGGTGGTGGTGAGTTCTGTCTACTGCCAATGTTATGCTTTTCTAACCCTGACTCTGTGGCTCTTCTGCTTCTCCCTTCTGCCTGATTTTTAGAAAAAAATTCTTTAATCTCTGCCACTGTATTCCAATTTTCTTTCCTGTCCTTAAAATGCAACACTGATTTATATTCACATGTAATCTTCGTTTGACTTTGAACTCAATATCCTGTATTTATTTCTCCGTATTCAGTTCCCCAACTGTGTGTCACTGCCTTTTTTAATTTGTTCATGGGCTACTGGCATTGCTGGGAGGCATGGCATGTATTGTCAACCTGTAATTGTCCTTGGTGGGGGGGGGGGGGGGGTGGTTGCAATGCCACTTCAGTGATCTACTGCAGTGTTTGTGGTGTAGGTACACCCTTAATTTTGTTAGGGAGTGTGTTCCAAGGTATTGATTCAACAATGAAGCAGGAATGGTGAAATATTTCTATGCCAGGATGCTGTGTGACTTGGTCAGCTTGCAGATGGTGTTGTTCCCGTACACCTGATGTCTTAATACATCTTGTTAAAGAAGTTGGTGGCTTGGAAAATGCTGTTGAAGGAGCATTGGTGAGTTGCTATAGTGTATCTTTTCAGAGAATCCCTATAGTGTGCAAGCAGGCCATTCAGCCCATTGAGTCCACACCGACCCTCCAAGAAACATCCCATCCACACCCATCCCCATCCTATCTGTAAACCTGCATTTCCCATGGCTAATCCACCTAGCCTGTATATTCCTGGATACTATGGACAATTTAGCATGGATAATGCACCTAACTGTGGACTAAAACCAGAGCACCCAGATGAAACCCATGCAGACACAGTGAGAACGTGCAACCTCAACACAGACAGTTGCCTGACAGTGGAATTGAACTCTGGTCCCTGGCACTGTGAGGCAGCAATGCTAACCACTGAGCCACCCTGCTGCCCCTATCTTATGGATCATAAACACTATTGCCACTCTCTGCTGGTAGTGGAGGGGGTGAATATTTAGAATTATTTACATCAATTGAGTTGCCTTGTCCTGGATGGTATTGAGCATTTTGTGTTGTTAGAGCTGCAGTCATCCAAGCAATGGAAGGTATTCTATCACATCATGATTTGGGTCCTGTAACTAGTGAACATGCTTCGGGGAGTCAGTGAGTTACTTCCGTTGACATAATTCCTTGCCTCTGTTCTACAACTTAGCCACAGAGTTTAACAGCTCTCTGAAATGGCTGAGAAAGCCACTTAGTTCAAAGACAGTTATGAATGGGCAACTTCGACTGGCCTTGGCAGTGACAACCACATCTCATGAAGGAAATAAAGAAATAAATATTAATATTTGGCAACAAGAATTCCTCAGTTAGTTTTTTTTTCAACTAAGTGCTGATCAGCTTTGACAACTAAGCTTTAATTTGCTCAGCAAGCTCGATCTTGAGCATTTGTCCTCAAGTAATAGTAAGAGACAGATGTTTTTGCACATCCAAGTTATGCAGCATGAAATGTTCTGTGAAACACAGTATGATATGGGACACTGCAGGCTCTGTTGATGAAAGCTATCTGCTCCATCCCCCACCCTCTGAAATGAACTGGTATGTGATCAAGCAGTTAAAACATGGTCATCATCTTCTCAAGGGGATTTATGATGGGTTATTAATACTGTCCTTCGCAACAGCATCCATGTACTGCCAATTAATGACCAAAAATTAATTGACTAGACCATTAGTTCTGAAAATCCTTCCTTAAATGTCTCTCCTCTGCCACCTCTTTTCTCCTTTTTTAAAATGCTGACTTGTGCCTTGTAGATGGAATAGGCTTTGGGGAGTCAGGTGGTAAGCTACTTGCTGCAAGATTCCTCGTCTCTGATCTACTTCTGTGGCCATTGTATTTAAACAACCAGTCAAGTTCAATGTCTGGTAAATAGTAATCCTCTGGATTTTGACAGTGGGATTCAATGTTTGTGATATCATGGAAATCTTTCTTGTTTGAAATGGTCATTGCTTGACACTTGTCAGCCCAAACCTGGATGTTGTCCAGATCATGTTGCATTTGGGCATGGACTGCTTCAGTATCTGAAGAGTTGTGACTGTGTTTAATGTTGTACAGCCATCAGTGACCACTCGCACTTCTGACTGTATAATGGAGGGAAAGTTGTTGATGCAGTAGCTGAAGATGATTGGGCCATGGACAGGATCATGAGGAATGGCTGCAGAGATGTCCTAGAATTGAGAAGACTGACCTCTAACCACAACAATCCTTTGTGTCATGTATGACTCCGGCTACTGGAAAGTTTTCCTCCTGATTCGCTTTGGCTCCCATTCTGTTAGAGCTCCTTGATATCCCATTCAGTCAAATGTGGCCTTGATGTCAAGGGCAGTCACCCTCACCACACCTCTGGAATTTAGTCCTTTTGTCCATGTTTGAACCAAAGTGAGCATCAGTGAGAAGGTTATTACTCAGCAAGTGCTGCTTGATAACTCTGTTGATGACACCTTCCATCACTTTACTGATGATCAAGAGTAGACTGATGGGATGGTAATTGGCTGTGTCTTACGTCGTATAGTTTTTGTTTGAGTATACTTCTGTAAAGTTTATTAGAATTGTTATTCCTTCAT
Source organism: Chiloscyllium punctatum (assembly GCF_047496795.1). Lineage (NCBI taxonomy): Eukaryota > Metazoa > Chordata > Chondrichthyes > Orectolobiformes > Hemiscylliidae > Chiloscyllium > Chiloscyllium punctatum. The sequence goes on from NC_092783.1 coordinate 21,508,800, forward strand.
GGAGTGTGAGCATTGCTGGCAACAGCAGTTTGTTGCCTAGGCCGAATTGCCCTTCAGAGGTGGTAGTGGTAGTGAGCTGCTACCTTGAACTGCAGAAGCACATCTGGTGTATGTACATTGAAGGAATAGCAATAGAATTCTAAATCAGAAAGGGTGTCCACTTCCGTTGGAATACCCTGTCAATAAATCCTCTAAGAGAGTGATTGGGTATTTACCCAGCTGCGAGAAGCGGTTTGCAGTTTATCTGAACTCCCTACAAAGGCAAACTGTCCCGTTGGACTTCACAGTCAGTACAGCTGGTGATGCCAGTTCTTCAAACTGGACTGGTTTGATATTTCCTTCACTTTCCAGTCTTCTGATTTCTGCCTTTACTTTTGCCAGTAAGACAAATGACACTGGGCAGGTCTTACAGAATCATGGAAATGCTTCATGGTCAACATGCAAGATGGCCTTGGCTCCTTTAATAGTCCCTTGACCTTCCTAAAAAATGTTCAGGTATTTAATTAGGATTTCACTCAGGAAGCCATTTTCTAGTCAAAAAATGTTGAATCAATTTAGGTGAATCTTTCTTAAGTGAATCTTTCTTAACTAATATTGCCCCATCAAGTTTGGGCCTGTGCCTGTAACAACAATCAGTGGTAATTGAATCAGCAAGCAGCTAGTTGTAAATTGTGCTTTTAATCTGTAAAAGCTCTCTAGTATAGATTCTCAGTCTTGCCAAGGTCTTGCAGAGCGAATTTTGATAAAGACTGGTACTGTGATGGCTGCACCGGTTTCGACCTCCTTGAGTACTGGGTGACCATTAAACCTGATGTTTATTTTGATTGGTTCTGATTTGGATGTCACAAAGCAATTTAATGGTTCCAGACCAGATATAGGTGGACTTTCCAGGATATGCACTCTTCTGGAGTTCTCTTACTCAATTTAGGTCCAGTGGGACCCTTTACTGTTTCTAGTCTGTATACCGGCAACACTACAATAGCTTGCTGGCACATTTGGCTGTGGCGTGGCTTTGTTTTGAGGTTTTGCTGTGAGCTGACGTAGAATCCCTCTGTCCAGGATATGTCCTGACTGAAGCAATGTAATTGGCTTCATGCAAGTGGTGTTCCCCAGGCACAGTGAACTGGCAAGGGTGTCCACTTCCATTGGAATACCTCAACTCCTCTACTCCACATGCTATACTTTCCAATGATAATGGCAATTGCAGTGTCTGTTGAAGTCCAGTAGGGCTTCAGCAAGTAGGCACCTTTGCATGCTTTCATCATTATTGCCACTTACCAAATGGTCTTTCAGCACCTCATTAAGGGTTAAACCAAAGCCACATGCTCTCCCAGTCATCTAACCTAGTCAAAAATCCCAATATGGATCTCCCGGTTCTCAAACTGCCGAGTAAAACCGACAGTGTCTCAGAATTAGAGGAGGCTTAGGGTTGTAATGTCCCTTAACTAAATTTGTCAACTCTTGAAAGATATTTGTATCTAGCATTTCAGGGAAAGTTAGGCTCCTAGTAACTGAAAAAGCTGCAGGTTCACAGTGTCAGCAGAATTACATGTTGTCTTTCATTTGCCTGGAGAAAATAATGCAATTTTTCCACATACTGGGCCTAGTTTTCTACCACAGGATTCAGAGTTAAGCTTCCCAAATAATAGTATGATGCCAGAAATGCTTACCCTAACTGAAAGACGACTGTTATGAATGAATTTCTTCAGGAATGTACAAAATTGAAAATCACACAACACCAGGTTACAATCCAACAGGTGTGTTTGGAAACACAAGCTTTCGGTGCGCTGCTCCTCCTTCAGGTGGTTCAGGAATGTGCTTTTCTCTTGTTGCCACTGAGGTAACTCCACACAGGCCGGTAGCCCATCACCAAGTCACCCTTTATTTACATGTAGAGAGACCTTGACACTGACCTGGCTCCCTCAGAGTCAGCTGTTAGCTTCTTGATTTGACCAGATTAACAGCTCCAATCAGGGAACTCATTTTCTATGAAGTCCACCTGGCTGACCTAGTTACAAACACTGCAGTAAATGTACAGGTTTTCTGTATGAAAAGGTACATTTAACTTTTTAAATTATTGCTTGGTAAGGTAGAAATTAAAAATTATTAAAAAGAGATGGAAGTCGAAACTTCATCTTGCACTCATCAGAAGTAGGATGCAAGAAACAAACTTTTTAAAAAAACAGGAATTTATATAGCATGTACTGATTTATATAGAGTGTACTGATTGTTTGGGCCATCATTGGTTGTTGTGGAAGTGTAGCAGGAGCAATTAATTGTCACTGTCAGTTCTTAGATCAGAGAGGTAGAATCTGATTACTGTAGTTAGGATTTCACCATGTTAATGTAGCAGAGGTTGGCAATCTCCATGATCTTTCTTTGCAATAAAAAGGATGCCAGTTTTGCAGGAGCTCCTTTTCTGTACATTAATACAAATTTAAGATTATTAGTTGGGCTTGTTGCCAATGCATTTGCACAAATCAGAAGCTACATATGTTAACAGACAGTACCCTGAATCCATGCAAAAGGAATTTGTCAATACATTGCATCTTTTTCATTTGAGTAAAAGGAAGTAATGGAATTCTGCCAATCTCTGCTTCACCCTGACCAATCAGAGTCTACTTCCATTGTCTGAGAACTAAGATCGATAGTTTATTGTTTACACTGCATCTCTGCATCAAGAATGGCAAACACTCAAATCCTTTTTTCTTGCATATAAATCGTTGCCCTTTTATTGAAGTCTTTTTCTTGCATCCTAGTCCTGATGAGTGCAAGATGTAATCTTTGATTTCTTGTCGTCTTTTAGTAAAACGTAACTTTTAAAAAAAAATCTGAACACTGGAGTTATAAATTAAAGTGGTTATGTTCAAATAAACATTGCTAAATAATAATCAAGTAATTAATACATCAAACAGTTTGAAAATGAGAGTCTCAGTATGAAATTAGAAGAAGAGATCAGTAAAAATGAAGAAGCGACTAAAATGTGAGTAATACTTCAAATAACTCTCTCAGGCAGAAGTATACAAAAATATTTAATTTTGGGTTAAATAACATTAATTATGAATGGCAGTCGTAGTGATACTATCAGAATTTATATTTGTTTGGTTTATGTACAAAGAGTTCAGGGGAATGTACATGCAAACCCAAGTTATTGCACTCTATAAAGTTTATTTGCAGGAAGAAAATATCTTGTAGATGCCATAATACTGAAGCCATGTTTTATGATCCTCCTTCCAAAATGATATACCTGTTAGAAAGGTGGGTAGCCACAGGGGACTGCTGCACTACCAGCATTCCTCTGTTCTGTGGTGGTCGCCCAGGTCCTTTCTGCCTATTCAGCCTTCATTTGCAGTGTGACTACCTCTCAGAATGAGATACCCATGACATACTCATTACTGCGGATGCTCCACAGAGAATTCACCCACAGCTTTAGCTTTGAAATTTGATTAACCAGTAGCTGTAGTTGGATACACACCCTGCTCATGTGATCATCAGGGACAGCCAAAGCTTCCATGATTTGCTACATCGTACAGGAGGAGCATACGACCAGTGTGAGCTTTGCTGCCATGATTTCCTTTCAGTCCATTAGTTACTCCCCTTTTAAAAATAAGTTATGCTTATTTTATGTCACTTATATGTCACCAAAATTAACTCTTAATCACTAGTTTAAAAAGAACCTATTTTAAAAAATACATTTCAAAGCTGGGGTGAATCCTCTAGAGCATCAGCAGTAATGAGTATGTTATAGAGTGTGATATCTATGAAGTGGTCACACTCAAGTGAAGGCTGAATAGGCAGAAAGGGCATGAGTGACTGCCAGGCTGAATAGAGGAAGGCAGGTAATGCAGGAGCCCCCTGTAGCCACCCCTCTTTCTAACAGTTGACAACAATTTGTTCACAGACCCTAACAGCGACACTAGATGACAGCACTTTGTAGACAGTCCCCATTAATGGCATCATTCTAACTAATGAAATTGGTGATTTCCTATATTGTCATTCCTGTTAATTTGAACTCCGTACAGGAATATTCAGAGACATTTAGTAGGCTGCCAATCTCCAAAACTCTTCTGCTCCCGTCCTCTCTGAAGTTCACAAGAGAAATCCAGAACTAATCTGTTGCCATGTATATCTTTTGCTTCAAACATTTTAGAGAAAGACTGCATTCTTAACTTTTGTGAAGATCCAGTCTTAAGTAGAAGTGAAGACTAGGGTGGACTGACAGATTACCTGTTTGATAGTTTCACTGTTTCTTGAACACCAATTGATCAATGACAACCAGCAAGAGCAGGAAATTAAGACCCTTGAAGAAAACTTGTATACAAGACATTTTGTGAGCTCCCATTTGGGTTGCAATACATCTCAGTTTGTGGAGTAATTTGGTAGTGACCTCCCAGGTCTGCAAGGAGTTTGCACGGACAATCAGTGTCCAGAAGATCCAGGATGTAGAGATTCAAACTCCCACCAGAATTGACAATCTCAGTGAGAAGTTTGTCACCAGATTTAAATATCTTGGATCAACAATTACGAGCAACATGTCCCCTGATGCCAAAATCAAGATGAGATTATTACGACCAGAGCTTGTAGTTGTCACATCAAAGTTGAGAAGGCAGAATAGAAGACGGCAGGTCGTGCAGAGTATCCTGTGGCCACCCCTCTTTCTAATAGATATATCATTTTGGATGGAGGACACTAATCCAGATGAATGTATGGCTGGAAAGATGGTACAAAGGGTAGGACTTTAAATTTTTGGGGCATTGGGAATATTTTGGGATCTTGTCAAAAAAAAACCTTTGGGAAAATGTGATCATTTGAACATTTGTGTAGTTCAGCCCAGAAGTGACAGATACCCTACTGTAGTCCATCCTTCTCCTGAGATGAGTTAGTTTGGATTCATACTTTCCATACGGCCTCCAATGACTTACACTCATGCCAATCTCTACCTGTCCAGAATTATGTCTTTTTAATTGCTCCCCTCATACCTCCTACTAAAACGTGTCACTTTTTATATTGAATAAGACATTCTTCAGGCTTTGCAAGATTCCTTCTACCATGATGCAGCTACTTGCTTTTTGGAAGTCTATTAATATCACATCAACAACTGTATCTTCATGAACTCTCTGTTACTTCATTCTAAACACGAGTAAGTTGATTAAAAATAGTTTTTCAGAAAATCCTTAACTACATCACATTTGTCCAAACAACTTAATTTTGTTACATTCAAATGTTTTCCCATCACCTATCTTAAGCTGTAGTTATTGCTGTAGCTTGAAGCTGTCAGCTTTCACAACTCTTTATGAAAAAGTGTGTAATGTATTAAATTCTTCAATCTCCTGATACCATGTTCTGCGGCTGCAGAACGGTCTTAAGGGAGAGGGTGAGCAGCTAGAAGTCATTGTGCACATTGGCACAAATTACATAGTTAGAATAGGGATGAGGTATTTCTTAAAAAAGAACAGGAGGATATGGCACATGAATGCATGGTTAAACAATTGGTGCAGGGAGAAGGGATTCAGACTTTTAGATCATTGGGACCTTTTCTAGGGCAGAGGTGACCTGTTTAAGAGGGTCAGGTTGCATCTGAACTGGAAGGGTGGCCAAGTTTGCTAGTGCTACAAGGGAGTGTTTAAATTAGATGGCAAGGGGTTGAGATCCTCAATGGGAGGGATGCAAGTGTGGAGCTGGAAGGCGCTACAGTAATTAGAAATAGTAAAGTGAAGATATGGTCAGGTTGGAACACAACGGGGAGCAAGGACTGCCTGTTGGATTAAATTGCATCTATTTCATTGCAAACGGGTGGACAAGTCACGCAGATGAACTCAGGGCATGGATAGGTAGTGGGACTGGGATATTATAACCGTTACAGAAACATGGCTAAGGGAGGGACAGGACTGGCAACTTAATGTGCCATGATATAGGTGCTTTAGGCGGGACAGAGGTGGTGGACTGCCATAGTGTGAAGGGCTTCGTTAGGGTCAAATTTGTTAAGTGTGTTCAGGAAAGCAGTACAATACAGAGGGTCCTACTTTGGAAGGGGCAAAACTCGATTTACTCTTGGGGAAAAAGGCCAGGACAGGTGACTGAGGTGACAATGGGGGAGCACTTTGGCACCAGTGACTATAGTTCTCTTTTAAAATAGTTATGGAGAGGAAATCAGGAGGGCAAAAAGGGGGCACAAGATAGCCTTGGTGAGAAGATTAGAGTAAATCCAAAGAGATACTTTTAAGTATATTAAAGGAAAAAATAGGATCCCTCAAAGGTCAAAGTGGATATCTATGTGGAGAACTGCAGGAGATAGGTGAGGCCTTCAATGAATATTTCTCCTCTGTGTTTACCATGGAGAAAGACATGAAGACTTGGGAACTTGGAAAGATTCATGGTGATATCTTGGGGACAGTCCATAATAGGTATTGGTTGTATTAGAATCCATGAAGATGAATAAATGTGCTGGTCCTGACCAGATATATTCAGGGACACTGCAAGAGACTACAAAAGAAATTGCGGGGGCCCTGGCTGATATTTTTGCATCATTGTTAACCACTGGTGAGGTCCCGGAAGACTGGAGGTTAGTGAATGTTGTGCCCTTATTTAAGAAGGACTGCTAAGAAGATCCTGGGAATTATAGACCAGTAAGCTTAACACTTGTGGTGGATAGGTTACTTGAGAAAATTCTGAGATAAGATACACATACATTTTGAAAGACTGGGTTTGATTAGGAACAGTCAGCACTGCTTTGTGCACGGGACATTATGCATCACAAATTTGTTCTCGTTCTTTGATGAAGTGACCAGGAAGGTTGATGAGGCCTCAATATCTCTTGTCATCAAGGGTTCCCTATTCCTGCCAACCTTGCCCTTCATCGAGTCGATATGGATTTCAGGAAGGCCTTTGCTAAGGTTCCATGTGGTAGGCTGCTCTGGAAGGTTAGATCACATGGAATCTGGGGGAGCTGGCAAATTGGATGGTAGAAAGCAGAGGGTAATAATGGAAGGATGCTTGTCGGACTCGAGGCCTGTGACTCGGGTCGGTGCTGGTACAATTGCTGTTTGTTACGTGTATTAATGATTTGGATGAGAATGTATAAGGCATGATTAGTAAGCTTGCAGATGACACTAAAATAGGCGGTACCATGGAAAGTGAGGAAGGTTATCAGAAATTGCAACAGGACCTTGATCAACTGGGGAAGTGGGCTGAGAAATGGCAAATGGAATTTAATATGGATAAGTGTGAGGTCTTGCATTTTGGAAAGTCAAATCAAGGTAGGAGTTTCATAGTGAATAGTAGGGCCAAATGGAGTGTCGTGGAACAGAGGGATCTTGGAGTTCAGGTGCATGATTCTTTGAAAGTGGAGTCACAGGTAGAAAGGCCTTTGACTCACTACCCTTCATCAGTCATGGCTTTGAGTATAGAAGTTGGGATGTTATGTTGCAGTTGTACAGGACTTTGGTGAGGCCTCACTTGGAGTATTGTTCAGTTTTGGTCACCTTGCTATAGGAAGGATGTTATTAAACCGGAAAGAGTGCAGAAGAAGTTTACAAGGATGTTGCCAGGACTCAAGGGTTTGAGTTACAAAGGGAGGTTGGACAAGCTATGACATTTTTCTTTGGAGCATTGGAGACGAAGGGGGAATCTTTTAGAAGTGTATAAGATTATGAGAGCCATTAATAGCATGAGTGCACTCAGTCTTTTTCCCAGGGTTGAGGAATCTAAACTAAAGGGGACCTGTTCAAGGTTAGAGGGGAAAGAGTTAAAGGGAACGTGATGGGTAACGTTTTTACACAGAGGGTAATACTCATGTGGAATGAGTTGTCAGTAGAAGTTGTTGAACTGGGTACATTAAGAACATGTAAAAGGTATTTGCATAAATACATAAGAAAGATTAAGAAGGATATGGGTCAAGTGCAGGGAAATGGGGTTAGCGTAGATGGACATTTTGGTTGGCATGGACCAGTTTGGGCCAAAGGTCCTGTCTCCGTGCTGTAGGACTCTATGATCTGATGACTCCAATTCTCCAATCAATGGAGAATTGGAAGATTATGGCCAGTAGCTCACAACTTGCACCCTGATTTTCCTGAATATTCTTGGTGTATAGCTAGCCTTCAAAAGACTTCCTTTTTATTAATTGTTAACTCATCCAGTATCTCAGCTGCCTTATCTTTTGCTGTCATTTTGGCAACCTCAATTATCATTGGTAAGGGCATATGTAAAGTACCCATTACCTCAACCAAAGGTTTTGCTTGCATGTGTACATTTTCTTTATAGTCCCACCCAGGGACACATTTTAGTGGGTGGCATGGTGGCTCAGTGGTTAACACTATTGCCTCATAGCACCAGCACTCCAGGTTCAATTCCAGCCTCTGGTGACTGTCTGCGTGAGTTTCCTCTGGGTGCTCTTGTTTCCTCCTCCCATCTCTATGTGTAAGTCAGGTGAATTGGGTTCCTGGGGAAGGGCTTTTGCCCAAAACCTCGATTTTTACTGCTTCTTGGATGCTGCCTGAACTGCTGTGCTTTTCCAGCACCTCTAATCCAGAATCTGGTTTCCAGCATCTGCAGTCATTGTTTTTACCATGCTAAATTGCCCATAGTGTTAGGTGTATTAGTCGGAGGGAAATGGATCTGGGTGGATTACTTTTCAGAGGTTTGGTGTGGATTTGTTGGGCCAAATGGCCTGTTTCCACACTGTAGGGAATCTAATCTATTTAGTATGCATTCCTCCTTTTTCTATGTCAGCTGCTAATCTCTGTGGGTACTCTTTTTTTTATTTTTCCTTTTTATTTCCTTTCTCATTCTATCTCTCTGAAATTTCTGTATTCTGCCTGTGCTCCTTTGTTTTACCAACCTTATATATGTCATGCATTCTCTATCGAGAGTGTGGTGCTGGAAAAGCACAGCAGGTCAGGCATCATCTGAGGAGCAGGAGAAGCGACGTTTCAGGCATAAGCCCTTCACATTTAATTCCATCTCTATTCCTCTACATTCCATTGGAACTCCACCTGGAAGATATCTACCAAAAGCCACTCAGTTTACCTCTCTATAGCGATATCTCATCTGAACATTCTTTCTAAGTTACTGCCGATTAGTGGCCTGTATTTTGTCATTCCTTGGGGAACATCACATGCAGGAAAGCAATTGGACAATTCCATGCATTAGTTGTTACTTACAAATTAAAGAAGGAAATTCGAACAAAACAAATGCCCCACAATCTAACTCAAATACTAACACTATGTCAATGGCATATGATTGTCTGCTGCACTCAGTTCTCATCTATTGGAAGTGGGTATCATTAGGTTCTGTCTAGCTTGTGGCATCTGACATAGCCAAGCTCTGCTATGAACAATGGTAGTTTCCTCCTCCCCATTATCTTTGTACTCCTCTTTGGAAGACTGTTCCTGTTCTCCCACTTCTTAATCGTTCAGCATTTCCTTGTCATCTGCTCCATTTCTGCAGAGCACAGTGTGCCAGGATAATGCAGCACACTGTGGACTGTACTGGAAGACTTTCCCAGACCTATTAAGCGCAACTGCATCTTCAGCATCCTGAGCTATGATCTCTGCCTGAGTGTGGTAATCCTCATCCTCCTTGGCAGCCTGATACTCCTCCTGGGGTAGCCACAGGACCTCATCTTTCTTCATGTGCCTTTGGCTTCTTAGGATGTAAGGTAAAGTGATGGACATGACACCAGTGGCTGGGTGCGGGACATTCAATGGCAATGACCTTAACAGAAATATAAGGAGCAAAATAGGTTCCTAAATGTCAGAGTCAGAGGTGGCAGTGAAGGCTGAGCTCACTGAGACGTGCACCACCTTGATAATGAGGGCCAGATTTCCATCATTCATACAATTTCAGCCTCAGCATGTACAGCAACTTGGGGAAGTTACTGCACTGGCTGAGTGACCAGCACAAAGTCCCCTCAACATTCTCATCCCCATTGTTCATATATATTGCAAACAACAAGGGACCTAGCTCTAATCCCTGTAGCACGTCATCTGGACGCTACCTCCAATTACATAAACAGCCTTTTGCCATTAGCCAAGTTTGGATCCAATTTGCCAAGGTACCCTGAATCCCACGTGCTTTTGCATTCTTTATCAATCTCCAAAGCAGGACCGAATTGAAAGCCATATAAATTATGTCAACTGCACTACCCTCTTCTCCACACTTGGTCACCTTCTTGAAAAATTCAGCAGACTTGTCAGGCACGACCCCCTCTGACAAACCGCGCTGACTACCACTGATCAAACCTTGTTTCTCTAAATGGAGATTAACTTTCTTCTTCAGAATTCTCTCCAATAGTTTTTCTCCTATTGATTTAATACTTACTGGTCTGTAGTTTACTGCTGTATCTCCGCCATCATTCTTGAAAAGTGGAACAATATTAGCTGTCATTCAGTCCTTTGGCACCTCCCCTGTGGCCAGAGAGGAATTAAAAATGTGGGTCAGGGCCTCTCTGATTTTTTTTTTCCCTCATTCCCCACAGTAGTCTGGGATGTAACTCATCCTGTTGTGTCCAAGGTGACTGATGACTTTGGAATTCATGCAAGATTAACAATTCTACTCCCCCAATGTCCAAGGATTTCATAAGACCTGGTGGTATTCATCTTGAAATGGTCATCTAACCGGCAAATTACAATTCTTTTATTTTTAAAAATTATTATCTCTTAACTGTGCCTGTTTTATGAGTGGGAGGTTTATGATCAAAGAAGACTGCATTTAAAATGTAGATATTAATTCGATTACCTTGTAGTTTATCTATGTTCTGTTAAAGCTATGTTCCTAATAATGAATAAATAATTTTTGTTTCATTATAAACTTTGTATCCAAGATCTGTTATTTGTAAAGTCTTGAGAGAAACAGTTGAGCAAATTTGAGAGTTTAATGTTTCAATTTCGCTGTGTTGTGAATTGCATTAAAGTGAGGTTAATTTGATTTGGCTTGCTATACTTGTAAAATATAACACGAGCTTGGTTGACATGTTTGCTAAAATAGGCAACTGAATAGAAATAGCTAGGCACTTAACAAATAGTAATTCCTGTAATTGGCAACAGGTCCATGGTGTAGCAAGGTACTTTCCGTGCCATTTGTGAAAAGCTTGAAGTATGGAATGAGATTCTCCCAACATCAAGTTGGATCTCACTGCACTTCTCAAGTAATCTTGCCACAACCTTCACCACGGCCCATCTTGTTAAGACCTCTGTAAGATTCTCTCCTCAATTCATAATACATCTACACTATTTCCAACACCCAAAATTAATGTGGTAAATATGGGTAAAAGACTTTGATGGAACACCCAATGGTGCATGTGATTAGCAAATGTGATCAAGCCAGATGTCACAAATTACTGTGAAGTTTCCCCAAAGGTGTTCATGAAATTGTGGACCATCAAATCGTATTCTTAAGAATCTTAATCTTCAAGGTGTCACAATTTTCACTTTTGCTGAGCTAGCCATAGGCCTTCCTCATCAGTCTGTTACTTCTGTTCTACCTGATAATTCTCCTTTCCTCTGTATATGCTCCTCAGACTTTGAAACTGCATTTCAGTACCTACATACAACATAACTCCAGGCTTTCAACGATGGATAACTTCATCAAGCTGAACAACCACCTGATTTTTTTTTCCTTAAGCTGTATTGAGAGTCAGCTGCAATAAGCTTTGTAGCACTCAATTTCTCTCATTAATGGTGTTAATCAAGTATCAATGGTTGCAGGCTTTTTCCAGAACCCCATCATTTGCCCAACACAGCAATGTCTCACTTTCTGAGCTTCCTCGGGCTTACTGAGTTCTGCCTTCAACATTTTTACTGCTTATTAACTCTTGAGAACTGCTTTCTGAGTTCTAGCAGCACAGCTCTTGGCTGCTTACTGTGTCCTCCATTCTAGTTCAGCTGCTTTTGTAGTGATACAATTAGCTGCAGCATCCTAACATGCTTCGGTCTCTCTCATCCGCCCTCACTGATTGTAACCTTTGAACTCATCTTCTTTGATTCCTAAAATGTCCTGAGCCACCTATTGAAAGTCATGCAGTAAGGTCCTTCCCTGTTGCTAGGCAGAATTGAATGTTACCACTGAGCAACTCATTGATCTGTCTGTTCTGTAAATATTCCAGTATTGATTGAGTTTGTTCAGTACTAAAATAGATACAACTTAAGGAATTCATCACAACTGTTTATTCTACTATCCTTTTAATACTATCTGTGATTATATTATAATTGTTGCAGAATGTTTGGTTGTGGTGATTTTCCTTTACAGATATCATGTCTGGATTTTCTAGCTCATCTTGGTATACTCAAAATGCTATCAATAACTGCTGAAGGACCTATACTGAATCTGGCCAATACTCTGATTTTGGCCTTCCAGAGCTCTTGTAGAGTTGGGTCTTTTGATGCCTCTATTTGAGATTGCTTGCTTTTGTGCAGCACAAATCTCATCATGCTTATCTATTTAACATCTTTAACTTCACTTCGCTGTTAATTGCAATTAACTGCAGATCTATTAAATGCCTGTGGTTTTGATAGGGTTTGGTAATCTGCTTAAGATAATGTGATGTAAGCATTACATTTTTCAACTAATATTGCAAGCCTCAGTCTTTATCTTAGAGATGTTGTAACCTGGGAGATACATGGTTTCTGCTAAACATTAAAAGGTTTGTTGTTGGTGTTTACCATAGATTTCTTCTCAGAGGGTGGTATGGATTTATGTGATCTCAAACTTGAGAACCAACACCTTTCCTCAATGATTGAGTAGTTTGATTATCCTGCTTTTGGGTTTTGGAACTAAATGTAATTAGTGTTTCCTTTTGAAAGAACAGGTTTTGTTGCCCTTTTTGAGAAGTGTCTATTTCCAAGGTAATCACTTGTGCTCAAGTGAATATGGACTCAAAATTAGACATTCTAAATTGTGCCTCATAGAAAATTGGCCAAACTAAATCGAACAGAAGCCAGCAGCTATTAGCTACAGAGAATAATGGAAACCAAGGGCAAAGAGGTCACAAAGATTCAGAGGGAACTAGTTATAACATGTTCAAGGTTTGTGTATTGGAGAAGTATTTATTAGACTTTCAGGCACTTTGACTTCTAGCCAGTCCGTGCAAACATGAACTTTATACCTCCTTGATTTGGCAACAATGAAGGGTATTGGCGCAGCCCCATTGAATGCTTTGAACCCTGCTCAGGACCCTTTTAGCCAAAGGCCACAGAACATTTGGGAAGGTCTGGGGTGAAGGGGGATATGAGATCCTTCAGTGAAAGACTCACAGCAAGACACGAGGGGCAAATGTTTTACACAATGGGTCCTTCATGTGTGGAATGAACTTCCTGAGGAAGTGGTGGATTGGGTACAATTGCAATGCTTAAAATACATTAGGGTAAGTACATGAATAGGAAAGGTTTGGAGGGATATGGGCCAGGTGCAGACAGGTGGGAATAGTTTAATTTGGGATAGTGTTTGGCGTGGACTGGTTGGACTGAAGGGTCTGTTGCCATGCTGCATGACTCTGTGTCTTAAATATGGATGAATATCACTACTTGAGTAAATTGCGTCGACCATATATTTTTTGTTATTGCTCTGAAAAGAATGTGCAGCGCCAGTGTATTTGCAATATTAATTTTTACTTACACAAGAGTGTTTTCTGTACTTGTGATTCTCAATATATTTGCAGGCCTATGCTGAGTGCATAATTCTGCACTGTAATTTATCCATCGCCTATTCCAAATCAGGGTTCCTGCACTTCATATAACTTGTATCTTACTTGCTCTTTCTAAAACATAACAGCAAACTTTGGGTGAGTTTAATTTCACAGATGGTGCAAGACCAGAGGTTGATTTGTACAGTACTGAAATTGTTAGGTTGAAGTGACAAAAACATGGATGAGGGTTTTAGTAGTAGGTAGCTGATTAAAGGAAGGGAGGCAGGTTAATGCCATGGATTAAAATCAAAAGACTTACTGATTAAAAACTTTCTTTGGAGTCAAATAGCAACTACTCTAGTTAGACTGAAGATTGAATGGAGAAGAGGGCAACATTGATTAGAAAGGATATGGAGTTTGTGGTATGATGCCTTCAGATTTACTAATATTTAACTGGAGTTTTGAGAAGATTTGTAGCTCAGGGTGAGGTTCTGGATGTAGGTTTGCTCGCTGAGCTGGAAGGTTTATTTCCAGACGTTTCGTCACCCTACTAGGTAACATCTTCAGTGGGCCTCAGGGGAAGCACGGCTGATAAGTCCTGCTTTCTATTTATATGTTTGGGGTTCTTTGGGTTGATGTCATTTCCTATGGTGATGTCATTTTCTGTGGTGAAGTCACTTCCCGTTCTTTTTCTCAGGGGTGGTAGATGGGGTCTAACTCGATGTGTTTGTTGGTAGAGTTCCAGTTGGAATGCCATGCTTTTAGGAATTCTTGTGGGTGTCTTTGTTTGGCTTGTCCTAGGATGGATGTGTTGTCCCAGTCGAAGTGTGTCCTTCCTCATTCGTATGTAAGGATACTAGTGAGAGAGGATCATGTCGTTTTGTGGCTAGTTGATGTTAATGTATCCTGGTGGCTAGTTTCTACCTGTTTATCCAATGTAGTGTTTGTTACAGTTCTTGCATGATATTTTGTAAATGGCATTAGTTTTGCTTGTTGTTTGTATCGGGTCTTTCAAGTTCATTAGCTGCTGCTTCAGTGTTTCGGTGGGTTTGTGGGCTATCATGATGCCAAGGGGTCTGAGTAGTCTGGCAGTCATTTAAACAAATTAGTGGAAACCTTCTAGACAATCAATAATACCCTTACTGGCATAAAATTCACCAAAGAGGAGGAAAACAACAACAAACCGCCATTCCCAGATGTCACAATAGAGTGAATAACCAATGGGGAACTTCAAACTAGCGTCTACAGGAAAACAACTAAATATTGCACCACAGAAGCAATCATCCCAACATCCACAAATGGCGCTGCATCAGAACATTATTTCAATGAGTCAACACAGAGGAACTATGCAGAGCATAGGAAAATCACCTATACAGTGTATTCAAAAGGAATGGGTACCCAATGAACACAGTCCACCGATTTTTCAACAACAAACCCAAACAAGCAGACAAAGCACATCCTAAACCCTAGCCACTCTGCTCTACATCAAAGACAACTCGGAAATGACTGCCAGACTACTCAGACCCTTTGGCATCATGGTAGCCCACAAACCCACCAAAACACTAAAACAGCAGATAATGAACTTGAAAGACCCGATACAGACAATGAGCAAAACTAACGTCATTCACAAAATACCATGCAGGGACTGTAACAAACATTACATTGGATAAACAGGCAGAAAACTAGCCACCGGGATACATGAACATCAACTAGCCGCAAAATGACATGACCCTCTCTCACTAGTATCCTCACATACAGATGAGGAAGGACACCACTTTGACTAGGACAACACATCCATCCTAGGACAAGCCAAACAGAGACATGCACAAGAATTCCTAGGAGCATGGCATTACAAATGGAACTCTATCAACAAACACGAGTTAGACTCCATCTACCATCCCCCTGAGAAAACAACAGGAAGTGACTTCAACACAGGAAATGACATCACCACAAGAAATGACATCATCAACCCAAAGAAACCCAAACATATAAATAGAAAACAGGACTTATCAGCAGTGCTTCGCCTGAGGCCCACTGAAGATGTTACCTAGTAGGGTGACAAAACGTCTGGAAATGAACCTTGCATCTCAGTGAGCAAACCTACATCCATTTAACTGGATGAATTTTGGCTCATTTAAAATGGGATGTCAGACAAGTAGTGTGACAAGAAATTGACAAGTATGTTGCCAGGACTCAAAAATGTCTTGAGTCATAGGGAGAGGTTGGATAAACTAGGACTTTTTGCTTTAGAATGTAGGAGACTGAATGGGGATCTTATTGAAGTGTGTAAGATCATGTGAGACATGGATAGGGTGAATGCACTCAGTCTTTTTCCCTGGGTTGGGAAATCAAAGACTAGAGGGCAGCAGTTTAAGGTTAGGTGGGAAAGAATAAAAGGGAACCTGAGGAGCAACAGTTTTACACAGATGGTGGTACGCGTGTGGAAGTAGCTGTGGCAGGTATATAAACAACATTTAAAAGGCATTTGGACAAATACATGGATAAGAAAGGTTTAGAAGGATATAGGATAAGTGCAAGGAAATGGGGTTAGGGTTGATAGACATTTTGGTCGGTATGGACCAAAGGGCTAGTTTCCATGCTGTATGATTCTATGACAATGTGAGTAATAAAAGCCGTGGTTGATTAGAATTGACTTGTCAGCATATATTTGAAACCTAATGACTGTCTGTCTGTAAATGATGTTGTTAATGGCAGTTGTAAACGAGCGAGATCCTCTCCTTAAACTCTATTGGGAAGGTCTGTCTTCTCTTTACATAGTACTGTGGAGTTTTTATTCTCCTAAGGAGGCAGACAATGTCAATGACAATATGTTAAATTTTCAGTGGAATTTGTGGGTGTTGTAATGAGTGTGTATTTTTATTTTTCTGCCCATTTCAATCCATCTTAAAAATACAAAGAGCTGTTCTTAAAAACCAAGAAAGTTCGAGTTCATTTGCTACCTGACTAGATCGTTCCTGCTGTCCCTTCCCATGTGAGAGAAGGTGGGTAAATTTTGGGAACCACTTTTATGGCACTTGTGGTGCAGTGGTGATATCCTCACGCCTTGACTGGGAGACCCTGGTTCAGGTTCCACCTGTGACAGAGGTGTGTAATGCCATTTCTGGACAGGTTGATTAGAAACAAGATTGAATTTATTTTTTTAAAAATGGTGAAGCATCCAGCAGTTTTTTGAAGCAGGAAACCTTTTTATTTAGCATTTTAAGGATGGTTTACATCAATCATTGCTTGAATGAACTGTGAAGTGTTGTTTGCAGATAGGTTGGTACAAAGGGTGATGTACAAATGGAGCTTTGGTTAGCAACAAGTAGCTGACTGGTCTGAAGACTACTGACAAGTTATTGACGACAAGTTATTGAGGACATGCCAAGAGCAGTACCCAGCACATCCAAAAGTGAGGTGTTGACCTGGTGAAGCTACCAGACAAGACTGCTGGTGTCCCAACAGCATCAGCAGCAAGTAACAGACAGAGTTAAATCTTCCCAAAGCAAACCGGTCTAATTTCTTGTAGTCTTGCCGCAAGCATTCATGCATGGTGGTGGACAATTAAACAACACTGGAAAAGAGGAGACTCAACATATATTATCATCTTCAATGATGGGAGAATAATCTGTGCAAAAGATAGAACTGAAGCATTTGCAACAATTTTCAGCCAGGCATGTTGAGTCAATGATCTGTCTCGACCTTGAGTAGTTACCAGCATCACAGATGCCAGTCTTCAGTCAAATCAATTCACTGTAATATAAAGAAATGATTAGAGACACTGGATACTGCAAAGTCAATTGACTCTGACAACACTCCGGCAATAGTACAGAAGGCTTGTGTTCCAGAGCTTGCAGCGCCTTCCTAATCAAGCTATTTCAGTACAGCTACAGCACTGCATCTATGTGACAATGTGGAAAATTGCCCAGGTATGTCCTGTATACAAAAAGCAAGAATGTTCGAATCTGTCCAATTACTGCCACATCAGGTTATCAACAGAGCTAGCAAGCAGCACATTCCTAAGAACAACCTGGTCACTGATACTCAGGTTGGATTTGCCCAGAGCCACAAGCTCCTGACCTCATTACAACCTTGGTTCAAATGTGGACAAAAGAGCCAAATGCCAGTAGTGAGGTGAGAATGACAGCACTTGACATTAATGCTACATTTGACCAAGTAGGGCATCAAGGAGTCTGAGAACAACTGGAATCAAAGGGAATCAAGGGGAAATCTTGCCATTGATTGGAGTCATACCTGGCACATAGGAAGATAGTTGTGGATTTTGGAGGTTAGTCTTGTCAGTTGAGGACATCTCTGCAAGAGTTCCTCAGGGTAATGTCCTGGACCTAACCATGTTTAGCTGCTTGATCAATGACTTTTCTGCTATCATAAGGTCAGAAGTGAGGATGTTTGCTGACAATTGCATAATGTTCAGCACCATTTGCAACTCATCCGATACTGGAACAGTCCATGTTCAACTGCAACAAGGTGTGGATTGTGACCAAGCTTAGGCTGAAAAATTACGACTAACGTTCATGCCACACAAATACCTGGCAATTGTCATAACTATCTCTGAGACAATCTAACTCCACCAACCTTTGACATTCAATGATGTTACTATCACTGAATCCCCCACTAGCAACCTGTGAGTTACCAGTGGTCAGAAACTCAGCTGGAATTGCCCCATAAATTGACTGCAAGAGCAAGTCAGAGGCTTTGCAAACCGCAGTGAGTAACTCACTCTTGATGTTCCAAAGCCTGACAACATCTGCAAGGCACAATTCAGAGTGTGATGGAATACACCCTTCCTGCAGCTCCAACAAGCTTGTCTCAAGAAGTGAAAAGTGAAAAAAATCTTGGGGCTGTGAACAAGGTAGTGAGGAGCTTTCAGATCTCAATCGAAGAACTCTACCACCCTCTCAAACAAGTATGCTGTCTTGGATACTATATGGGGGTTAGATAGTCTCTCGGGGAAAATAGCAGCAGCAGCCTTGTTTTAGCCCACAACTGTAAAACAAGGTATAGCAAAGTCCAAGCGAGCAATTGTGATAGTGGACATTCTAGTCAGGGCACAGACAAGTGTTGCTGTGGCTGTGAGTGAGACTTCAGGATGATGTGTTGCCTCTCTGCTCATAGAGTCATAGAGTTGTACAGCACAGAAACAGGATCTTTGGTCCAACTTGACCATGCTGGTCAGATATCCTAAATAAGTCTCGTCCCATTTTCCAGCATTTGGCCCATATTCCTCTAAATGCTTCCTATTCATGAATCGATCCAGATGACTTTTAAATGTTGTAATTCTACCAGTCTCCGCCACTTCCTCTGACAACTTATTCCATACATGCACCACCCTCTATGTGAAAAACATGCCTCTCAGGTCCCTTTCAAATCTTTCTACTCTCACTTAAATCTATGCCCTCTAGTTTTGCATTCCCTTACCGTGAGGAAAACACCTTTTATATTCACCCTATACATACCCCTCATGATTTTATAAACCTATATTAGGTCACCAATCAATCTCTACCGCTCTAGGGAATATAGCCCCAGCCTATTCAACCTCTCTCAACAGCTCAAACTCTCCAACCCCAGCAACATCTTTGTGAATCTTTTCTGTATCGTTTTAAGCTTAACAACACCTTTCCTGTAGCAGGGCAACCAGAATTAAACGCACTATTCCAAAAGTGGCCTCACCAATGTCCTGTACAGCCGCAACGTTGACATCCCAACTTAGTGAACTGATCAATACAGGTGATCATACCAAACATCTTCCTCACTGTCCTGTCTACCTGTGCTTCACTTTCAAGGAACTATGAACCTACAACCCAAAGTCTCTTTATTCGGCAACTGTCCCCAGGACCCTACCATGAAGTATATCAGTCACTTTAAAACTCATGTGGGAATTGTTTAAAGATCTGCTGATGAGAGTTCAGGACTGCCATGTTCCAGTTAGGAGGAAGGACAAGAGTGAGAAGGTACGGGACTCTTGGAGGGAGGTTGTGAATTTAGTCAAAAGAAAAGAAGCATATGCAAAGTTTGGGACGCTAAAATCAGACGGGGTCTGTGAGGAATATGAAGAAAGCAGGAAAGAACTCAAGTAGGGAATGAGGAGAGCAAGCAGGAGCTATGAAAGAACTTTGGCAAGTAGGATTAAAGAGAATCCCAAGGCATTCTATACAAATGTTAAAGACAAGAGGTTAACTAGGGCGAAAGTAGGACCATTAAAGGATAAAGGAGGGAACCTGTGCTTGGAAGCAGAAGATGTGATGAGATCCTAAATTAATGCTTTGCATCAGTATTCACATTGGAGACAAATATGGAGGATAGTGAGATGTGTGGAGCATGCTAAAATGCTAGGGCTTTTTAAGATCAAGAAAGAAGTGATATTGGGTCTCTTGAAGAGGTTAAGATGGGTAAGTTCCCAGCACTCAATGGAATGTACCCAGGTTATTGAGAGAGGCAAGAGAGGAAATTGGTGAGGCTTTGACCAAGATCTTTGCATCCCTTGCTAGCCACTGGAGAAGTCCTGGAGGACTGGCAAGAAGCTAATATTGTTCCTTTGTTCAAGAAAGGCAATTAGGATAATCCAGGAAACTATGGACCAGTGAGTTTCAGATCAGCGGTTCGGAGAGAATTCTTAGGGATAGGATTTACGCGCATTCAGAATTGGCTTACCCATACAAGGCGGAGGGTAGTGTTGGAAAGGTATTTTTCAGGCTGGTGGTCCATGACTATACTGGGACCTCTACTGTTTGTGCTATATATAAATTACTTGGATGAAAATGTAGATGGGTGGGTCAGTAGTGCAGAAGATATAGATATCGGTTGGGTTGTGGTTAGTGGAAGAGGTTGTCAAAGAATCCAGCGGGATATAGACAGTTGCAAACTTGGGTGGTGAAATGACAAATGGAGTTTAATCCAGGTAAATGTAAGTTGCTGCACTTCGGGAGATCGAATTTTAAGGAAAAGTATACGGTTAATGGCAGAACCCTGAACAGCATTGATGTACAGAGGGATCTTGAGGTTCAAGTCAATAACTCCTGTCAGTGGCCCTGCAAGTAAATAGGGTGCTAAAGAAGGCGTATGGCATGCTTGCCTTTATTGGTCGGAGAATTGGATACAAGAATCAGATGTCTGGTTGCAGCTTTATAAGACTTTGCTCAGGCAACACTTAGAGTATTGCATTCAATTCTGGTCGCCACAGTATAGGAAGGATGTGGAGGCTTTGGAGAGGGTGCAGAGGAGAGGGTTTCAGCAATGAGGATAGGCTAGAAAAACCCAGGTTGTTTTTTCTGGACCGCCAGAGGCTAAAGGGTAACTTGATAGAATTCTATAAAATTATGAGATGCAAAGATAGGGTTGACAGTCAGAATCCTTTTCCTAGGGTTGGAATGTCTAAAACTAGGGGGAAAGGTTTTTACACTTAGAGTGGTAGGACTCTAGAACAAACTACTCAGGGTGATGCTGGAGGCAGATACACGAGGGATGATTAAGGACTTTTAGGAAAACACTTGAAGATGTAAGGAATGGAGGGACATGGACCAAAGGCGGGCAAAAGTAATTAATTTAATTTGGCATCATGTTCGGCACAACATTGTGGGCCAAATGGCCTGTTCCTGTGTTGCACAGTTCTATGTTCTAGGTCCTGCCCTGATTGGCCTTACCAACATGCAACATCTCGCATTTATCAAACTTAAACTGCATCAGCCACTCCTTGGCCCATTGGCCCATCTTGTTAAGAGTTTATACGAGAGTGGTGCTGGGAAAGCATAGCCGGTCAGGCAGCATCCGTGGAGCAGGAAAATAGACGTTTCGGGCAAAAGCCCTTCAGGACTGATGGTGTTGAAGTACTGTTTGTTGAGAGTATGAATTATCCTTAGATATATAGAAGGGGGTCCTTTGCAGTTCTGAGAGAGTATGGCCCTCAGCTGAGACATGGCTGACTGTAAAGAGGTTAGGTGCTTGTCAGGATGGCTGAGTGGTCTAAGGCGCCAGACTCAAGTTCTGGTCCCTTTCTGGGGGTGTGAGTGGGGCGACATGGTGGCACAGTGGTTAGCACTGCTGCCCCACAGCGCACAAGACCCAGGTTCAATTCCCGTCTCAGGCAACTGTGTGGAGTTTGCACATTCACCCCATGTCTGTGTGAGTTTCCTCCGGGTGCTCTAGTTTCCTCCCAAAGTCCAAAAATATGCAAGTTAGGTGACTTGGCTATGCTGAATTGCCTGTAGTGTTGGATGAAGGGGTAAATGTATTGGAATGGGTCTGGGTGGGTTGCTGTTCAGAGGGTCGGTGTGGACTTGTTGGACCAAAGGGCCTGTTTCCACATTGTAAGTAATCTAATCGAGGTGCCGGTGCATTGCTGCGAGTGTGGAGCAGTGGATCCTGAAGGAGAACCGTTGCTGGTGGTTTTGAATCTGTAGTCTGTATTGGTTATCCTGTTCTGATCCAAACTGTGCTGGTTTGAACGTAGTTTGGAGTCCATGTGGGATCAGTTGGCTGCGGCGGCAAGCACTGAGGAAGCAGATGCGGCTGTGGTAGTGGGTCTGTTTCAGTACATGGTTGAAGAGCTTCAGGGCAGAGGAGATGACTGAGGGGTTGCAATGAGAGAGAGACTCACTGAGAATCTTGTGGAGAGAGGAGAAGAACTTCTTCAAGTTAGGCATCCTTGCAAGAGGATTCGCAGTAAGGTTAAAATCAACTAGGCAAAAGTGAGGACTGCAGATGCTGGAAATCAGAGTCTACATTAGAGTGGTGCTGGAAAAGCACTGCCAGTAAGGCAGCATCCAAGAAGCAGGAAAATTGATGTTTCGGGCAAAAGCCCTTCATCAGGACTGGGTGCTACCAATGATATCTAATTAAGATCCTGTTGTACGCTTAGAAACTGTTCTTTCCTGTCTACCACAGCACCAATTTTGGTATCCTATATGCACATCCAAGTCATTTATATAAATGACAGAGCAGGAGATCCAGTAGTGATCCTTATGGCATATCACAGGTCACCGGCCTCCGGTCCAAAAAGCAGCCCTCCACCACTGCCCTGTCTCCTATCTTCAAGCCAATTTTATATCCAAATGGCTAGCTCTCCATGGATTCCATGTGATCTGATCTTGCTAGCCAGTCTACCATGTCGAACCATGTTGAATGGCTTGCTAAAGTCCATATAGATAAAATCCACCACTCTCCCTTCCTGAAATGTCTTTGTTACTTTAAAAAACCTCAGTGAAGTTAGTGAGACACTATTTTCTACGTACAAAGCCACGTTGACTAACCCATAATCAGTCCTTGCCTTTCCAAGTACATGTAGAGCCTGTTCCTCAGAATCTCCTCCATTAACTTAATCCACCACTGACACCAGGCTGACCAGCCTATAGTTCCTGGGGTTTTCCTTCCCTACTTTCTTAAATAATGGCACCACATTATCTACCCTCCAGTCTTCTGCCACCCCACCTGGGTGCCATGTTAAGGAGGCCTCTGAGTGGGTGCAGCAAATTCTCAATGGGTGCTTGAGCAGCTGGAGATCATTGCTGCCAATGACATAGGTAGAAAAGGAAGGACATCCAGCAGACTAACTATACGGAGTTAGACAGAGGTTCAAAAGGGTAGTAATCTCTGGACTACTCCTGGAGCCACATGCTAGTCAGTAGGAATAGGAAAGGACAGATAAATGCATGGCTGAGGAGCTGGTGAAGGGCTCAGGTATTCAGATTTTTGAGTCATGGGACCTGTTTGGTGCTGAACTGACCTGTACAAGAGAAATGGATTGCGTTCAATATCCTCATGGGGAGATTTGCTAGAGCTATTCTAAAGGGTTATTCAAGAGCTATTCTAACCTAGTCTGGCAGGGCGTTGGGAACCTGATCAGTCGTGAGACAAGAAAGAAGGTTGAGTCTGGTGCAGAAGTTAAAGAGAGCAAGTTAAATAGACAAGGTAGGCAAGAGCACGGCAGGCAATGAGGGAAGACTGATGAATTAAAATACATTTATTTCAATGCAAGAGGACTGACGGGGAAGGCAGATGAACTCAAGGCATGGATGGAAACATGGGACTGTGAAATTATAGCTAATACAGAAACAAGGCTAAGGGAGGGATAGGACTGGCAGCTCAGAGTTCCAGGATACAGATGCTACAGGAAGGATTGAAATGGAGGCAAGAGAGGAGTGGTGTTTTTGATGAGAAATTCTTAGCATATTCCTGAGAGATCATGCTGTAAAGCTATATAGACAGAACTGAAAAATGAGATGGGGTGATCACTTTGATGGGATTGCACTATAGGTTCCCCAATAGTCAGTGGGAAATTAAAGAGTAAATATGAAGGGAGCTAGCAAATAGCTATAAGAATAATAGGACTGTAATAGTACGGGATTTTAACTTTCTGAATATTGAGTGGGACCGCCACTGTATTAAGGGATTGGATGGGAAGGAATTTGTTAAATGTCTCAATCAATATGTAGATGGCCATGCTAGAGAAGGGGCAAAACTCAACCTTCTCTTGGGAAGTAAGGCAGGGCAAGTGACTGAGATGTTAGAAGGGGAGCACTTTGGGACCAGTGACCATAATTCTATTAGTTTTAAAATAGTTATGCAAAAGGATAGGCCTGGTCCACAAATTAAAGTTCTAAATTGGGGCAGGGTTAACTTTGATGGTATTGACAAGAACTTTCAAAAGTTGACTGGGGGAGCTGTTTGCTGGTAATGAAAGTTCAGGGACAGCATGTTTTTATTAGTGTGAAGGGCAGGGCTGGCAGGAGTAGGGAATATTGAGGCTATACTCAAGAAAAAGAAGGAGGCATATGTCACATATAAACAGCTGGATCAAATGAATCCTTCGAAATGTGTAAGGGAGTGTAGGGGTACACTTAAGTAGCAAATCAGGAGGATCAAAAGGGAATGGCAGATAAGGTTAAGGAAAATACAAAGAGATTCTAAAAGTATGTTAAGGCCAAAAGAGTAACTAGGTAGAGAATAGGGCCCCTTAAGATCAACTAGGCCATCTACATGTGGAACCACAGGAGATAAGTGAGATCCTAAAAGAATATTTCACGTCAGTATTTATTGTGGAGAAAGACCATGGAAACAAAGGAATTCATGGAATTAAATTGTGATGTCTTGAAAAGAGTCAACATCAGAAAAGGTGCTAGAGGTCTTAGAACTCATAAACGTAGATAAATCCCTGGGACCTGATTAAGTGTATCTCAGGACATTGTGGGAAGCTAGTGAAGAAATGGGGCCCCAGCAGAGATACTTGATCATCGACACACAAGAATGAGGTGCTGGAAGACTAAAGGATGGCTAATGTGTCATTAATTAAGAAACGCTGCAAAGAAAAGCCAAGGAACTACTGACCAGTAAGTCTGAAATCAGGGGCAGGTAAGTTGCCTGAGGAGATTGTGAGAGACAGGATCTACATGCATTTGGAAAGTCAAGGACTGATTAGGGATAGTCAGCCTGGCTTTCTGCATGGGAAGTCATGTCTCACAAACTCGATTGAGTCATTTGAAGAGATGACCAAGAAGATAGATGAAGACAGAACAGTAGACATTGTCTACATGGACTTTAGCAAGCTCTTTGACAAGGTTCCACATTGTAGATTGGTTAATGAGGTTAGATCACACGGAATCTAGGGAGAGCTTGCCAATTGGATATAAAATTGGCTTTGTAGTAGGAGACAAAGGGTGGTGGATAGACTTGTTCAGACTCGAGGCCTATAACCAGTGATATGCCACAAGGATCAGTGTTGGATTCACTATTGTTTGTCATTTGATATAAATGATTTGACTAAGAATATAGGAAGCATGGTTAAGTTGGCAGATGACACCAAAATCAATGCTATAATATGGACAGTGAAGTAGATTATCTAAGAGTACAATGGGATCTTAATCAACTGGACTAGTGAGCCAAAGAATGGCAGATGGAGTTTAATTCAGATTAATGCAAGATGTTGCAACCTGAAAAAAAGCCCTTTATCCCTATTGCTGTTTCCTGCCTGTTAGCCAGTTCTCTATCCATGCCAGAATAGTACCTCCAACACCATGGGCTCTTATTGCATGACTTAAGCTTTTGTGAGTTGTCTAATGCCTTCTGGAAGTTCAATTACAACACATCTACCAGTTCCCTTCTATCCACTCTGGTTGAGATTTCCTTGAAAAACTCAAATAAATTATGATGTGGAGGTACTGGTGTTGGACTGGGGTGGACAAAGTCAAAAGTCATATAACACCAGGTTATAGTCCAGCAGGTTTATTTGAAAGCACAAGGTATCGGAATGTAACCCCATTGTCAGGTGTTTTCAGATAAACCTGTTGGACTATATCCTGGTGTCGTGTGACCTTCTGACTTTGTCTAATAAATTTGTTAGGCATATTTTTCTCTTCATGAAACCAGGCTGACTCTGCTTGATTAGATTATGATTTTCCAAATGTCCTGCTGTTACTGCCTTAATATTTGACTCAGTACTTTCACAACAATAAATGGTAGGCTTATCAGCCTGTAGTCTTATCAGCCATTTTCTGCCTCCCTTCCTTTTTGAATAGGGGTGTGAAGTGGACAGTTTCCAGTCCTCTGGTACTTCACCAGGGGATACAAGGATTTGTGAAAAATTACATCCGATGCATCCAATATCTCTGTAGCTATCTTTTATGTGATCCTGGGATGCAGGTACTCAGGGCCTTTAGCACCATTAGTTTATCTAATACTATTTCTTTAATGATGCTATTTAATTCCTTCGCCATGTTCTTTAGTATTAATGGGATTTTTGAAGTAAGTACCTTCCATCGTTAAAACTGAAGCAAGATATCCCCATAGCCATCTCCCTAGATTCTTTTTCTAAGGGACCTATGTTTTGACCTCTGTCTTTTATGTTTTCAAGAATCTCGTATTGTCAGTTTTTATATTCCTTGCTAGTTTGCCCTCAATTTATTTTCTCTTTTTGTTTTAGTCCTTGTTGGCAAAATTCTAAATTTATCCAGTCTTTGGGGCTATCACTGACTTTGGCCTCCTTGTGTGCTTTTTCTTTCAACTTAACATTCTTTTTAACTTCCTTGATTAGCCATGGTTGGTTTATTCCTCTCTTAGAATCTTTCTTCATTACTGGGATGTAGTTTTGCTGACGTCTGTGTGTGTCTGTAGAGGGGAATTTGAGTTTTAATTAGTAGAATTCTAGGTGGACTGTTCATAATTGTTTCCCTGTAATTAAATTTTATTTACTTATCATAAATAGTACTTGTTAAGTATGGAATCTTGGTCTGTACTTCAACCTGAGTTTAAAAGACAGCTAGATTGTGGAATTTTGTGTTTTTTAAAAATAATATCATTAACTTTATTTGACAACTCCAGGAACGGTGGGACTTGATTTCTATCCGGTGCAGCATGACAGCGTGATCTCCAAATTCGAAGTGTGCCAAGCCAACTCAAATATTGGGCAGTTGTACACAATTTTCTGTTAGAGATTGAATATATGATTTCAAAATGGAGGTGAATTGTCAGTGTGCCTTGGTTCAATTGTCCCATCATGTAAACACCCTTTATCTGTAAATTACATTTGACCTTGACTCCTGAAGGGTAATATTAATTCACTTGCTCCTCTGAGAAGAAGCTTTGGTCCTACTTGGTTACTACTGTCTGTCCACTCTGTCATATTCCCCCTCTTACTCCTGACTTAGATCAGGACCCTTAGGCTTATCAGGACGCCTACCTTCTCTTACCCCTCAAACATGCCAAAGAAAACCTTCATGGGCCTGAGTGGCTGACGGATCACTCATTTTTAGATCTACATATCCTGTTCTAAAACTTAGAGAACTTCCAATCCCAGACTTAGATATGGCCTCACCAAATCCTGGGCCGACGAACTATCAAAGTTTGAAGTATAACCCAGATGAGCCTGAATGATATGGCTGGGTTAGGTGGAGAGGGAACAAAGGGAGGTGGGAACAGAGATGAGAGTAGGTGCTGCAAACTGTATTGGTTGGAGGCAGGAAGAGCAAAGTGTAGATGCTGTAATCCAGGGATGGGTTGCTGCAACCTTGGGGGGGAGAAAGATGGTGGGAGCAGGAAGTTGGCCTATCTGGTTAACCAGGGAAATTGCAAGTATCTAGTGTATGGGTACAAGGTGAATCCAATGCTAATGAACAATAAAAGGAAGTAAAATATTTATGGTTTAGATCAAGAAATCCTTTTTTGTGACATGGAATATTGCAAATGTATTAGTTAATGTAAATATTCTTGAGCAAATTAAAATCAAGTATACGTTTCAACAGTTGTGAATTTCCCTTGCAATTTTCACTGAACTAATTCATGCAGTTTTCTGCACCAAAAAAAGATAATGAACATGTCCCTCAAATGGTGTTGCATTAAAAGAACAAACTCAGTCATAAAAAGTGACAGTGCAAAATAAAGGTAACGTGTAGGATGGTAAGGATGGAAACCAGGGTTAAATTCACCTAATAATGTTAAGATATAAAATGGATCTTGTAGTATTGCCTCTACGTACATTAATGACCTACCTGAGTTTGTAAAATTTGCCTAAACTTGACAAATGTCCTGTTCCTCTAGATCCTTGCCCAACCCCCCCAACCTTCTTAACTCAATTCACTAATGTCATTTACATAAGGAATCCTGCCATCCTAATTGATCTAATCTACATCTGAGTCCAGAACCAGGGCAATGTGGTTGATTTTATGGATGGGCAGTAATTGCTGGCCCGGGTAGAGGTGCTCACGTCCTGTGAATGAATAAAAAAAATCACTACGATGATTTGAGCACTGTCTCTATTTACACACTGCATGTATATCTTGTATCACTGGGCCTTTGCAAAATCAGACTCTGAAACTTAGTCAATTTTCAATTGATCACTGGAACTAGTTTTTTTTTCTCAGTGAGCAAGCTCCTTGATCACTTTTGATGCCATATGGAACCTCTTTTGAGCACTTGGATACAAGGTGACTGCACATTGTGTAGATGAACCTTATATGAATCCATTTCATATTAGTTAATAACCTCAGGTTTCATTTGACCATACTTTGATGTTAAATGATGACTAAGTCATCTAGGTCAAATGTTACAGCTGGAGAAATGACAATTATGATGCAAATAGGTAAGATACTTAGGGCGGGGAAGGAAATTGCAGTGGATAGGCACAATTGAAATGCGGAGCTTATTCAAGGAACAGCTACTGTGTGTCCTTGATAAATATGTACCTGTCAGGCAAGGAGGAAGTGGTTGAGTAAGGGAGCCGTAATTTACTAAAGAAGTTAAATCACTTGTCAAGAGGAAGAGAAAGGCTTCTATTAGGATGAGATGTGAAGGCTCAGTTAGGGAGCTTATGAGTTACAAGCTAGCAGGAAGGACCTAAAGAGAGAGCCAAGATGAGCCAGAAGGGAACATGAGAAGTCATTTGCAGATAGAATCAAAGAAAATCCTAATGCTTTCTATAGGTATATCAGGAATAAAAGAGTGAATCGAATAAGATTAAGGCCAGTCAAGGATAGTAGTGGGAGGTTGTGGAGTCTAAGAAGAAAGGGGAAGTGCTAAGTGAATATTTATCATCTGTATTCACACTGAAAAAAGACAATGTTGTCAAAGAGAATACTGAAATACAGGCTACTAGATTGGACGGGAATGAGGTTCACAAGGAGGAGGTGTTAGCAATTCTGAAAAGTGTGAAAATAGATTAGTCCCCTGGACCAGATGGAATTTATCCTAGGATTCTCTGGGAAGCCAGGGAGGAGATTGCCCTTGGCTTTGATCTTTATGTTGTCATTTCTATAGGAATGGTGCCAGAGACTGGAGGATAACAAATGTCCCCTAGTTCAAGAAGGGGAGTAGAGACAACACTGGTAATTATACACCAGTGAGCCTTACTTTAGTTTTGGGTAAAGTGTTGGAAAAGATTATAAAAGATAGGATTTATAATCATCTAGAAAGGAATAAATTGATTAGGGAAATCAACACGGTTTTGTGAAGGGTGCCTCACAAACCTTATTGAGTTCTTTGAGAAGGTGACCAAACAAATGGAAGAGGGTAAAGTGGTTGATGTGGTGTATATGGATTTCAGTAAGGCATTTGATAAGGTTCCCCATGGTAAGTTATTGCACAAAATACGGAAGCATGGAATTGAGAGTGATTTAACAGTTTGGATCAGAAATTGGCTAGCTGAAAGAAGACAGAGGGTGATTGTTGATGGGAAATGTTCATCCTGGAGTTCAGTTACTAGTGGTGTACTGCAAGGATCTGTTTTGGGGCCACAGCTGTTTGTCATTTTTATAAATGACCTGGATACGGACATAGAAGGATGGGTTAATGAATTTGCGGAAGACACCTAAGATCGGTGGAGTTGTGAGCGGTGCCGAAGGATATTACAGTTACAGGGGGACATAGATAAGCTGCAGAGCTGGGCTGAGAGGTGGCAACTGGAGTTTAATGTGGAAAGATGTGAGGTGATTCACTTTGGAAGGCGCAACAGGAGTATTGGGCTAATGGTAAGATTCTTGACAGTGTAGATGAGCAGAGAGATCTCAGTGTCCATATACATAGATCCTTGAAAGCGCCACCCAGGTTGATAGGGTTGTTAAGAAGGCACATGATGTTTTTTAGGTTTTATTGGTAGAGGGATTGAGATTTGGAGCCATGAGGTCATGTTGCAGTCGTACAAAACTCTGGTGCGACCGCATTATAGGGAGGATGTGGAAGCTTTGCAAAGAGTTCAGACATTACCTGGTATGGAGGGAAGGGCTTATGAGGAAAGGATGAGGGACTTGAGGTGGTTTTCATTAGAGAGAAGAAGGTTGTGAGCTTACTTAATTGAGACATATAAGATAATCCGAGAGTTAGATAGGGTGGACAGTTAGAACCTTTTTCCTCAGGTGGTGGTGGCTCGCATGAGGGAACATTGCTTTAAATTGAGGGGTGATAGATATAGGACAGATGTCAAAGATAGTTTCTTTCCTCAGAGTATTAATGCCCTGCCTGCAAAAGTAGTAAACTTGTCAACTTTAAGGGCATTCAAGTGGTCATTGGTTAAATATATGGATGAAAATGGGATAGTGTAGATAGGTTTCTGATTGGTTCCACAGGTTGGCGCAACATCAAGGACAAAGGGTCTGTTCTGCACTGTAATGTTCTATGTTCTAAATGATCGTGTTTCAAAGCAGATGACCATAGTTGAGCTTGTGTGACCACTGTTGAGAGTTTGTTGCTGGAAAAGACAGCAGGTCAGGTAGCATCAGAGGAGCAGGATGAAGGGCTCTGGCTCGAAACATCAATTTTCCTGCTCCACGGATGCTGCCTGACCTGCTGTGCTTTTCTAGCAACACACTCTCAACTCTGATCTCCAGCATCTGCATACCTCACTATCTCCTCCTTGTATGAGCACGGTCTAAACAGATTTATGTAAACATTTTTAGGTAGGACACTTACCTGAAACTTGTCAAATCAAATGTGTCCATTTGCAGTTGTGATTTTTTAGTATTGCACAGAAGAATGTACTTCGAATATTTGTTGTCCTGCATTACTTCTACTCATTTCATCACAATAAGAATATTTTTCATGATATATCCCAACTTTATTACTTAGATTTGGTTTCATTAAGAGGAGATACAGTAGCAACAATAGCAAATTCTCCTTCTACAAGAAGAAAAAAGCAGCTGATTTCGTCGGGGGTAGGGGGGTGGTGGGGGAGATAGGAGTGGTTTATTATGAGTTATGTTCAGCTACCATGTGGATCTTGTTAAGGTTGAATTTCATCGCCAGATTGAAAAACATTCAAATGCTGCTCTTGGCGAGCTGAGCATAATTGCCAGAACACCACTCTATTTGGCTTTAAAATCAAAGATTGGCCTTAGTAATATGGCTGGAAAGCCTATACTTCAAATGATAATACTGTCAATGTTATTCTTTCATAAATTATTCTCACCTTTTGAAGTAAATAGTGTGAGCAGGTGCGTTGAAGAGTGAAGAGCACATAAAAAGGGTGAACTCAAGAATGATAGTTCAAGTAGAATGGAGTTTGTCAGCTATAATCCAAAATATCTAAATTAAAACTGAAAAAAAAAGAATCATGAAGCAGGAGGCAACGTTTGATTTTTAGCTTGCCTACAAAAAAACTGAATTAATTGAATGAAATAGCGTTCCGAAAAGACCACTCCCTCCGTGACTCCCTCGTCAGGTCCACATCCCCCACCAACCCAACCTCCACTCCCGGCACCTTCCCCTGCAACCGCAAGAAATGCAAAACTTGCGCCCACACCTCCCCCCCCCTTACTTCCCTCCAAGGCCCCAAGGGATCCTTCCATATCCGCCACAAATTCACCTGCACTTCCACACATATCATTTATTGCATCCGCTGCACCCGATGTGGCCCCCTCTATATTGGGGAGACAGGCCGCCTACTTGCGGAACGTTTCAGAGAAGACATCTGGGACACCCGGACCAACCAACCCAACCACCCCGTGGCTCAACACTTCAACTCCCCCTCCCACTTCACCAAGGACATGCAGGTCCTTGGACTCCTCCATCGCCAGATCATAGCAACACGACAGTTGGAGGAAAAGCGCCTCATCTTCTGCCTAGGAACCCTCCAACCACAAGGGATGAACTCAGATTTCTCCAGTTTCCTCATTTCCCCTCCCCCCACCTTGTCTCAGTCAAATCCCTCGAACTCAGCACTGCCTTCCTAACCTACAATCTTCTTCCTGACCTCTCCGCCCCCACCCCCACCCCCACTCCGCCCCTATCACCCTCACCTTGACCTCCTTCCACCTATCGCATTTCCAACACCCCTCCTCCAGGTCCCTTCTCCCTACCTTTTATCTTAGCCTGCTGGACACACTTTCCTCATTCCTGAAGAAGGGCTTATGCCCAAAACGTCGATTCTCCTGCTCCTTGGATGCTGCCTGACCTGCTGCACTTTTCCAGCAACACATTTTCAGCTCTGATCTCCAGCATCTGCAGTCCTCACTTTCTCCTCTAATTAAAATAGATTCCCTACAGTGTGGAAACAGGCCATTCCAGCACTTCCAACAAGTGCTGGAATTGAACCCAGGTCCCTAATGCTGTGAGGTTGTAGTGCTAACCACTGAGCCACTGTGCCCCCGCCAATGATTAAATATTCTTATCTAATATAGTGCTTTACAACTTGTGACCTTTAATTTTTTATTGTCATTAATGGATTGTCATCAATTAGATAAGGTGGAAAATGAACAGTCAATTTGATCCTGTTAGTTCAGGTTTAAAATCAACTATGATTCTTTATTATGAAAACTTTTATTTTATAGCTTATTATTAAATTACAGTAGTGCAGCCTTCCCTAATGTTTTTGTGTAATCAATATTAATAAAAAATTGAGATTGTAAGCAATGTATTTTCTTGGAGATAGTACAGTTAAAAGCATATTTTAATTAAACTCAAAATATAATTTGTATTCCTAGACATAATGCTACAAGAGATCTATGCTCTCTTGTGAAAGAAACATGTTCTAGATCAACTGAAAAAATGAGAGCATGTAAGTATTTTATTCTAACTACTGTTATAAGAAATAAATGATGAAAAATTGCTGGCAAGAACTCAGCAGGTCTGTCAGCATCTGTGGAAAGAAGGCAGAGTTAACTTTTAAGTCAAATATGACTTTTTCAGAACTCAGTACAATGTTAATTATATTTCTGCCTTCAGAAGGTGCTAGATCTAATGAGTTTTTTTCAGTTTGTTTTTAATTTCAGGTTTCCACCATACATAGTATTTAATTTTATTGTATGGTCATATGGAGATAGTGTTTTAGAGTACTTTATGATATGTAATTCAGATCATGGTGCCAATTTTATTTTGGGCACCTTGAATACTCTTAAGAGTCCAAAATAGTGTCTGTGTACACACATACCTGCTGTGAATAATTCTGAATGCCATATTGTTAAGGACATTTGCAAATAAATAAAGTGCATCCACCTGTAGTTTATACCACAGGCAGATGATAATGTAATTAAATGTGTAATGTTAATTTGTTAACAACACTGCCATTTGGATCTCAATGCTTCTGCTCATGCTGTCTTTTAACCACACTATTATAGTACAGAGTTTTGGTTTTGTAGAGTTCTTTAATTCTACAGAGAGTCATGTGCCAGTTTGTGAAGACCTTGATCCTAACTTCAATGTTTCTGCACAGTTTATCATTTTTATAAATGACTTAGACGCAGGCATAGGGAGGTGGATTAGTAAATTTGCAGATGACACTAAAGTTGGTAGAGTAGTGGACAGTTTGGAAGAATGTTACAGGTTGCAGGGGGACTTGGATAAACTGCAGAATTGGGCTGAGGGGTGGCAAATGGAGTTCAATGAAGCTAAATGTGAACTGATGCACTTTTGGAAGAATAACATGAAGGCAGAGTAATGGGTCAATGGAAAGATTCTTGGTAGTGTGAATGTGCAGAGGGTTCTTGGAGTCCATGTACATAGATCCCTGAAAGTTGCCATCCAGGTGGATAGTGCTGTGAAGAAGGCATACGGTGTGTTAGGTTTCATTGGTAGAGGGATTGAGTTCTGGAACTGCAATATACAAAACGCTGGTGTGGCCACACTTGGAATATTGTGTATAGTTCTGGTCGCCCCGCCCCATTACAGGAAGGATGTGGAAGCATTGGAAAAGGTGCAGAGGAGATTTACCAGGATGTTGCCTGGTCTAGAGGGAAGGTCTTATGAGGAAAGGCTGAGAGACTTGAACTTGGAAAGAAGAAGGCTAAGGGGGGGATTTGATAGAGACATACAAGATGATCACAGGATTAGAAATACTTTTTCCGAGGATGATGACGTCAGCTTGTATGAGAGGGCATAACTACAAATAGATTTAAGACAGATGTCAGAGGAAAGTTCTTTACACGGAGAGTGGTAAGGGCATGGAATGCCCTACCTGCTAATGTAGTCAACTCAGCCACATTAGGGAGATATAAACAATCCTTAGATAAGCACATGGATGATTTTGGGATAGCGTAGGGGGAATGAGCTGAGAATAGTTCAGAGGTCGGCGCAACATTGAGAACCGATGGGCCTGTTCTGCGCTGTATTGTTCTATGTTCTAAACCAGTTGCTTCCTAATGTGGGTACAACAACAGGCATTTCTCTTTAAATATAGCATGGTTTAGAGAATCAGAGGACACACCAATCAAGGAATATTCATAACAAGGGGTGGGAGGAACAGTGTGAGCTGGATTTGGAGCAGAAGACTGTATCTCCTACCTCCATCTTGGTGAGAACTGGCCTTGATTGAAACCTGCCACCTGCTGCATTCACAACTGAGCAGAACAGGACATTGGTTGTAAAGATAACTCTGACCATAAACTTTTATGAAATGGTCTCTTTCTAGGCTGTAGGTATATATACCTGGAAGAGTCTTGCAGTACTAACTGGAATAGGTGTCACTATTTTGCCACTAATGGGTCGTCTGTTGCATGATGTACATTCTCACTGTCATGAGCCATAGCTTTTGCCCCAGCAGCTGAAGAACAGGAGGATTCAAAAGCAGCCTAGGAGACAACATAGACATACTTTCTGGCTGTGCTGTGGGAGAATACAATGTATAATTGCAACACTAGTAAACTCAACACGCTAACATTTTATCTTCCCTTGTCACTGAAAAGAAATACTTTTGTTTGGCCACTGAAATAACTCTACAGAGGCTGGTATCCTGTCACAAAGCCACCCTTTTATTTGTACATGAACTACCCTTGACTATAGTACTGCTTCATACAGAGTCAGGTACCAGAGTGTCAGTACGTCCAGCCCTCAACATTTTTATGCTAGCCAGGCCTCTCTGACTGGGCGAGATTAACAGCCCCAGTCAGGTAACTCCTATTTGATGGGGCCCAGCTGGCTGACTTTGTTACAATCATTACATCACTCCCACACTGAGTCTGTGGACAAGGGTCAGTCCTTTTCCTTGGAAAGCCTCCTGGGGTGTTTTCGCACCGGGTCAGGTTCCTTTGACTCGGCATGTTTTGCTCCTGCACTGTTTGCAAATTTGTGGCTTTCACATGGTCCACATGCTTATTCTGGACTGTTGCACCTACCCGAACTTGATACATAACTGGTCCTGATTTTGCGTCGATTAGGCCTTTTACCTATTTGCGGCCATTTCCATGATTCTTATAGAAAACTTCATCCCCAGTCTCAAATTCTGTCTCTCGCTTGGCGAATCTTTAGTCAGGCATTGGAGTTCCTGAAGCCTTTTCCCTACCCTACCCTACAGATCCAGGAACATCAGACTTAATCTGGTGCCGTGTCTTCTGCCCATTAGCAACTTTGCTATACTTGTACTTACATGTGGGATGGTCCTATAATGAAACAAAAACTGTGATAGTTTGGTATCTAATGAGCCTGCAGGCTGTTTCTTCAATCCGGCCTTCAAAGTTTGTATTGCTCTTACTGCTAGGCAATTGGATGATGGGTGGTTTAGAGCTGTCTTTATATGTCAAATCCTATTCAACTTTAAGAAATAACCAAATTTCCTGCTGATGGATAATGGCTTGTTACTAACTTCGTATGTTGCGAAAGATGTATGCAGTTTTTCTATCGTCATCCAGTGTTTGACTAATGGATCCTATGCAAGATTGTTTTTGGATTTATTTCTTCTCCTTTTGCCCCTTGATTACTTTTTAATATTAGAATGTTATTAGTGTATTCTACTGTGAAGAACGATGCAACAAGTCTAGTTAATTCCTCTGCCACTTCCTTGTTCCCCATTACTTTTCTCCAGCCTCATTCTCTAAGGGGTCTATTTTCACTTGGAGTTTTCTCTTCCTTTTGTATAAATTTAACAAAGCTTTTGCTGTCTGGATTCATTATAAAAGAATAAGAAAGAATAGAGTGGTTCTGAGGAACAAGCAGGATAAACATGGTAAAGGTGGGTTAATTAGGAGCAGTCAGCCTGAATCTCTAAAGGGGAAATTGTGTTTAACTATTCTACTTGAGAGCTTTGAAGAGGTAATAGGCTCCAAGTGGTAGTACTGCTGATATATACATGGATTTACAGAAGGCACTTGATATGTTGCCACACAACAGACTTGTGAGGGAAGTTGTTGGTCATGGTATGGCCTTTGACAAAAGGGACATTGACAAAACTACCTGAGTGATGCAGAGTGATGGTTAATGAATATTTTTTGGGCTAGACTAAGATTTTTCGTTGAGTTCCCCAGTCGTCAGTATTGGGATCCTCACTTTTCCTGATTTGTAGAGGTCTACAGCACAGAAAAAAGCAGCGACAAAAAGAATCTTCTTGTCCCACATATTCTTCCTTTGTCATATATCAAAAGAACATATAATTTACACTGAAAAGTCCAAAGTTTCACAAAATGGTTTTTGAGGTTTTGTGGTATTGATTATGTTTGATGAGCGTTTTGTGTCTTTTATTACTATATCAGAAGTGGGTATTATTCTGTGCAATTAGTACTTTCCCCTAAGCCCTGTCAAAGTCAAGCTCAACAATTAGGTTTTACGCACCATACTGAGCAAATAACAACTGCACTCATTCATATATGTTAAGCCTGGTTCTGGTCGTAAGTTTGCTCACTGAACTGGCAAGTTTGTTTTCAAATGTTTCATCACCATACTAGGTAACATCATCAGTGAGCCTCCAGTGAAGTGTTGGTGTCATGTCCCGCTTTCTATTTGAATCTTGGTTTCTTAAAGTGGGTGATAGCATTTCTGGTTCTTTTTCTCAGAGTTGGTAATGGGGTCCAAGTCGATGTGTAGATTATATTATATTATATTAAATTGGATTAGATTCCCTACAGTGTGGAAACAGGCCCTTTGGCTCAACCAGTCCGCACCGACCCTCCGAAGAGTAATCCACTCAAACCCATTTCCCTCTGACGAATGCACCTAACATTACGGGGAATTTAGCATGGCCAATTCACCTGACCTGCACATCTTTGGACTGTGGGAGGAAACCTGATCACCTGGAGGAAACCCACACAGACACAGGGAGAATGTGCAAACTCCACACAGACAGTCACCCGAGGTTGGAATTGAACCTGGGATTCTGGTGCTGTGAGGCAGCAGTGCTAACCACTGAGCCACTGTGCTGCCCAGTGGTGGAGTTCCAGTTAGAATGGCAGGCCTCTAGGAATTCCCATGCATGTCTCCGTTTAGTTTATCCTAGCTAAAGTGGAATCCTTCTTCGTCTTGGTACGTAAGGATCACAGTGATAGTGGGTCATGTCTTTTGGTGGCTAGTTGGTGTTCATGTATCCTGGTGGCTAGTTTTCTGCTAGTTTGTCCAGTGTAGTGTTTGTTACAGTCCTTGCATGGTACTTTGTTAATGACATTAGTTTGGCTGGTTGCTTGTATAGCGTCCTTTAGGTTCATTAGCCGCTGTTTAAGTGTGATGGTAGGTTTGTGGTCTACCATGATGCCAAGGGGTCTGAGTAGTCTGGAAGTCATTTCAGAGATGCATTTGATGTAAGGTAATGAGGCTAGAGTTTCTGGGCACGTTGTGTCTGCTTGCTTGGGTTTGTTGTTAAGAAATTGGCAGACGGTGTTTATTAGGTACCCGTTCTATCTGAATACGCTGTATAAGTATTTTTCTTCTGCTGTTTAAAGTTCCTGGGTGCTGCGATGTGTTGTGTCTCATTTAAATAATGACTTGATGCAGCTCCATTTGTGGGTGTTGGGATGATTGCTTCTGTTGTTAAGTGTTTGGTCTGTGTGTGTTGTTTCCCTCAGACGCTGGTTTGAAGTTCTGCATTAACTGTTCGTTCTACTGTGACATCGAGGGATGGGAATCTGTTGTCATTTTCCTCCTCTTTGTGAATTTTATGCCAGTAAGGATATTGTTGATTGTTCAGTTTTGTGATGATGATGGTATCATCCACATGGTAGACCCAAAGTTTGTGTTCGTTGGTTGGGAGGGCTGTTTGTTAGAGTCTCTGCATTTCTGCTTCTGCTAGGAACCCTGATATTGGTGATCCCATGGGTGTTCCATTGATTTCTTTGTAGGTCTTGTTATTGAATGTGAAGTGGGTAGTGAGGCACAGGTCTACTAGCTTGAGGATGTTGTCTTTGCTGGTGAAGTTGGTACTGCCTGGTGTTTGTGTTCTTGGTTCCTCTAGTAGTGCAGTCAGTGTTTTTTGGCCAGGTTGATGTTAAATTAATGTGAACAGGGCTGTCATGTGAAAGGAGACCATTATTTCATCCTCTTCTATCTTGATTCTTTGGTGGTCAGGAGTTCTTGGGTGGAGTGAATGGAATGGCATGAGTCTTCTACTAGGTATTTCAGTTTTCGGTGGAGTTCCTTGGCTAGTCCGTATATTGGTGTTCCAGGTAGTGAGACTATGGGTCTGAGGGAGGCTCCTGGTTTGATGTAAGATAATGTATAGTTACCTTTGGCATCATGGTAGTCCACAAACCTACCACTAAAACAATGGCTAATGAATCTAAAGGACCCTATGCAAACAACCAGCAAAATGTATGTCATTTACAAAATACCATGCAAGAACTGTAACAAACACTACATCTAACAAACAGGCAGAAAACTAGACAACAGGATACCTTACACCAACCAGCCACCAAAAGACATAGAACATAAAATGTTACATTATTATACAGGCCCTTCAGCCCTCGATGTTGTGCCAACCTGTGGAATCAATCTGAAGCCCATCTATCCCACACTATTCCACTATGACCATTTAAATGGCCTTAAAGTTGGCAAGTCTACTACTGTTGCAGACAGTGTATTCCATGCCCCTACTATGAGGAAAGAAACTACCTTTGACATCTGTCCTATATCTATTGCCCCTCAATTTAAAACTGTCTCTTCGTGCTAGCCATCACCATCTGAGGTAAAAGGCTGTCACTGTCCACCCTGTCTATTCCTCTGATTATCTTATATGTCTCAACTAAGTCACCTCTCAACCTCCTTCTCTCTAATAAAAACCAGCCACAAGTCCCTCAGCCTTTCCTCATTAGATCTTCCCTCCATATCAGGAAGCATCCTAGTAAATCTCCTCTGAGCCCTTTGCAAAGCTTCCACATTCTTCCTATAATGTGGTGACCAGAACTGTACGCAATACTAGCCGCAGCATGGCCTCGTGGCTCCAAACCTCAATCCCTCTACCAATAAAAGCTAAAAACATTGTGTGCCTTCTTAATAACCCTATTAATCTGGTTGTCAACTTTCAGGGATCTATGTATATAGACACTGAGATTTCTCTGCTCATCTACACAGTCAAGAATCTTGCCATTAGCCCAATACTCTTTATTCCTGTTGCTCCTTCCAAAATGAACCACCTTACATCTTTCTGCATTAAACTCCATTTTCCACCTCTCAGCCCAGCTCTGCAGCTTATCTCTGTCCCTCTGTAACCTGCAACATCCTTCAGCACTGTCCACAAGTTCACTAATCTTAGTGTCATCCGCAAATTTAGTAACCCATTCTTTTGCGCTTGCATCTAGGTAATTTATAAAAATGACAAAATGCGGTGGCTCCAAAACAGATCCTTGCGGTACACCACTAGTAACTGAACTCCAGGATGAACATTTCCCACTGTCTTCTTTCATCTAGCCAATTTTTGATCGAAACTGTAAAATCAACCTCAATCCCATGCCTTAATATTTTGTGCAATAGCCTAATGTGGGGAAGCTTATCAAATGCCTTATTGAAATCCACATACACCACATCAACCGCTTTACCCCCATCCACCTGTTTGGTGGTCATCTCAAAGAACTCAATAAGGTTTGCGAGGCACTCTTCACAAAACCATGTTGACTATCCCTAATCAACTTATTCCTTTCTAGATGATTATAAATCCTATCACTTATAACCTTTTCCAACACTTTACCCAAAACCAAAGTAAGGCTCATTGGTCTGTAATTACTAGTGTTATCTTTACTCCCTTTCCTCAACAAGGGGACAACATTTGCTATCCTCCAGTCTTCTGGCACCATTCCTGCAGACAATGACAACATAAAGATCAAAGTCAAGAGCAATCTCCTCTGTAATGTTCACCCTCACCTCCCAGAGAATCACAGGAGAAATCCCAAATGGCACAGGGGACTAATCTATTTTCACACTTGCCAGAATTGCTAACACCTCCTCCTTGTGAACCTCAATCCTGTCTAATCTAGTAGCCTGTATCTCAGTATTGTCCTCTACAATATTGTCTTTTTCCATTGTGAATACTTCAGAAAAATATTCATTTATTGCTTCCCCTATCTTCTCAAACTCCACTCACAACTTCCCACTACTCTCCTTGATTAGCCCTAATCTTAGTCTAGTCATTCTTTTTTTCCTGACCCACTATCACTAGTATCGTTACATACAGATTAAAAAGGTCACCACTCTGACTGGGTCAACACATCCATCGTAGGACAAGTTAAACAGAGACTCGCATGGGAATTCCAAGAGGCGTGGCATTCTATCTGGAACTCCATCAATGCACACATCAATTTGGACCCCATTTACTATCCTCTGAGTGAAAGAACCAGAAATGATATCACCCACCTTAAGAAACCAAGACAAATAAATAGAAAGCAGGTCATAACACCAGCCTCACTGATGATGTTACCAAGTATGGTGATGAAATGTCTGAAAACAAACTTGCCAGCTCAGCGAGCAAACTTACAAACAGAACCTCAGCCAAAGCTATGAATCCTCTCAAAAATCGCAAATTAAGTCGATGTTCAGGAAACTGCTTCTAAGTTTGTAGATGACACTAAACTTTGGAAGAATTGTGAACTGTGAGGAAGATAGTGTGGAATTCCAAAAATACACCCAATTCACCAAATTATCAATGTATCAGTCTCAGATGAAGTTCAATACAGAAAAGTGTAAAGTGATGCACTTTGGTCAGAGGAGACTGAAAGACAATATAAAATAGGAAATACAATTTTAAAGAGGATGTAGGAGCAGAGAGAGCTGGGTGGGAATGTGCATTAATTACCAAAGATGAGAGGACATATGGATAGAGCAGTAAATACAGCATATAGTGTTCTCTGTTTTCTCAATACAGGCACAGAATACAAGAGCAAGGAAGTAATACTGAACTTGACCTCAGCTGGAGTATTGCAAATGCATTGGAGAGAGTGCAGAAGCGATTTGCTGAGATGGTTCCAAGTATGAGAAACTTCAGCTATGAGGATAGTTTCAAGAAATTAGGAATGTTCTTTCTGGAGAGCAGAAGGCTTGGGTTTTCAAAATTATGAGTGGACTGGATAGGACAGAGTCAGTGGGGTGAAGCTGTTTCTCTTATACAAGATATATGAACGAGAGGGCATAACTTTCATGACACAGTGAGCTGTTACGCTATGGAATGTAGGTTCAACTGAGGGGTCATTCAAGAGGGCATCAAATTTTTTTTGAATAACAATGATCCGCAAGGATATAGATTCCTAAAGTGTTTAAAGAAGTCATTCGGCCCATTGAGTCTGTACCATCCCCGAAGCGCTCCAACTCAGACCCCAGTAACCTTAATACTAATCCACCTAACCTGCACATTGATGGATACAATTGGGCAATTTGGAAAGACCAATCAATCTAACTGGCACATCTTTGGACTGTGAGATGAAACCAGAGCCCCTGGCGGAAACTCGTGCAGGCACAGGAAGACCGTGCAAAATCCAAACAGTTAGTCACTCACAGCTGGAATTGAACCTGGGTCTCTGGTGCTGTGAGGCAGAAATGCTCACTACTGAGCCACCATTCCAGCCTCCAATGAACATAAGAAATACGAGCATGGGTAGGCCATCTGGCCTGAGGTAAAAACAATGACTGCAGATGCTGGAAACCAGATTCTGGATTAATGGTGCTGGAAGAGCACAGCAGTTCAGGCAGCATCCACAGAGCTTCGAAATCGACATTTCGGGCAAAAGCCCTTCATCAGGAATAAAGGCAGTGAGCCTGTAGTGTGGAGAAATAAGCTAGAGCAGGGTGGGGGTGGGGAGAAAGTAGCATAGAGTACAATGGGTGAGTGGGGAGGGGATGAAGGTGATAGGTCAGGGAGGAGAGGTTGGAGTGGATAGGTGGAAAAGGAGATAGGCAGGTAGGACAAGTCCGGACAAGTCATGGGGACAGTGCTGAGCTGGAAGTTTAGAACTAGGTAGGGTGAGGTGGGGGAAGGGGAAATGAAGAAACTGTTGAAGCCCACATTGATGCTCTGGGGTTGAAGTGTTCCGAGGCAGAAGATGATGAGGCGTTCTTCTTCCAGGCGTCTGGTGGTGAGGGAGCGGCGGTGAAGGAGGCCCAGGACCTCCATGTCCTCGGCAGAGTGGGAGGGGGAGTTGAAATGTTGGGCCACGGGGCGGTGTGGTTGATTGGTGTGGGTGTCCCAGAGATGTTCCCTAAAGCGCTCTGCTAGGAGGCGCCCAGTCTCCCCAATGTAGAGGAGACCGCATCGGGAGCAACGGATGCAATAAATGATATTAGTGGATGTGCAAGTAAAACCTTCGATGTGGAAGGCTCCTTTAGGGCCTTGGATAGAGGTGTGGGCGCAGGTTTTACAGTTCCTGTGGTGGCAGGGGAAAATGCCAGGATGGGAAGGTGAGTTGTAGGGGGTTGTGGACCTGACCAGGTAGTCACGGAGGGAACGGTCTTTGCGGAAGGCGGAAAGGGGTGGGGAGGGAAATATATCCCTGGTGGTGGGGTCTGTTTGGAGGTGGCGGAAATGTTGGTGAATGATTTGGTTTATGGGAAGGTTGGTAGGGTGGAAGGTGAGCACCAGGGGCGTTCTGTCCCTGTTACGGTTGGAGGGGTGGGGTCTGAGGGCAGAGGTGCAGGATGTGGGCGAGATGTGTTGGAGGGCATCTTTAACCACGTGGGAAGGGAAATTGCGGTCTCTAAAGAAGGAGGCCATCTGGTATGTTCTGTGGTGGAACTGGTCCTCCTGGGAGCAGATACAGCGGAGGCGGAGGAATTGGGAAAATGGGATGGCATTTTTGCAAGAGGTAGGGTGTGAAGAGG
The DNA here is from genome assembly GCF_047496795.1 of Chiloscyllium punctatum. Taxonomy (NCBI): domain Eukaryota; kingdom Metazoa; phylum Chordata; class Chondrichthyes; order Orectolobiformes; family Hemiscylliidae; genus Chiloscyllium; species Chiloscyllium punctatum. Next base: position 21,552,340 of record NC_092783.1, read on the forward strand.
TGTAATTCAAGTAGCTGTGGGAGTCGGTGGGTTTGTAAAAAATGTCAGTGTCAAGTTGGTCGTCATTAATGGAGATGGAGAGGTCCAGGAAGGGGAGGGAGGTGTCAGAGATGGTCCAGGTAAATTTAAGGTCAGGGTGGAATGTGTTGGTGAAGTTGATGAATTGCTCAACCTCCTCGTGGGAGCATGAGGTGGCGCCAATGCAGTCATCAATGTAGCGGAGGAAGAGGTGGGGAGTGGTGCCGGTGTAATTACAGAAGATCAACTTCTCTACGTAGCCAACAAAGAGACAGGCATAGCTGGGGCCCATACGTGTGCCCATGGCTATCCCTTTGGTCTGGAGGAAGTGGGAGGATTCAAAGGAGAAATTGTTAAGGGTGAGGACCAGTTCGGCCAAACAAATGAGAGTGTCAGTGGAAGGGTACTGTTGGGGACGTCTGGAGAGGAAAAGACGGAGGGCTTGGAGGCCCTGGTCATGGCGGATGGAGGTGTAGAGGGATTGGATATCCATGGTGAAGATGAGGCGTTGGGGGCCGGAGAAATGGAAGTCTTGGAGGAGGTGGAGGGCGTGGGTGGTCAGGCCTGCTTAACCATTCAATAAGATCATCGTTGATCTTATTATAGACTCAGGTCCTCTTACCCACCTACTCATCATAACCCTTAACACCTTTACTGTGCAAAAATCTATCTGTTTTTGCCTTCATTGAGGGAGCCTCAATCGTAAATGGGGGGATGGGGGTGTTTGATGGGGGTGGGAATGGGCAAAATATAGGAGATTGACACACGATAATAGACATGGTGCAGCCACAGTGGGCCAAATGGCCTCCCTCCTGCACTGTAATAATTCTTGATTTTCTAGTTGGGAAAATGTAACTAGTAGAATGTTACAGGAATCAGACACTGGAGTTTCCTTTATGTAGGATCTCTGCCAATGAATTAGATGTGGGGGCCAAATATTGCTACATTTTCTGATGATAGCAGAAAGACAAGAAAGCAAGTTGTCAAGAGAATAGAGGATCTGTGTAAGTAGCTAAATAGTGTCATGGCTAGAATGCATGAAATGAAATCCCAAAGAAACTGTATTATATGTTTTTGTATTTAAAATCATTGTCTTCCAAAAATGGACAAACTTGCTGCACACATAAAACTGCCGAGGCTGATCACATGACTGTAATTCTTGAAGCTTCTTCATACCCTCCATTCAAAAACTATTCCAGCTAAAGCTGGCACGAGAGGACTGAAGGTGGGCCATTTACTTCCAGATAGTTCTCTCCAATGAAAACATGAAGATCCATTGTGCTAAAATGAGTATTAATGTTTTTACAATTACTTGTCATCTTGTAGTGGAAATTTTAATGTAAAACTACAAGGTTAACTCAACAACTTTCCAATCAGTTTGCAGTGATTGGTTATTAACACCCGAAATGTTTGTTTTACTCACATGACTAAGATCAGAATTGATTGAATTGCTTTAAAGTAACGTTTTGGGAGACTAAGTCAATTGCTGCTCAACCTCGAGAAAGAATGTCAGACTCCAGGCTGAGTTGGCTGTCTGCCATGGACCTTCCATGCTAAATCTCACCAGATTTTGACAAATTATAGATTTTGTTGCAATTCATGAAAGAATTCTCTCTGTGAGGCCTAGAGGATTTTCCTTTGCTGTTGTTCCAAATTTGCCTTATTAACTATCTACCATGTCCCTATGGTGATCCTCATCTCTGATGCTGGACTAATTCTTGCACTTGCCATAGCCAGAAGTACTTGCCAGTTTCAGGGTATTCTCATACCCCAGTATCCTTGACATGGTGTTATCTCTAAAACGCTAATGTATATCTGGTCAAACAGTCCAGATCTACTTTGCATGATTTGTGACATTTGTCCTGCACATGGCAGAGAAGGGAATTTTTGCACTTTCATTAATTCTGAAAGCTAACTCCATCAAACCGTTTTAAAAGAAATCGCCGTGACTGCAGAAATACTTACAAGCTACTAATTAAATTCTTCAGATGGATAGGACAGCCCGTGTGTGACTGATTCATAAGTAAAACATCCAAATTTAAAATAAATGAAAAAGATATACAAATCACATAGTCTTCATTACAGAATCATAACTTAAATGTAACCCCATTCTCCTTTGTCCATGACAATAGGTTAGTGGGTAGGTAAAGATTTGATAGATGTATATGACGTGAAAAACGATACAACTTGTCCATTTTCCCAGGAAGAATAGATGTACAGCATGCAATTTAAACAGCGAAAGATTGCAGGGCTCAAGAAGTACAGAGGGTACTGGATATGCTCTTACATGAATCATGAGGTTATATATGCAGATGTAACAAGGGATTAGGAGGATAGATGGAATGTAATTTTTCTTTGTTTCCACGGGGAGAGGAATGCAAGAGTTTGGAAATTTCACTGCAACAATGCAGGGCCTTGGTGAGACTACATCTGGATTACTGTATACACTTTCGGTCTCCTTCTGAGAAAAAAAATATAATTACATTATAAGCACTTCAAAGACTTTAATTTGCTTAATTCCTGGCATGTAGGGCTTACTTTATGAAAGAAAGGTTGAACAAATTAGGTCTCTGCCTGTTGAATTTTTTAAAAATGGCGATACTCTTACTGGAACAGAAACCTGAGCTCGGAAATGGTCTCTGAAAGAATTTTTTTTGTTTGTGGGATTGTGGGCATCACTGGCTATATTGCCCATTGGACAGTTAAGAGTGAACTCCATTGCTGAGAGTCCGGAGTCCTATGTAGACCAATCCGATGATGGCAATCGCTTTCATCTAAAAGGCATTAATGAATGAGATGGGGTTTTCCCTCTGACAATTGACAGTGATTTCATGGTCATCATTAAACTCTTAATTTCAGATTTTTATCAATTTCAAATTTCATACACCATCTGCCATGGACGGATTCAAACCCAGGTTCCCAGAATATTACCTGGGTCTCTGGATTAATAGTCTAGCTGTGATACCATTGTCTACCCAACGTCTCCCCTCAAGAGTGAGTAGACTTGAGGAGGTCTCACTTTTACATTGGAGATGTGTAAAATTCTATTATCCAAGAAGACCATTAAATGTGAAATTATCTTCACCAGAAAGCAGTTGAAGTTTAAGTCAATTAAGGCTAAGTTGATCGATAAGGGAGTTGGTGTTGTGGGGCAGACATCAGAGTGGAATTGGCGGCGGAGTTGCCCTAGAGCACTCAGTGGCCTAATCCTGCTACTAAGTAGTATGTCCTATGAATGCAAGATAGTGTGTTATGTGAGAGATGAGTGGAGCTGCAACTTATTTTGGATTAAGAAGGGATGTGCAAGAGAATGCTGGTAAATCAGAGTGGGGTTCGCATGTAAATGTTTGCTGCCACTCACTTCTCTTCCCCTGTGAACACCTCAGTCACTTCCATTCAAGCCTGCTTGGCTTCGGAGGCTGATCTTTACGTCCTATCTGTGGGTCCTCAGCCCACAGCAGAACCTTCATGTAAAAGTCAGAAACCCAGTAACTGGGGCAGCCTCCCCCCTTACTCCCTTCCATTCCTCTGCTTTCTGAAGTTTCTAGAAACTCAATGGAAATGGATATTTCAACTTTTGACAGGATCTCTTTACATAAAAATTGTTGCATTACCATGTGCAGGTCTTCCTCAGTCCCACACACCTTGATTGTTCAGGAAACCCTGAAGCATGATACTAATATTGTGACTGCATTCAACAGCACGGTCAAGACCCACTCCACCAAAAAAATACTTGTTCCTGAGCCATTGCCACACCCAACCTTTCCACCACCTTTGAAGTACTTGTGAAGTAAAAATTTAGCTAGTTAATTCTAATTCTGTCTATGCAGATGCTGTTGGTTATTTTCAGAAGTTTCTACATTTACTGTATTATTTTATTTGACGATAAGCAGACCCTGTTCTTTGTTAAAATAGCAATAATGTTTTTTACTTTTTCATTGTAGATGAAGCAGAAAGAGATGAAACACGTCGACTCTATGCTGAAAATGCTGAAAATATTGAGGTCAGTGATACTTTCTCAAAATAAGTGAAACAGTTCCCTGTTAGAAAAGGTGTATAATGTAAATGATAGTATCATTTGGGTTTTTGATTTAAAAATAGAGACTGGTCAATTTGATGAAGATGATTTTTCTTTTAAAAGGTCAGAAAATTATTTGGAGCAGTGACTTAAATTGTGAAAAGTTCATGTCATGATTCAGAAAAGTACTGAATGTCTCTGCTGTCCAAAGAAAGTAAACTTTCAAAAATAATTGAAGTAAAAATTTAAAGAGTTGAGGTAGGAATATTTATGTGGAGTTGCAAAAAGGATAGAAATGTGAAACAAATTGAAACTTTGCATACTGTGTTAAAATTGTTCTGTCTTTTTTATATATACAGAATATATAAAGATTTCATTGTTTTTTTTCCTTTGCATAATAAACTTGTGTACCCGTATTTACTCTTCAATAGCTATCTTTAAAACAGACTATTTGGTCATTATCACATCAGTTTTGAAGGAAGTTTATTGATACAGCCATTGTGGAGATGAGGCCCTAAATTTGCTTTGAGGATACCCTCCAGTTTTTATTTTAAATTCATCCATGAGTTTCTGGCTAAGTCAACATTTATTACCTATCTCTCATTGTCCAGAGGGCAGTTTAAGAGTCAACCACATTCTGAGGGTCTGGAGTAACATGTAGGCCAGACCAAATAAGGTGGCAGTTCCTTTCCCTAAAGGACATTAATGAACCAGATGAGATCTTACGACCGTTGACAATGGATTCATTGTCATCATTGGACTTTTAATTCCAGGTTTCCACTATCTACTGTGGCAAGCTTGAAACCTGGGTTTCTGGATTAACAGTCCAGTGATACCAATCCATTAGCCCATCACCTCTGCATTATGTTTGATATTGTAATGTGCTACATGGAATATGTTTAAAACTGATACTGTCATTCATTGCTGGACATTCATAAAGTATTGTGGCTCATCAGACCTGTATTCAACCACAATCTACAGCCTTGGAGCTCAACATATTTCCCCAGAGTAAGTGAACAGGCAAAAAACTTGGCAGATAAGGTACAATGTGGAAAAATAAGGTTATGCATGCTGATTGAATATTATTTAAATAGAGGAAGACTGCACAAAACTACAGCACAGGAATTTAGCAATCATTTTTGAATCCTCTCTGGCCACAGGTGAGGTGCTAGAGAACTGGAGAATGGCAGACATTATCCCAATTTTTTTTTGCAAATGTGGAAAGGATACAGAAGGATGTTACAGGCCAATCAGTCTAGCCTGAGTGGTGTGGAAGGTACGAGATTCCTGAGGGACAGAATATGTCTGCATTTGGAGAGATTCCGAGGGAGTGAGCATAGATTTTTGTTCAGGAAGAGTTCTTTGACAAATATAATCGCATTTTTGAGAAAGTAACGTTTTGAGGGCAATGCATTTGATGGGATCTGCATGTAATTTAGCAAAACTTTGGTTAAGGTTCCTTAATAGACACAAAAAAAATGCGGATGCTGGAATTCAAGGTAGACAATCAGGAGGCTGGAAGAACACCGCATCAGGAGGTGGAGAAAATGACGTTTCGGATATCGCCCTGCTTCAGGACTCATTAAGGTTCCTTAATGGCAGCCTGATCAAGAAAGTAAGAGACCATATAGTTCAAGGCAAAGGAGCATATTGGATCCCAAATTGGCTGAGGGAAGGCAACAGAGGATGATTGCAGAGGGACGTTTATGTGACAGGAAGCCTACTTCCAGTAGGTTTCTGCTGGATTCAGTGCTGGGATCCTTACCGTTTGTGGCATATGTTGATGATTTGGACTTAAATGAAGTGGGTAACAAATTGATAGGGTGGTAAATATTGAAAAGTTGCAGGAGGCTATCAATAAACTGATCAACTGGGCAGAGTAGTGGGAAAATGGAATTCAACATAAAGATGAGATAAATATACTTGGGCAGCTCTAATGCAGCAACGGAATAAACTATGAATAGTAGGACCCTCCAAAGTATTGAAGATGAGAGAGACCTTCAGGTGCAAATCCACAGATTCCTGAAGACAGCAGGTCGATAAAGTGATTTAAAATGGCATATGTTATACATGAGGCATTGAATATGAAGTAAGGATGTTATGCTGGAACTGTATAGGAAGGCACTTCTTCCATTACTAGAAAGATCAGTAATCTGGGTGGATAGATTCAAGTGAGAGGTAAAAATCGAAGAGTAGAATTGAGAAATTCTTTCACTCTGACAAGGGAAGGCTGGAATCTTGAATGAGTAGTTGAGTCAAAAACATTTTTTATTAAATTTGCACAGCATTTAAATATTCACTTGTATTGCTGTCAACTTAAAGTTGGGAAATGGGATTAGTGTAGTCAGACTTCTGTTGACTAGCATGGACATGATAGGCCAAATGGCCTCATTCTCTACTGTAAATATCTGAGTCTATTTGGGGGTCCTCCTGCATGAATTACAAATCTATCAGAAAAGTTCAGCAACTAATAGGAACAGTAAATGGAAAATGTTGGCCTTTATTTCAATGGGTATATGAAAATAAGTAAATCTTTTTAAAATTAGATTAGATTAGATTACTTACAGTGTGGAAACATGCCCTTCGGCCCAACAAGTCCACACCGACCCATACCCCTACATTGACCCCTTACCTAACACTACGGGCAATTTAGCATGGCCAATTCACCTGATCTGCACATCTTTGGACTGTGGGAGGAAACCGGAGCACCCGGAGGAAACCCACGCAGACACGGGGAGAACGTGCAAACTCCACACAGTCAGTCGCCTGAGGCAGGAATTGAACCCGGGTCTCTGGCGCTGTGAGGCAGCAGTGCTAACCACTGTGCCACCGTGCTGCCCGACAAGGCACTAGTTCAACTATAGGTCAACACTAAACAACTTTGGTCTCCTTAACTAATGAAAGATATATAGGCATTGCCTGTAATCTAGAAAGTGATCACTCAGTTAATCCCAGCTATGGAGGGATTTTCTGATGAGAAAATGTTGATTAAGGTTGTACTTGTACTCACTGGTGTTTAGAAGAAAAGGAGGCAATCTTTTTTGAAACATACTATTTTAATGGGGCTTTATCGGACAAATGTCGAAAGATAGTTTTCCCTTTTCTGAGTGCCAAGAATCAGGGAGCATAATCTTAGAGTAAGGGGTTGCACAGCTAGAATAGAAGAGGAAGAATATCTCTCAAAGTGTAGTGAATCTGGGATTTACCTACTGTAGAGGGCCTGTCGAAGCTGTGTCATTATATTGAAGGCTGAGATAGATATTCAACCAGTAAGGGAATCAAGGGTTATTGTGATAAGGGAGGAAAGTGAAGCTGAAGATTCAGTTCAGCATGACCTCACCTGTCATTCATATGTTTATTTCCTTAAGTTTGATGGTATCCATTAACATTTTTGTTAACTATAGATGATGGGTCCTCCCTTTAGAATTTGCTGGGATTGTGCTTGTGCAGAGTATTCTGATATATCCTCTAAATGTCTGCCTCTGTGTCTCTATTGATTCAGGTCAATGCAATGCCACGTCAGTTAGGTCAGCTTTCATGATGACTTAGTTCCTTTTATTTAAATTTTGAAGTGCTCGAGTTAAATCAAGTCTTGCTCCTTCCAAACTGAGGTTTAACATTCCATCATTTTGTGATTACTACAACTTAGGGGTGCCTTCATTCTGAGTTTGGTAATTGAACCTACCTCATTACAATTGCATGCTCTCTGGTCAGTTCCAGAATTTGTGACTATAAGAAGGACTGCTCAGCCCCCAACCTCACTATAGACTTGGTTCAAATATGGATCAAACATTCTGGATGTAAATTTGCATGCTGAGCTGGAAGGTTCATTTTCAGATGTTTTGTCACCATACTAGGTAACATCATCAGTGAGCCTCCAGTGAAGCACTGGTGTTAGTGACTGCTTTTTAGTTACGTATTTAGGTTTCCTTGGGTTGTTGATGTCATTTCCTGTGGTGATGTCATTTCCTGTTCTTTTTCTCAGAGGGTGGTAAATGAGGTCTTAGTCGATGTGTTTGTTGATAGAGTGGTTGGAATGCCATGCTTCTGGGAATTCTTGTGCGTGTCTCTGTTTGGCTTGACCTAGGATGGATGAGCTGTCCTAGTTGAAGTGGTGTTCTCTCTCACCTGTATGTAAGGATACTAGAGAGAGTGGGTCATGTTATTTTGTGGCTAGTTGATGTTCATGTAACCTGGTGGCTAGTTTTCTGCCTGTTTGTCCAATGTATTTTGTTTTAGTTCTTGCAAGATATTTTGTAAATGACAATAGCTTTGCTTGTTGTCTGTATCGGGTATTTCAATTTCATGAGCTGCTGTTTCAGTGTATTGGTGGGTTTGTGTTTGTTCTATCTTGGTGTCTTTGATGGTGTTCAGGAATTCTTGGATGGCGTGGTGTGAGTCTTCTACTAAGTGTTTTAGTCTTTGGTGTAGCGCCTTGGTTAATCTTTATGTTGGTGTTCCAGGTAGTGAGATAATGGGTCTGAGAGGGGCTCCTGCTTTATGAATTTTCGGGATTGAATTCTTGAACACCAAAGACACTAAGATACAACAGGATGAAATAATGGTCTCCTTTGACATAACAGTCCTGTTCACATCCATCAACATCTACCTGGCCAAGGAAACACTGACTATACTGGAGACTCACTGAAGATGTTACCTAGTATGGTGACAAAATGTCTGAAAATAAACCTTCCAGCTTAGCAAGCAAACCTACATCCAGAACTGACTACACTATTAGAAGATTCAAAGACACATACACCAAACACCTTCAACTTCATCAGCAAGGACAACGTCATCAAGCTAGTGGACCCATGCCTTACCACCCACTTCACTGTCAATAACAAAACCTACAGACAAACCAACAGAACATCCATGGGATCTCCAATATCAGGGTTCTTAGCAGAGGCAGTAATGCAGAGACTCAAACAAACAGCTCTGCGAACCATCAAACCCAAACTTTGGGTCTGCGAAACGAAACAAATTAGAGGAAACCTTCAAGACCACCAATAATATCCTTACTGGCATAAAATTCATTGAAGAAGCAGAAAACAACAACAAACTGCCATTCCTAAATGTCACAGTAGAGCGAACACTCAATTGGGAACTTCAAACCAGCATCAATAGGAAAACAATAGATACAGACCAAATACTGAACTACAGAAGCATTCAGCCCAACACGCACACTCAAAGCTGCATTAGAACATTATTTCAACGAGCCACCACACACTGCAACACAGAGGAACTACGAAGAGCAGAGGAAAATCACAAATACAGCACATTTAAAAAAGAACGGGTACCTAATGAACATATCCACTGATTTCTCAGCAACAAAAGCAAACAAGCAGATAAAATGTGTCCAGAAACCCTAGCCACTCTCCCCTACATCAAAGACATCTCGGAAATGACTGCCAGACTACTCCGAACTCTTGGCATCATGGTAGCCCAATTCAATTGAATCTCCTTATCAATATAAAGAGTGTAGGAGCAATCTTAAGAGAGAAATCAAGAAGGCAAGAAGGGGATATGATATTGGATTATCCTTAACCTTATTTGCAAATCCGAAGAGATTCTACAATTACATTAAGAGCAAGAGGGTAACTAGAGACAGGGTAAGGAAATCATCTTGGTCATAGAGTCATAGAGATATACAGCATGGAAACAGACTCATCGGTCCAACTGATCCATGCCAACCAGATGACCTAACCTAATCTAGTCCCATTGGTCAGCACTTGGCTCATATCCCTATAAACTGTTCCTGTTCGTGGACCAATCCAGATGCCTTTTAAATATTGTAATTGTACCAGCCTCTACCACCTCTTTGGCAGCTCATTCCATACACATGTGTGAAAAAGTTGTCCCCTCAGGTCCCTTTTAAATTTTTCTCCTCTCATTCTAAATCTATGCCTTCTAGTCCTGGACTCCATACCCCAGGGAAAAGACCTTGTGTATTTATCCTATCCATGCCCCTCTTTTTATAGATTTTATGAAACTCTATAAGTTCACCCCTCTGTTGCTGATGCTCCAGGGAAAACAGCCTGGGCTTATTCAGCCTCTTCCTGGCAACATCCTTGTAAATCTTTTCTGAACCCATTCAAGTAGGTAGGTAAGGATCTGTTTTGGGACCATTGCTGTTTGTCATTTTTATAAATGACCTGGAGGAAGGGTTAGAAGGTTGGGTGAGTAAGTTTGCGGATGATACGAAAGTCGGAGGAGTTGTAGACAGTGAGGAAGGATATGGCAGGTTACAGCGGGATATAGAGAAGCTGCAGAGCTGGGCAGAAAGGTGGCAAATGGAGTTCAATGTAGCTAAGTGTGAAGTGATTCACTTTGGTAAGAGTAATAAAAAGATGGATTACTGGGCTAATGGTAGACTACTTGGTAGTGTGGAAGAGCAGAGGGATCTTGGTGTCCATGTACACAGATCTCTGAAAGTTGCCACCCAGGTAAATAGTGCAGTGAAGAAGGCATATGGCGTACTGGCTTTTATTGGTAGAGGAATTGAGTTCCGGAGTCCTGAGGTCATGCTGCAGTTGTATAAGACTCTGGTGCGGCCGCATCTGGAATATTGTGTGCAGTTTTGGTCGCCATACTATAGGAAGGATGTGGAGGAACTGGAACGGGTGCAGAGGAAGTTTACCAGGATGTTGCCTGGTATGGTAGGAAGATTGTATGAGGAAAGGCTGAGGCACTTGGGGTTGTTTTCATTGGAGAAAAGAAGGTTTAGGGGTGATTTGATAGAGGTGTACAAGATGATTAGGAGGTTAGATAGGGTTGACAGGGAGAACCTTTTTCCACGTATGGAGTCAGCTATTACAAGGGGGCATAGCTTTAAATTAAGGGGGGGTAGATATAGGACTGATGTTAGGGGTAGGTTCTTCACTCAGCGAGTCGTAAGTTCATGGAATGCCCTGCCAGTAGCAGTAGTGGACTCTCCCTCTTTATGGGTATTTAAGCGGGCATTGGATAGGTATATGGAGGATAGTGGGTTAGTGTAGGTTAGGTGGGCTTTGATCGGCGCAACATAGAGGGCCGAAGGGCCTGTACTGCGCTGTATTCTTCTATTTTCTATGTTCTATGTTCTAAGTTTTACAACATCTTTCCAAAATAAAGGGAGTCCAGACTTGCATACAGTATTCCAAAAGGGGAAGAACCAATGTCCTGTACAGCTGCAACATGACCTCCCGACTCCTGTACTCAATACTCTGACAAATAAAGGAAAGCATACCAAACACCTTTTTCACTATACTATCTACTTGTGACTCCACTTTCAATGAACTAAGAATCTGCACTCCAAGGTCTCTTTGTTCAGCAACACTCTCTAGAATCTTACCATTAAGTGTGTAAGTCCTGTTCTCACTTGCCTTTCCAAAATGCAACACTTCACATTTATCTAAATTAAATTCCATCTGTCACTCCTCAGCCCATTGGCCTATCTGATCAAGAGCCCGTTGTACTCTGAGGTAATCTTCTTTGTTGTCCACAGCACCTCCAATTTTGGTGTCATCTCCATCTTACTAACTATATCTCCTATGTTTATTTGCAAATCATTTATATAAATGATGAAAAGCAGTGGACCCAACATCAATCCTTGTGGCTCACCACTGTTCACATGCCTTCAGTCAGAAAATCAACCATCCACCACTACCTTCTGTCTTCTACCTTCGAGCCAGTTCTGTATCCAAATGGCGAGTTCTCTCTGTATTCTGAGTTCTAATCTTGCTAACCAGACTACCATGTCGAACGCCTTACTGATATAGATCACATCCACCGCTCTGCCCTCCACAGTCCTTTTCATTACTACATCGAAAAACTCAATCAAGTTTGTGAGACATGATTTCCCTTGCACAACACTATGTTGACTATCCCTAATCAGTCCTTGCCTTTCCAAATTCAAGTAAATCCTGTCCCTCAGGATTCCCTCCAACAACTTAGCCACCACTGATGTCAGGCTCACCATTCTATAGCTCCCTAGTGTTTCCTTACCATCCTTCTTTAGTGGCACCACTAGTTAACCAATCTCCAGTCTTGCGGCACCTCACCTGTGACTATCAATGACACAAGTATCTCAACAAGGGGCCCAGCAATCACTTTTTAAGCTTCCCACAGAGTTCTAGGGTATAGCTGATCAGGACTTGGGGATTTATCCACCTTTATGTGTTTTAAGACATCCAGCACCACCTCCTCTGTAATATGGACATTTTTAAGATGTCACCAGCTATTTACCCACATTCTATATCTTCCATATCCTACTCCACAGTAAACACCGTTGCAAAATACTTGTTTAGTATCTTCCTAACCTGCAATCATCTTCCTGACCTCTCTGCCACCACCCGACTCCGGCCTACCACCCTCACCTTGACCTCCTTCCACCTATCGCATTTCCAACGCCCCTCCCCCAAGTCCCTCCTCCCTACCTTTTATCTTAGCCAGCTGGACACACTTTCCTCATTCCTAAAGAAGGGCTTATGCCCGAAACGTTGATTCTCCTGTTCCTTGGTTACTGCCTGACCTGCTGCGCTTTTCCAGCAACACATTTTCAGCTCTAATCTCCAGCATCTGCAGTCCTCACTTTCTCCTGTACTATCTATACCTGACATATGCTTCCTCCTTTTCCTTGGCCAAAACCTCAATTTCTCTAGTCATTCAGCATTCCCTACTCCTACCAGTCTTGCGTTTCACCCTAACAGGAACATTCTGTCTCTGGACTCTGGTTATCTCATTTTTGAAGGTTTCCCATTTTCCAGCTGTCCCTTTACCTGCAAACATCTGACTCCAACCAGCTTTTGAAAGTTCTTGCCTCATACCGTCAAAATTGGCCTTCCTCCAATTTGGAACTTCAGCGTTTAGATCCGGTCTATCCTTTTCCATCACTATTTTAAAACTAATAGAACTATGATCGGTGGCCCCAAAGTGTTCCCCCACTGACACTTCAGTCACCTGCCCTGCTTTATTTCTCTCTTAGGTACATCCACATACGGAATCAGAAAATTTTCTTATAGACATTTAACGCATTCTTCTCCGTCTAAATCCTTAAGACTATGGCAGTCCCAGTTTATGTTTGGAAAGTTAAAATCCCCTACCATAACCACCCTATTATTCTTAAAGATACCTGAGATCTCCTTACAAATTTGTTCCTCAATTTCCCACTGACTGTTGGGGGTTCTATAATACAATCCCAATAAGATAATCATCCCTTTCCTATTTCTCAGTTCCACTAAATAACTTTCCTGGATGTATTTACAGGAATATTCTCCCTCAGTACAGCTGTAATGCTATCCTTTATCAATGTGTTGGACTCCAGGAGATAGTGGAGAAGCTAAATGAATATATGGTGTCAATTTGTGCTATGTGGAAAGAAGTGGAGTCGAGAGAAAGCAGGGAAATAAATTTTGATGTTTTGAAAACAGTTCATATTACAGAAAAGGAGGTTTGGGAGGCCTTAGAAAATGTAAAGGTGGATAAATCTCTGGGACCTGATCCACTGTAATCCAGGACCTTGTGGGAAGTAAGAGAGGGAATTCCGAGAACCCTTGTAGAAATATTTGCATTATCTATAACTATGGATGAGGCGGGTAATGACTGGAGAGTAGGTAACGTTGTAACTTTGATTGAGAAAGATTATAAAGAAAATCTGGGGAAACTAAACCTGTGAGTCTGACTTCAGTTGTGGGTAAATTGTTGGAGATGATTATAAAAGATAGGTTTTATGGACCTTTAGAGAGGTAAAGATTGATTAAAGATAGTCAGCATGGTTTTGTGTGAGTAAAGTTGTGTCTCACAAACTTGGTTGAGTTTGAAATAACTGCACTGTGGCTGTTATCTGATCATCAGGTCGCACTTTCTTTACTTGTATAGAGTACATTCCAGCCAGTTTGGTGTCAGTCCACTGAACTGAGGAGATTCTAACTCCCCTGTTAATTTTTTTTTTCTTTTTTTTTCTTTAATATTTAACCCCCACACTACCGCCTAACTGCGGTAGTGCTTATTTTTTTCCCCAGCACCCATGGTGTGTGTGTGTGTGTAGATGTGAGACACAGTGAAAGACACAAAGTGAACTCCCCTGTTAATATTGGAGAGTCAGTGCCCTCGATTGGTTTGTTAACCTGGATTGTTAACCTTGTAGTCAACAAGATCTACCTTGTTCTAATGACGATACCCCACACAGTCCAATACAAACCACCTCCCCCCCCCCCCCGCCCCGCCTCCAAACCAAGTCTGGGAATTAGGCCTGGTGTTTCCCTTGTAGCTTTTCCTGTGATGTTTTTGTCCTATGTCTGGTTACTCTGATTTGTGTATGCGACCGTAGCACGTCTTGTGTCCAGAGTGCCTCAGGAGAGTTTCCTCTTCTTCTGGCGGTAATGGTATCGCAGCTGCATCGATTTCAGACTCCGAAATTTTCTTGACTCTAGATGGAAGGGGAAAACGTATGGTTTCTGATGGGTTTTCTGGCCATTCTGAGGGGCCAGATATGTTTTGTCCCTGTCCCGTTTATAAGGTAACGCCTTTCAGATGATCTACATGTTTATTCAGGGTTGCCTCACCTACCCAAACCTTGTAAGTCACGAGACCTGAGCTTGCATCAACCTTGCCTCAAATCCATACAGTGCTATTGTGTTTCTGTTTGCCAAGCTGGGAATTTGTGTTGCAGATGTTTTGCCCCCTGTCTCGGTGACATCCTCAGTTCTTTGGAGCCTCCTGTGAAGCACTTCTCTGATCTTTCCTCCGGCATTTGTAGTGGGTCGGTATTTTGGGTCCAGGTCGATGTGCTTATTGATTGAATCTGTGGATGAGTGCCATGCCTGTAGGAATTCCCTGGCTGTTCTCTGTTTGGCTTGTCCTATTATAGTGGTGTTGTCCCAGTCGAATTCATGTTGCTTGTCATCTGCGTGTGTGGCTACTAAGGATAGCTGGTCGTGTCGTTTCGTGGCTAGTTGGTATTCACGGATACGGATCATTAGCTGTCTTCCTGTTTGTCCTATGTAGTGTTTTGTGCACTCCTTGCATGGGATTTTGTACACTACATTGGTTTTGCTCATGCTGGGTATTGGGTCCTTCGTTCTGGTGAGTTATCTGAGAGTGACTGTTGGTTTGTGTGCTGTTATGAGTCCTAGTGGTCGCAGTAGTCTGGCTGTCAGTTCGGAAATGCTCTTGATGTATGGTAGTGTGGCTAGTCCTTTGGGTTTAGGCATGTCCTCATTCCGTTGTCTTTCCCTTAGGCATCTGTTGATGAAATTGCGCAGGTATCCGTTTTTGGCGAATACATTGTATAGGTGTTAGATTAGATTACTTACAGTGTGGAAACAGGCCCTTTGGCCCAACAAGTCCACACCGACCCGCCGAAGCGCAACCCACCCATACCCCTACATTTACCCCTTACCTAACACTACGGGCAATTTAGCATGGCCAATTCACCTAACCTGCACATCTTTGGACTGTGGGAGGAAACTGGAGCACCCAGAGGAAACCCACGCAGACACGGGGAGAACGTGCAAACTCCACACAGTCAGCCGCCTGAGGCGGGAATTGAGCCCGGGTCTCTGGCGCTGTGAGGCAGCAGAGATAACCACTGTGCCACCTTCTTCTTCCTCTTTTTGCAGTTCTGGTGTACTGCAGTGTGTTGTGGCCCTTTTGAATAGTGTCTTGATGCAACTTCTTTTGTGTGTGTTGGGGTGGTTGCTTTCGTAGTTTAGGACTTGGTCTGTGTGTGTGGCTTTCCTGTATACCTTTGTGGTGAATCCTCCGTTCGGTGTTCTCTGTACCATCACGTCTAGGAATGGGAGTTGGTTGTCCTTTTCTTCCTCTCTAGTGAATCGGATTCCTGTGAGTGTAGAGTTGATGATCCGGTGTGTGTTCTCTCTTTCTGTGTTTTTAATGATTACAAAGGTGTCATCCACATATCTGACTCAGAGTTTGGGTTGAATTTGCGGTAAGACTGTTTGTTCTAATCTTTGCATTACCGCTTCTGCTATGAGTCCAGAGATGGGTGAGCCCATGGGTGTGCCGTTGATTTGTTCATATATTTGGTTTTTGAATATGAAGTGTGTTGTGAGGCACAGGTCCATTAGTTTGAGTATGCCGTCTTTGTTGATAGGTTCAATGTCCTGTTGTCTGTTCTATATGTCCAGCAGGTTGGCTATTGTTTCTCTGGTTAGGGTTTTGTCGATAGAGGTGAACAGTGCCGTTACATCGAATGAGACCATGGTTTCTTCCTTGTCTATGTATATATTTCTGATGACGTCCAAGAATTCCTGTGTTGATTGTATAGAGTGTCTGGATCCGCTGATCAGCTGTTTCAGCATCTGCTGTAGTTCTTTAGCCAGTTTGTGTGATGGTGTCCCTGGTAGTGATACTATGGGTCTCCCTCTCAGACCACAAAGTGTCTGGTTTGTGCACTTTAGGTAGTCCATAGAATCTGGGGGTGTTGTTGCTTTCTGGTTTCAGTCTTTGTAGGTCAAACCTGGTTATCTGTCTGTTTTTTTTGTAGGTTCCTCAGTGTGTTGTTTATCCTATTGGTGAGCTGTGGGGTGGGGTCAAACTCCCTCTTTTGGTAGGTGTTGGTATCTGCAAATAGTTGTTGTGCTTTTTGAATGTAGTCTGCTTTGTCCAGGATGAATGTCATTCTGCCTTTGTCTGCTGGTAGTATGATTATGTTCTTACCGTTTCTTAGTGATTTTCGTGCTTCCCTCTCCTTTGTGTTGAGGTTATGTGTTTGTCTTTTCCTTGTTATCAGAGATACGATACTTTGTCTCACTGTTTGTTGTGTCTGTTCTGTCAGTCCATTGTTCCTGAGTGTGCATTCTAGTGCTGCTAGGAAGTCTGCTGACTTGGTGTCCCTGTGGTTGTAGTTGAGTCCCTTGGCCAGTATTGTTCTTTCTGTGTCTGTGAGCTGTCTATGGGAGAGGTTTCTAACCCAGGTGTATGTTGTGGTGTCCTCTCTGTTGTGTGTTAGTTTGGCCATTTTTTCTTTTAGTGCCGTTTTTTTGCGGTGTGTGGTCCTGTTCTGTCCTATGGTGACGGCCTGTTCTATGGTCCGGGTCCATTTCTGTTTGTTGGTTTTTGAAATTAACGATGTTTGGTGTGCAGTTTCTTGTTTGTATTTGTGAAGTCTGTTGTGAGCGTCTGTAATCATTACCTGGATCATTCTGAATCTGTTCTGTCTGGCTGTGTCCCTGGCTTGTGGGTTCTTGACTGGTGCTCTGTATCTGACACATGGTGGAAGGATTCGATTCTTTCGGCATTCATGCCGGAACCGGAGTTGTTCGTATGTGGCGCTTAGGCGGTTGGCACAGGATTCCCATTTCTTGGCTTGTCTTAGCGTCTCTCGCCCGTAGGTGTTCAAAGCTTGTGAGAAGATTTGTAGCTTGGGTGCTCCTTGTTGTGGTTCAGTTCGCCGAGCTGGGAATTTGTGTTGCAGACGTTTTGTCCCCTGTCTAGGTGACATCCTCAGTGCTTGGGAGCCTCCTGTGAAGCGCTTCTGTGATCTTTCCTCCGGCATTTGTAGTGGTCTATTCTTCCTCGCAAAGTGCATGACCTCACACTTTCCCACGTTGTACTCCATCTGCCACTCCTTTGCCCACTCTCCTAACCTGTCCAAATCCTACTGCTGCCTCCCCGCCTCCTCTGTGCTATCTGTCCCTCTACCTTTCTTTGTATCATCTGTGAACTTAGCCAGAATACCCTCAGTTCCTTTATTAGATCATTAATATATAAAGTGAAAAGTTGTGGCCCCAACCCTGAGGCTTGTGGAACACCACTTGTCGCCAAGTGCCATCCTGAAAAGGACCCTTTTATCCCCACTCCCTGCTTTCTGCCAGCTTCTATCCATGCTAGTACCTTGCCTCTAGGGATTAGCAACGAGCAGAAACTCAATTGTTCCTTGAGTATAAATACAGTAGCTCCAAGAGTAGTTCAGAAACTAGGAATAATGTAGCGAGTAACTCACCTTCTGACTCCCAGAGCCGGCCACCCATCAACAAGGAGTAAGTCCAGAAGTGTGATAGAATAATCCCCACGTACATAGCAAGTGCAGCTCCAACAACATTCGAAGCTTGTCATCATTCAGGACAAAGCAGCCCACTTGATTTGCACACATTCACTCCGAACCTCCCACCACCAACGCTCAGTAACTGCGGTGTGTACCATCTACAAGATTACACTGTAGAAATTCATCAAAGACGACAGCTTCCAGATATACGACCACTTCCATTTAGAAGGACAAGGACAGCAGATTCATGGGAACACCACCACCTGCAAGTTCGCCATTCACCATACTGACTTGGAAATATATTGCTGTTCCTCCACTGCCACTAGGTCAAAATCCTGGAATTTGCTCCCTAAGGACCTAAGCACACAGGCTGCAAAAAAAGGCAGCTCACCACCACCTTCTCAAGGACAATTAGGGTTGGGCAGTTAGTGCTGGCCAGCAAGCAGCACCCACATCCCACAAGTGAATAACAAGACATTTAAATGCTTCTGCAATAAAAATTGAGCCTTGTGTTCCTGGGATTTCCCTGTTTCAAGCTGCAAGCCATTGCCTAATGTTCAGCTGTCCATGTGCACTGACCTGACTGAGGAGCTGACCAACTTTGGACTATATTACATTACCACTTTTGGAGCCTATTGACGAAGTAAGGGTGTAGGTTCGATTTCACAATGCGGCAATCAAAATACATATGATCAACACCGGTAACTGTGATACACATTTCTTGCTTTAATCCTATGATCACTTAACAAGTGACAAGTTTAAGTACCTGTGCTTTTGCTTTGTTTGTGTCAGCATCCCACTCTGCTATGTGTATTTTGCTTTATTATTATGAATGGTCCATTCAGTGCTTATAGTAAACAGATAATCCTGTGACGTTGAAGGGTAGATCTATGGCAGCAAACAATAACTTTCCCGTTGTTCTTCAAAATTATACCATTGGATCTTTTACATTGTCCTGAGAATGCAGATGGAGCTGTGGATTAACGGTCCATGAGAAAGATGCCTGATGCATCTCAATGCTTGCCATTGCATACTTAGGAGTGGCTTTGTGACTGTGAATCCTATGCTTGTAGTGGCAGAGGAGACAGGCCACTGATTTGAAACTCTGTCATTGGGATTCCTTTGACAGCTGCCCTTTGGCTGTCTGAGACCTTAAAAGCCCCAGCATGTTAATGATTTCTTGCTAACGTAGAAGACATTTTATTCCTCTGGAACGCTGGGGGCTGTGGGATCATTGCTGGAGCAACTCAGTTGCTGCTGTCCTCATTTGTAACAGCCTGATAGGAACCTTCAGATGTGGAACACAGCCACTCTTTTTCTTTTACAAAGTTCTCTAGAGCTCATATACAAGGCAAAGACATTCACATCTTCATGCTACTATTTATTTACTGATTGAACTGCTAAATTTTGTTCTCCATTGATGTCACCAGCCTCTTGGTGGAGAAAGCAATGTGCACGCACTCTTGAGATATGACAGTACTCGTGTCTTTTCAATTAAGGTCTATTTGAGCACTTTTTGCCGTATGATGTATACCCCTAACTTGTTGGGAGCTTACATCAATAGCTGACAAGATGATAGGGTTATGCTCATCCTTGTATAGAAATTAACGTGTTCCTCCTGCCTGCATCCCTGCTAGCTTTCCCAGTATTCCAATGTCCAAGTCATTTTTTTTACATGTATTGGCAATGAAAGCTAGCGCTGATCCTTGTTTACCATCACCCAGTCTGAAAATCAACCAATTATCACGTTCATTGGATTTTAATCTTGTTTGGAGTTTTTATTGTATATTGTAGCAAAGGAGACCCTGATCAGTAATAGAAGAAAGGTTAAGGCTGAGGTTGTTGTTGACTGGGGATCTGGGGTTCCATTACTGTTATCATAGTTCAATGAGTTGACCATGAATAGTCCAGTCAGAAGGAAAGTCTCTCATCTCCATCCTTCTTCCTATTCTCAACTGATTTACTATAGAGCTAGAGGTAATGGTTGTGACCTCATGATACAGGATGTGAAGTGTGGAACGGATTAGTATGAGTATTGAAACATGCTTTCCCACTGTAGGACCCTCTTGAGCAGTTCAGCCAGTGGATCATTGTTTAAGCGCCAAGATGGTACACTCTATTACATTTTGCTGGGAAAATGACTTGTGTCACATCAATTCTACTCAGAAGTGCATAGAATGGAGAAAGATTGAAGAAAGCTATAGAAGACAGAAGGATTTGGGAGTCCTCACCTATGAAGTACAAAAATCTAGCATCCATGTTCAGTGGGTAATGAGGAAGGCAAATGGATTTTTGACTTTTCATTCAAAGGGAATGGAGTATAAATGTTGGTAGGTCATGTTGAAATTAAGTAAGGTAGTAGTCAGACCACATCTGGTTTGGTATGCATGCTTTACACAGGAGATGTGGAAAGCTTCTTTTGGACCAGAGGACGTTATCTCAGAATGAGGAGTTGCATGTTTAAGACTGAGATGAAGATGAATTTCTCTAAGCATAGTGAGTCTGTGGCATTCTTTATTGAAGAGGGCTATCAAGCTTGGGTTGTTAAATATAGTCAAGCCTGAGGTAGAAAGGCTTTTAATTAGTTAAGAATCAAGGGTTATGGGGAAAAGGTGGGAAAGTGGAGTTGAGAATTATCAGATCAGCCATCATCTAAGTGAATGGCAGGGCAGCCTCAATGGGATGAATGGCCTAGTTCTACTCCTATATCTTATGGCCTCTGACAAGGATGGCCATGCAATACCTCTGAATGAAATTTTGACAAATGGACCTTATTTTGGCAAATACAGTACAAGCCATGTAATGCACTTACAATAAGAGATTACTGATACCTTGACACTGCCCTCCCTATCACCTAAGAAAGGCAACACTGGATATAGATTAGCGAATACATACAGTTCAAGGTGAGAGGATATCCACATTGTCTCTTGTGCACCCTGTAAGATGTTGTTATGTTCGTGGCTACATACATGGATATGTTATTTCTGACTGTCTCTTTGTGGCGTACATAGAACATTCCTTCTTCCAAACGTACTTGTGTCTCTTCCCACAATTCTTTATCTGGTGCTGCTTGCCTCTCTCATTTGGATTGAAAAGAAAAACTCAATTTTGCTTCCCACTTCCACCTTTCTCTCACCTTCAACTGGTCTATATTGAACTCCTTCCCTCCCATCCTCGGCAAGGATTCCATTCCATTCTCCTAGCAACTTCGCTATCTAATCTATACTGATGATGCCATCTTCTGCAGTGGAGCCTCAAATGTCACTTTCTTCCTCACCTGAGGATTCCCTGCTGCTGTGGTTGATATCATAAACTGCTATTTCTGCCACTCCAAATGGGATGAAACCACCAGACATGAATTCCCCTGTCTTGTCAGCATTCCGCAAGAAACCCTGGTCCACTCTTCTTCCACTCCCAATACCTCCCCAAACCTCCACAGCATGTTCTCACACAATTGCAGACAATGCAACATGAAATAACTCCTCAAAGGCTAGCATTCCATCACCAAGTCACCCTTTATTTGCATGTGCATAGTACAAGACAATGACTTAGCTAAATCAGAGCTGGCTCCTGGAGTGAGCAGAATCCCTGACACTTCTCTGTACTTTCTTTTGTGCACAGTACACTGGCTGTGTCCAGCCAGCTCGGAGTCAATCCCCTGAACGAAGGATATTCTAAATCCCCTGTTTATATATTTTGCTTTGTTTTGGTTATCCCCACACTACTGCTATACAGCAGCAGTGCTTATTTTACCATTGTGCAAATAATTTTATTCAATATTTCCAACATCAAGAAAAGCACCCATGTGGCCAGGGACATCCCTGTTTATAGCTGTCCGTCAGGACTCCCTGTTGGACCAGGTTAACAGCTTCAATCAGGAAACTCATATTTTATACGATCTACCTGGCTGGCCTTGTTCCAAACACTACATCCATCCCGAACTAAGTCCTTGACATACACACATTCTTTTTTCTGTAGCTTCTCTTAAGGCATTTTTGCACCAAGCCTGGTTTCTCTGACTCTGCCTTGGATACTGATGGCATGTACAGACTGTAGCCCACCTCTTGGGAGAAATTAATCTGTGACATCTGCCAGGTCCAACTTGTCCTGGGAGATTTCTTTGATTCTAGGTAGAGATGGTTAAGCTATAGGTTCTGACAGCCATGCTGAATGCTCTGAGGGGCTGGGTGTGTTTTGCTCCTGCCCTATTTACAAGGTTGCAGCTTTCATGTGGTCCACAAGATTGTTCATGACCTACCCGAACTCTATACATCGCAGGACCTGATCATGCAGGGCTATTCCCATGGTCTCAACACCAACTGCCTCTCACTTAGAGGAGTGTTGTATCCAGCTTTGATGTTTCTGATGGTGTTTCACATTCCCACCCACCCCCAGGTCTGGGAAGATCAGATTTAACCTGGTGCAGAGTCTCCTCCTCATTAGCAGTCTCTGTAGTTGTGTGAGGGGTGGTCCTATGATCAAACAGTAAGCAGGACAGTTTGGTATTGAGTGAAGCTGTAGACTGCTTCTTTAAGCTTGCCTTCAAAGTTAGTCTGTTCTTTCCGCCAGATCATTGAATGATGGATGGTGGGGAGCTGTCCTTAAATGCTGAATGCCATTCATCTTCAGGAGATATTCAAATTCCCTGTTGGTAAATGATGGCCCAGTGTCTATGTCCAACACCTCCAGGGGTTTGTGTGTTGCAAAAGATGCTTGTAGGTTTTCTGTCAGCTTCGCTGTGTTTGACGGATGAAATCTATGGACGTTTAACCACTTTGAATGGGCTTCCACAATGATTGAGAACATAAGGCCTATGAAAGGACTGGTATAGCTGACATGTGACTGAGTCTAGTTGGACCAGGTTAACAGCTTCAATCAGGAAACTCATATTTTATACGATCTACCTGGCTGACCTTGTTCCAAACACTACATCCATCCCGAACTAAGTCCTTGACATACACACATTCTTTTTTCTCTAGCTTCTCTTAAGGCATTTTTGCACCAAGCCTGGTTTCCCTGACTCTGACTTGGATACTGATGGCATGTACAGACTGTAGCCCACCTCTTGGGAGAAATTAATCTGTGACATGTTATGTTGGTATCTAGTTCTGGCTATCAGACATAACTTTTCATCAATATCTTCATTTTGAAAACCCCTGAATGACCAAGTGGAGTTCACCCAGTATCTGGCAGTGACCTTTGCTTGGGACAATCACTCTTGCTCTCCATACTAATATCCCATCGTTTACAGTGATCTAGTCTCGCTGGGTGCAGAAAGGTTTCAGTTCTGGTTGAGATGGCCCTTTGTTCTCCCATCACCACCAGCTGTTTTAGTTTTGCCAGGATGGGATTGTTTTTGTCCACAGTCTAATATTGTCGGCTATGACTGGAAGGGTGTCCAGAAAGTGTAAAACCAGAATTAACTCTTCCGAGGAGGCACTACCTCTGGGAACGTCTGCCAATTTGTGATCCGTTATTATTACAATTCCTAAGAAATTATCCTGAATCTGTAGGGCCTCCAGAGTGTTGGCTCTCAGTCTGGCTGAGGTCTTCTGCAGACTTAAGGGTTGGAGTCCAGAGTTTTGTAAAGACTGGTTCTGCGATAACTAATGCAGCCCTGCTGGGATTGTTCTCCATTAGAACTGGGTGACCATTTAGAGTCAGAGTCTCATGAGACATTTATTTTGGTTCTGACTTGGATGTTATTAAAGCAACTTAACTGATCCAAACCAGCTGTAGCTGGACTTTCCAGGATGTGCACCCTCCTGGATACTGGCGTATGAGTTCTTTTACTTGGCAGCAGCTACAGTGGCCTGCAGTATGGATCCTCAAGAAACTTTTAACTGTTTAGCCAAGGCTTGGTTTTGTTTTAGAGTTTTGCTGTGGGCTGACATAGAGTCCCTCTGTTAAGATACATCCTGAGTGAGGCTATGCAGTTGCCTTCACTCAAGTTGTTTGCTCTAAGCTCAGTCAGCATGGCGAGGTGGTCTGCTTCCGTCAGAATACCCTATAAGCCATAAGTTTCTCTTGGAGAAAGGCTTTAGTTTTCAATATTAACATGTAGTGCTTGTTTGAAATCCAATTGCACTTCAGCTCGTAGGTGCTTTTTGGGGTCGTGATATTCTTTAGCTAAATCTGTCAACTCTTGAAAGCTTTTTAGTATCTGGTGCCTCGAGAAAAATAAGGCTCCTAATATCTGAAAAAGCTGTGGGTACACAAGATGTCAGGAAAATTGGTCAATGCTTTTCATCTGCCTGGAAAAGATAATGCATTCTTTCCAAATACTAGGCCCAGTTTTTGACGCAGGATCAAATGAGTCAATCTTAGCAAAAACCCTGACTCAAGGACTACGGTTGTAGCAAATTTTCTTCAGAGTTTTTTCTCTCATCGCCACTGAAATAACTCCCCAAATACCACTAGCTCGCCACCACATATCCCTTTATTTACACATGCATCACAGATGACACTGACACTCCTAGGTCAAAGCTGGCTCCTAGACTGAGCAGAACCCTGACACTCCTGTTGAGACAGGACTACCTGATAGACCAGATGAGCCCCAGTCAGGAAACTCATTCTATGAAATCCACATGGCTGACCTTATTCCAATCACTACACAACATTTGCTTGTTTACCTCCTTTCTCCTCATGATCCAAATGAAGGAGTTATTTACTTGCACTCCACTCAATCTGGTTTACTGTACTCATTGCTCACCATGTGGTCCTCTTTACACTGGGGATGCTAAACACAGATTGGGTTATTGCTTTGTGGAACACCTGCACTGTATTCATAAAATTGATCCTGAGATTCCAGTTATCTGCCACTTCAAAACACCATGTTCCCTGGCCTACATTGCTTTCTCCTCCAGAGAGGCACAGTGCAAGTTGGAGGAACAGCAGCTCCTTTTTGGGGGACCTTGTAGCCTTCAGTGTTCAATATTGAGTTCAATAATTTAGAACCTGAGCACTTCCTTTCATGTATGTTACCTAACCCCACATCCCATGTCCTATCATGACATTGATTACTTTCAGCACAGAAGGATCACTGGATTTGAAATGTTAACTCTGTTCTCTCTCTCTATGATACTGCCCTTCCTCCTACAATTACTGTTTCTGCGAGATCTTTGCGATGGCCCACAGGCATGTTTAAGACTGCCTGTGACTAATTTTTTTTCATAGAGTTGACTATCTTCAACCTGTATTTATCCGTGTCATGCTGAAGATTGTGTCCAGGATTTGTTTCCCATGAAGTTGTACATGACATACATTTCACATGTAGGGCACCATGATTACCGATAGCGTCACCCTGTATTGTAAAAGTGCCTAATAAATGAAGTTGGCACTGGAATTGACTTACATGCTCACAAGCAGAGTCCATATTCCCACACAGGAAAAAAGACACTTACCCTTCTTATTCCTGGTTGTAATCACAACCATTTTTCACTTCATTTCATTTTCCATTTCCAGTGCGCATTTACAACTCACATGTCTATAGCAGGCCTCACATGTCATGTTTGCACAATGAGTTGCAGGCTTAGCTATGTTCCTTTCTTCCTTGTCCTTCCTGTTTAGGCTATCAAAATTGCATTTGCATATGATCCCACACACACTCTTTGAATTGTTTCACCTCACAATGTTGCTTTTTGTGCCTTGGCCCTCAGCATACCAAAAATCATGCTGCATTGCTTTCCTCCTTCCTTAATGTCAGAGTGGTTGTGAATATCGATGAAATCCCCTCCCCACACACACACTGACTCATGCCCTCAAGTACAATATTATCTCTCACTCCATTTATACAGAGAATGTACCCTTAAAAGTTGTTGTCCTCTCTGCATCCCATCTTCCTGCTCCCAGTCCCCATAATTGACTTCCCTTTTACAGCAGTGGCACCTAATAACTCACATAGGCTTCAGTTGAGCTGATCCTCAGGACTACCATGGCCAATCACCCCGATCAGTGTGGTCAGAGCAGTTCCCCACTTGACCTACAGTGACTCCTTAGAATAGTTACGACTGCAGGCTGTGCCACTCTGTACATTTTCAGAGTTCCATTGTATTGTGTATTTATGTTTCTTTATTTTGTAAATCTAACTTTAGAGAATTATAATGGCTTTTGAAGAACTTCGCAAGCAAGCTGAAAATTCAAGACTGGAAATAATTTTTAAGTGTAAGTATACATTTTGTCACGAGTTGAGATTGTTATTTAATAAATAAGAGATATCAGATGTTTTGAATATTGTATTGAATAAAAGTATGGACTCAATCAAATAATGCAGCAATATAAATAGTACAAACTCAACTTTAATAACGCAAGAACAAATGACTCAGAGGCTGGAGTAGGCTTTTTAACCCCTCAAGCCTGTTCTGTCATTTGATAAATTTATAGCTGCCCTGAATGTAACCTTGCATCTATTCCTGATAACTTTTCAACCCCTTGCATACCAAGAATATATCTGCCTTTACCTTAAGAATATTCAGAAAATTTCTTTCTGCACAATCACCCCATCATTTCAGAAAGACAGTTTCAAAGATTCAGATTGCAATAACTTCGCCTCATCTATTTAAAAGAGGATCTATTTTATTTTTAAGCAGTAGCCCCTCATTCTAGATTATTCCACAAGAGAAATAATTTTTTAAAGATCCCTGAAGGTATGTTTCAATCAATCTCCCTATTACTTTTCAAACTGCAATGTATACAAGCTTAGTCTGTTCAAATTTGCCTCATAAGACAACCCACACATTCCAGGTATTTATTTGGTAAATCTTCACTGAACGGCTTCCAATGCATTTACATTCTTCCTTAAATTAAGTGATCAGTGCCACATACAATACTCTAGACGTGATCTTAGAGTCCTGTATAACTGAAGCATATCCTCCTACTTTTGTATTCAATACCCCCACACTAAACAGTAGCATCCTATCAGCTTTCCTAATTGCTTGACGTGTCTACAGTGTTCAGTCTTTTGCAATTCGTGCACTAAAAACCTAGATCTCTGCATCTCTGAGCTCTGCAACCTCCACCATTTTGATAATAAGCATTTTAAAAATTCTTGTCAAAATGGATAATTTCACATTTTCCCACATTCTCTTCCATTTGACAGGTCTTTGTCCATACATTTAACTTGTCTATACATTTTTGTAACCTCCTTCTGTTCTCTTCACAACTTATTTTTTCAACCATTTTTATATGATCAGAAAATTGAATTGAATTGATTTTGTTGTCACGTGTACTAAGGCACAGTGAAAAACTTTGTCTTGCAAGCAATACAGGCAACCATTTTTATATGATCAGAAAATTGAATTAAATTGAATTGATTTTTTTGTCACGTGTACCAAAGCACAGTGAAAAGCTTTGTCTTGCAAGCAATACAAGCAATAGTTAAGTAGCGTACATAAGTAAATAATAGGTAATTAGTGGCAAAAACAAAAACACAGGTACAGGTAAATTTAAGAGTTTGTGAGTCTGTTCAATACTCTCACGACAGTAGGGTAGAAACTGTTTCGAAACCGGCTGTTGCGTATGTTCAGGCTTCTGTACCTCCAACCCTAGAGGTTGTAGAAAAACATTACCAGGGTGTGATGGATCTTTGAGGATGTTGGTGGCCTTTCGTTGACAGCGGGCCTAGTAGATGGATTCTGTAGATGGGAGGTTGGCCTTTGTGATTGTCCGGGCTGAGTTTACCACTCTCTGTAACCGTCTCCGATCTTGACTGGTACAGTTGCCATAGCAGGTAATAATACATCCAGACGGAATGCTCTTGATGGCGCACCTATAAAAGTTGGCAAAGGAATTTGCCGTCATGCCAAATTTCCTCAGCTGCCTGAGGAAGAAGAGACATTGTTGAGCCTTTGCAACCAATGCATCCACATGAAGAGTCCAAGAAAGCTTGTGGTGTGTGACCACTCCTAGGAGCTTGACTCTCTCCACTCGTTCCACCTCTGTGCTGTTAATGTGTAGGGGGGGGCGTGAGCAACATCTGGCCGAAAGTCAATAATGATTTCCTTGGTTTTGCCAGCATTGAGAGCTAAGTTGTTCTTAGTGCACCATTTTTCCATGTCTTCCACCTCCTGTCTGTAGTCTGTTTCATCCCCATCTGAGATTTGACCAACTATGTTGGTGTCATCAGTGAACTTGTAAGTGGCGTTAGTCTGATATTTGGCGACGCAGTCATGGATTGACAGCGAGTACAGTAAGGGGCTGAGTATGCATCCCTGGGGTGCTTCGGTGTTGAGTGTTAATGAGCATGAAATATTGGTCTCCAATCTTCACTAATTGTGGCCTGTGGGTCAGAAAACTGAGGATCCAGTTGCAGAGAGTGGGGCTTAGTCCTTTGGCAATCAAACTTTGAATTCTTCATCTATATAATAACCAGCTCCAGTGCAAGATGGCAACAGAGTAACAGGGCTGCGTAAGGGCTCTTGCCCAGGGCCTATCCACTCCGATCTGCTTTACTTCTTTGTTTTACTTTTGCTTCTGCTATTTTCTTTCGCTTTATTTTCCTTTGGTCTTTTTTTCTTATTTCCTGTGGTGGGTTGGTCGGTAGCACCGGTGCAGAGAGTGGGCCACGTGCAGATTGGTGGAGCTGGCTTCTTCTGGCGATAGGAGACCAGTGGCAATGAGGTAGTTCTCGTGCCATTCGGGGCTTGTGGCAGTGGAAGCGAGATCATTCTTTCACCATTCGATGCCTGTGGCAGTGGTAGCAAGGTTGTTCTCTCACCTCCTCCAGCCCACCAGCCTTCACATGCAAAGAATAATCCTCCGCCATTTTCGCCAACTCCAACACAACGCCACCACTAAACACATCTTCCCTTCCCTCCCCCGTCTGCATTCCGCAGAGATCGTTCCCTCCGGGAAACCTAGTCTACTGCTCCATCACACTGAACACCTCTCCCGTCACACACGGCACTTTCCCATCCATCACAGAAGGTGCAACACCTGCTCCTTTACCTCTTCCATGCTCGCCATCCAAGGCCCAAGACACTCATTTCAGATTAAGCAGTGTTTCACTTGTACCTCTTTCAATTTGGCCTATTGCATTCGTTGCTCCCAATGTGGTCTCCACTATATTGGAGAAACAAAACGCCGACTGGGTGATCACTTTGCTGAGCACCTTCGGTCTGTACGCAATCAGGTCCTGGACCTTCCTGTAGCTTGCCATTTCAACACACAATCCTGCTCCCATGCCCAACATGCCTGTCCTTGGCCTGCTGCCATGTTCCAGTGAAGCCCATTGCAAACTGGAGGAACAGCATCTCACCTTCCGATTAGGCACATTACAGCCTGCCAGTCTGAACATTGAATTCAACAACTTCAGATAATTTTATTTCATTTATTTTGTTTATCTTTTTAAAATTTTTTTCCCACTGTTCTGTACCTCTTATTTATTGATTGATTGTCTCTCTTTCTCTCGCTCCCCACTCTCTCATCACCTTTTTCTCTTCTCTTCCCCTTTTGCTACCATTTTCCCCTGCTTTCCATTTTGCCTCTGCTTCACCCCCCCCCATCCCCCACATATTTTGTCACACAGCACTGGCTTCAGCCTTGGTCATTCACAGCCCCTAATCTCCCTATAATCTCTCTATGCACTGTCATTATTATCTCTTTATTGCTACCTTTGCTTCTGGAGCCATGACTCACCTTCTCTCAGCCTCGTATAAAGACCTCCTATTTCTCCCCTTTTTTTAAGCTTTGACAAAGGGTAAGTTAGACTCGAAAGGTCAGCTCTTTTCTCTCCTTACAGATGCTGCCAGACCTGCTGAGATTTTCCAGCATTTTCTCTTCTTGTTCTCCCACCATTCGGGACCACGGCAGTAGCAGTGAGGTTGCTCTTCTGCTGTCCAGGTCCAGTAACAGTAGTAGCGGCTGCATTCTGCCACCATTTAGGACTGGCGTCAGGACCAGCGGCAGTAGCAGCAAATCTCTTCTAGCGATTGGGAATGATGGTGCTAGCAACAGCAGACTCTTCAAGATGGTGGCACAGCAAGGCGCCACTTGCAGGCGAAGGGGGACTTGTTGTCCTGTGATGGATTGGCCTAGCAGCAAAGCCAGGGACTCTTGGTTGTGGAGCGAGTATGGGTTCAGTCACTTCTACATTGGTGGTTCTGGTACAGGCAGCAGTGAAGCAGTGGAAGTCTTCCTTGAGGCTAGGTGTCAACATAGACTGGGTTGGAAGACTGATATTCCGAACGTTTTACTACTTTATTTTTTCGATTTATTTCTATCACCTATAATGCTAGACTATTTATTTCTTAACTTTAAAAAAATTTTTTTTGTTTCCTAAGAATTTGATTTTAGCATTTGTACCTAGGTACCTTTGTACCTAAAATAACACTGTAATTCTGCGACTATAAACTTTTTGCTTCCTGTTTTGAGTACATGTGACAATAAAGCTAGTTCATTCATTAATTCATGAACTGTAAAATATTTAGGTCCCAAAACTAGTCCTAATGGCGCACACTCATTGTAGCTTGCTAATGGAAAAATGGCCCTTTTGTGCTTACTCTGCTTCCTGTTAGGCAGCCGCCAATGTGCTAGCCCCGATCCATAAGCTTTTTTCCACAATACTCTTTGGTTCATTATCCAATGCCTCTGGAAATCTGAATACAGTACATCATCTAAGTTCCTGTTTCTCAAAGAACTCCACAACAGTTTGTGTAAACATGCTTTTTCCCTTACAAAACTGTTTTGATTCTGCCAGATTATCTTGAGTGCCCTGCTATTCCCGATGACAGATGTTAAACTGATTGGCCTGGAGATTCCTGCTTTCTTTTTTCCTTTCTTTTTGAATAAGGAAGTTAGTTTCCTATCTAATGGAACCGTTCCTATTTTGAGGGAGTTTTGGAAAATTTAAAAACAATGTATCAACCATTTCTTTTAAGACCCTAGGATGAAATCCATCTGGATCCAGGCATTGTAAGCCTATGACTCCAGTAGTTTACTCATTACCCCTATTTTCTGGTGGTTAAGGCTAGGAAATTGAAGCTAATGGTGCTCATTGCACTGTGCTGGAGCGCTGACCAGTGGTGATGGGAGATAGTTGGTCACAGGTGATGGAGGAGATTCAAAAGGTTTCCAAAGATGATTATGCAAAAGGGTTGGCGAAGAAAGGGTGAAAAGTACTCGAGGGTCAATTCAATAATGGATTCCAGTTCTGGGGTCACTGTGCTGCTTCAGAAAGAAGAGTTAAATTTGAGGATAGAGTTACCCATGCATGTCAATGAAGACCAAAGTTGGTCAGTGCTGTGTATGGAGCTTCCCTGTTGCTCCATGTTTTTCAGAGTGGAAATGAGGCTTTTGATGACCTTTTGCTTGCAACTTTCCTTAGCCAGACAAGTTGAATCAATCAAGAGTTTTGCTGAGGCCTAAAAATTGATTTTTAAAAATTTTGCATAGTATCCTTGCTTTTGTATTTTATGCCTCCGAAAGCAACAATCCAATGAATTGAGTCCTTTTGCTCACCCTAAGCACAGCTTCAGAGGAACTGGCTGAGGGTGACCCAGACAAGTTATTGCAGCAGCTAGAACATCAGCAAAGATGCACTAACAGAGTGCCAGGCGACTCAGGATGGTGGTAAGCAGGAATCAGTGTGATATTGAATGTTGGCATACTACAAAACATACTACAAAAGGTAATTATCTGTAAATGTCAAAAAGGCAATGTCATAGATGGGTGTAGCTTTCACAGACTTATGTCAATTATCTGAGGGGACTATTCAACACTAGCATTTTAAAACAAAAACCTGTGGCATTGAATTTTCACACATTCTGGGATTTTCCAGAACTTTATGGAGGATTTGTGAGCAATCTCATAGGCAGTCACTCTCAGTTGCATCAGGGAGGTCATCAATGTTCATTCATAATAGCTAATTATCTTCTATGGTTTGCCATAGATCCTTAGAGCCAGGCAATCTGTGCAATATGAGGCAATGGTGCTGAACTAATAACCCAAAACCCTAGACTAAAGGCGATCTTGCAACCACCATTAATTGTCATAAGAGTTTATCCACTTCACTAATGCAGAGAGTAATGGGGCAGGTTAAATGAGTGGGCAGAAACTTAGTGGATGGAATGTAATGTGTGAAAATGTGAGGTTATGCAATTTGGGAGGAAGAATAGAGTAGCGAAAATTTAAATGGATAAAGACTGCAGAAAGCTATGAAACAAGGGCATTTGTGAGTCCTTGTATCATAAAAAGCTAACATCCAAGTTCAGCAGGTAATTGGGAAGTCAAATGGCATATTGGACTTCATTACAAAGAGAATGGAATATTAAAAGTAGGGGGGGTTTGCAACAATTAAGCAAGGCAATATTCCAATCGTAGCTGGAATATTGTGAACAGTTTTGGGCTGCTTTTCTAAAGAAAGATATGCTGACTTTAGAGATAGTCTCGAGCATGTTCGCTAAACTTATACCAGATATGGAGAGACTCTTTGACTTATGAAGAGAAGTTGAGTAGGTTGGGCCTCTACTCATTGATATTTAGAAGAATGAAAGGTGACCTTATTGAAACATGCAATTTTCTTAAGGGTTTAACAGATATGTAAGGCTTGTTTCCCTTGTGGGAGAGTCTAGGTCGAGAGAGCATTATCTCAGAATAAGGGATTGCATATTTAAGACAGGTGAGGAGGAATTTCTTTGTTGCTGGTTGTGAATCTATGAAATTCTTTCCCACAAAGTGCTGTAGAGATTGAGCAACTTAAGTATATTCAGGACTAAGATTTTTAATCAATTGGGCTTTAGAAGTTATGGAGAAAAGGCAGGGAGATGGTGTTGAGGATTATCAGATCAGCCATGATCTTACTGAATGGTGAGGCAGATTCAATGGGCTTCTACTCTTGTATCTTGTGGTCTTATAATGTCCTTTAGGGAAAGAAATCTACCATCCTGGCCTGGGCTACATGTGATTCCAGAGT
This sequence comes from Chiloscyllium punctatum, assembly GCF_047496795.1. Lineage (NCBI taxonomy): Eukaryota > Metazoa > Chordata > Chondrichthyes > Orectolobiformes > Hemiscylliidae > Chiloscyllium > Chiloscyllium punctatum. The sequence goes on from NC_092783.1 coordinate 21,585,268, forward strand.
CTCACCAATGTGGTTGATTTTTAATTTCCCTTTAGGAAATTAGAGCTGGACAATAATGATGGCCTAATCAGCAAATCTCACAGGCCATAAAGAAGTAAAAAAGAAATGTTTCTGTGGCAATCCTGGATTTCTGCAGTTGACTGCATACATTTTGCTTTGAAAGATCCACGAGTTTAGAGATTAGCATTCATAAATTGAAACAGTTTCACTTGTTCAAAGTGTAGTTGGTCTATGATCACTGCAAATGAAATCTTTACTTTGCATGAAACTTTCCTAGTTCTTAACCCTCAGTCCCTTTCAGGTACTACATCTGTTTATTTCCCCATAGCAACTACAGGGATGTCTCCTGGGTGACCAGGGATATCCATAGAAGATCTGGCTCATTGCATGTTTGTACAACTCTCAAAGTCCAGCAGAGGAGAGGTATAATTTTACCCATGCCTCAAAAAGGATAGCAATGGGTTTGCACTGCTCAGATAAAGCGCTGTAGCAAGTGCCAAAGATAGAATCAGTGTACCTGCTGTTTTCTGCGCAATCTTGTGCAGCAAAGTGATGAGAAATTTGCAGATGATGATCTGAAAAGCTTGAATTTCTTCTCAGATAAGGAAGAAGGGAAAGGATTTGAGTACAGGAGCCGTGATGTCATGTTGCAATTATATAGTGCCCTGGTGAGACCACAGCTCTAATATTGTGTGCAGATACGGTCTCCTAATCTGAGGAAGGATGTTTTTGTTATAGAGAAAATGAAGCAAAGATTTATCAGACTCCATCCTGGAATGGTAGGACTGAAGTATGAGGATAAGTTGAATCTGTTGAGATTGTATTCGCTGGAGTTCAGAACAATGAATGAAACCTATAAAGTTCGAATAGGACTATACAGAGTTGTTGCAAGAAGGATGTTCTGATTGATGGTTGTCCAGAACCAGGAGACACAGTCTAAGAAAACAGTGTAAACTATTTAGGACTAAGATGAGATGTTTCTTTACCCCTAGAATGGTAAAACTGTGGGACTTCCTATCACAAAAATCAATTGAGGCCCAAACATTGCATGATTTCAAAAAGGAGTTGGATAGAGGACTTGGGACTAAAGGGATTAAAGGATATGAGGGGAAAGCAATAACAGGCCATTGAGATGGATAATTAGCCATGATCATAATGAATGGCGGGGCAGGCTTGAAATGCCAAATGATCTACTCTGATTTTTTATATTTAATTTGATGTTCATGAGAAAGTGGTTGTTGCAGCTGTAGATGTCAAGGTGAAGTAGCCAGACAAGCATCCATACTCCTGCCAGAATGATGCCTACCAGATCATCTGCTAAATAAAAATTATAGTGGAAGCACTACTTCCAGTACAACCTACAGTCAGATGGAATCTGACACTAAAAGGAAAACTGGGGTGGATTCTTAGCATGAGCAGCACCATACACATGATTTTGTGGAAGTCATATAACTCAGTGAAGCACACTAAACATGCTAACAATGCCTTCTAAGAACTTTGAGTTCACCAGCAGGATATGGCATTTCCTCAGCTGTAGATACTGCTTAAACAACAGTTTCTGTGGGATAATGGGTGAGCGCACCAACTTGGTTATAAATCGCCCTGCCCTTGCCAGGATACTTAGAGGTCACTATTTGCAAGACCATACTAGAAGCCCAAATCATATCTTTGATCATTCCTGGGGTGCAACACATTAAGACCATAAGGAATAGCAGTGGGCTATTCAACCCTTTGAGCCTGCTCCACAATTCAGTAGGATCATGGTTGATCCGGCATTCCTCATATCCACTTTCCTACCCTTTTCCTGTAGCCCTTGATCTCCTGATCAAGAATCTATCTATCTCAGCCTTATATATACAAACAAGGCCACTGCCTCCACAACTCTCTGTGGCAAGGATTTCCAAAGACTTCCAATTCTGAGAGAAGAAACGCTTCCTCATCTCGGTCTTAAATTGACATCCCTTTATTCTGACACTATGCCCTCTAGTCCTAGACTCTCTAGAAGTGGAAACACCTTTTCACTTCTTACCTTGTCAAGTTCCTTAAGAATCCGATGTTTCACTGAGATCACCTCTCATTGTTCTAAACTCCAATTAGTCGACTCCCAATGTGTTTAACCTTTCCTCATAAGACAATCTCTCCATACTGGAATCATCCTAAGGAACCTTCTCTGAACAGCCTGCAATGAAATAATATCTTTCTTTAAATAAGGAGACATAAACTGCTCACAGGACTCCAGAAGTGGTATCACCAACACCTTATACAGTTGCAGTAAGACTCCACTACTCTTATACTCCAAACCCCTTAAAATAATGGCCAATATTCCTTTAGCCTTTGTGATTATCTGCTTTTCACCTGTACATAGCTTTCTGGGTTTCATGCACAAGTACTGCCAATAGAACATAGAACGTTACACTGCAGTACAGGCCCTTCGGACCTCAGCGTTGCGCTGACCTGTGGAACCAATCTGAAACCTATCTATCCTACAGTATTCTATTTTCATCCATATGTTTATCCAGTGACCATTTAAATGCCCTTAAAGTTGGTGAGTCTCCTACTGTTGTTGGCAGTGCATTCCACACCCGTATTACTCTGAGTAAAGAGTCAAGTTCCTTTGTGTTGCAGCTTTTTGCAGTTTTTCTAAATTTCTTCTCACTTCCAAAATGTACAGCTGCTCATTTTCCCACATTATACTCCATTTATCAATTTTTGCCCACTTACTTAGTCTATTAATATATCTCTCTGTAAACGATTTTATTACTATTACAATGTGTCTTTCCACCTATTTTGTATCATCTGCAAATTTGGCTACAGTACATTCGCTTCCTTCCTCTAAGTCATTACTATGTATTGTAAACACTTGTAGTTGCAGCACTGATCCCTGTGGAAGCTCACTAGTCACAGGCCATCAAGCTGAAAAAAAATCCCTTGTCCCTTGCCATTTCCTGCTTGTCAGCCAATTCTTTATATCCATGACAATATATTGCTTCCAGCAATATATCATAAACTCTTAGCTTATGTCTCAACCTTTTGTGAGGTACCTTGTTGAGTACCTTCTGGAAATACAAGTACAATACATCTATAGGTTCCTCTCTATTGTCTCTGGTTCAGTCTTCTTCAAAAAGTTCTAATAAATTAATCAGACAGGATTTCGCTTCCATGAAGCCATGCTGACTCTACTTGATTTTCCAAATGTTCTGCTATTGGTTCCTTAATTGATTCCATACTTTTCCAATAGTAGATTTTAGACCTGCTTTTTGGTTCCCTTCCTTTTTGAAAAAGGTTGCCACATTGGCATTTTTCCAATCCTCTGATATTTCTCCAGAATCCAACACATTTACTAACTACGTAGTTATTCCTTTTTAATCCTAGGATGCAAGTTATTGTTGCCTTTAGCCTCCTTAACTGTGCACATCAGTTTGTACAATTCTCAAAATACTAATTTAACAGAGATGAGGGAAATACTTCAACACACATGAATACAAGAGAATGATCATATCCATGCAATAAGAAACCTATGCAACTTTGTGCCATTCACATTTTTAAAATTTTGTCTCCTTAAACTATGCCTTCTTGCAACCCTGCCAACCACTTTTGAAGTGGAAACAGCCCTTTGAGTGTTATGTTCGTTGCCTGAGATTAGTTTGGCTGATGTTCTTTTGATGGTTCAAAACCTAGAGGGCCCTCCTTCCCTTGTTTAGTTGCATTGTTTAGACACATTTGCTGAAGGCAATGGGATCACAGGAAGAGAGAAGGAGGAAAGGCAGCATGTGAAGTGTTCACCCCACTGCTGGTTACATGCTGGTTATTTGCACCCATCCCATCTTTAGTGTGTGAATCCACTGAGTATTTTGCTCGACTTGGCTGTTCATTGCAGTCACCCACATTTGCATGCACGAAGCCAAGTATTGATATGCAACAGGCATGACAAAACTCACGACCATGTCATTTTAGAGGCATTTAAGCCTCATGTTAGCCAGAACACATGAGGTAACATATTTCTTTCTTGAAGGAGGATTAGAGACCCAGAGGTTTTGCTAACAATCAATAATGATTACAAGTCACCATCAGTCTAGCTTTTATTGAGTCACAGAGATGTATAGCATGGAAACAGACCCTTCAGTCCAACTTGTCCATGCTGAACAGGTATCCTAACCTAATCTAGTCCCATTTGCCAGCACTTGGCTCACATCCGTCTAAATCCTTGCTATTCATATATCCATCCAGATGCCTTTTAAATGTTACCAATCACGTAACATCAGGTTATAATCCAACAGGTTTATTTGGAAGCACTAGCTTTCAGAGCACAGCTTCTTCATCAGGTGGTTGTGAAGCAGGACCATAAGACAGAATTTATAGCAAAAGCAGGAAAATCAACATTTCGGGCAAAAGCCCTTCATCAGGAATGAGGAATCCACAAAAATGTGGTTGACTCTTCATTGTCCTCTGAAATCGCCTAGCAAGTCACTTCTTTTAAGAGCAATTAAGGATGGCAAAAATGTTGGCCTTGCCTATGAAGCCCATAATCCATGTTCCAATTGAACTTGCCAAGATGGTGCATTTTACACCTTAGCTACTTGACTGAAAAAAAGCTTTTTTTTTCTAATTTCTTTTGCGTATTTTCCCATTTGCTTTAATTCCATACATAAACATCCTCTTGGCTTTTTTCTTACACTCATCTGTGCTTCCTATTATGTGTGTTGTCCTTTATGAATATTCGCTGTCATGTATGCAACCCCTCAGGTAACAATCCACTGATGTATTTCCCTTTTCATGTACTTATAAGTTAGTATCAGCTGTTGTTTTATTATAATACTATTTTATTGCAGTAAAAGAAGAAATGGAACAAAGAGAGCAACTTAGGAATAAGTATCAACAACAACTAAATGAAAAAGAGAATGAGGTATTTTACTACTTGAATATTAATGATTTAACAGAGATTTCATTTCTTCATATCATTTGCATCAATGAGGATCGGACTTGCTTTGGTCACGTAAATTTTGAGATTGAATGGTGGCTCTGAGAAATGCTGTCCATGAAGCGTTGGTGAGTCTCTGTAGTGTCTTTTGTAGTTGGTTCATAGTTTTTCCAAAATGTGGACTGTCTTTGGACACAATGTATACTTAAGATGGCGTATAGGGTACCAGCAATACAAAGGGCAGATTTACACTAGGACTGAATCTTGACATTTTCCATGATTTAAACCTGTCTTCCTGTAATCATACAATATTATTTTATGGAACATCACAATGACTGCAGATGCTGAAAACCAAATACTGGATTAGTGGTGCTGGAAGAGCACAGCAGTTCAGGCAGCATCCAGCGAGCAGCGAAATCAACGTTTTGGGCAAAAGCCCTTCATCAGGAATAATGAAGGGCTTTTGCCCGAAACGTCGATTTCGCTGCTCGTTGGATGCTGCCTGAACTGCTGTGCTCTTCCAGCACCACTAATCCAGTATTAAGCAGCTATTCCCAATTCTAAGCCCACCTTTCTCTTAAGCTGTTTATTAGCTGCTCCCAACTCTATAACAATATACTGTTCCAATCAAACACTTATTGAAATTGCATCAACCTAATTACAAAACCATACAACAGCTGTCGTCTTTGGTGTCTTTCTTGTTCCGGCTGAAGATCTCCCTGGGTCATCTTTCTTTTTATTGTGAAGATGTTTCATATGAAAAGGTACCTTTGATAGAGAGTGTTTTGATATCTTGGGTTTGTCTGTCTCTCTCTCGATGGCAGTTGCCCTGTCTGATTTTCAAAATGCCTGCCTTTGTCATATCCTCACATCGGATCGTCTCATTGGTTCGCAGTTGCCAAACAATCAATTCAGACCTTTTTGGGTTTTAGTATCCTGGGGCATAATTGAAACTAGGAGAAAGTGAGGACAGCAGATGCTGGAAATCAGAGCTGCAAATGTGTTGCTGGAAAAGCACAACAGGTCAGGCAGCATCCAAGGAGCAAGGGAATTGACGTTTCGGGCATGAGCCCTTCTTTAGGACAGATTTCTGAAGAAGGGCTCATGCCCAAAACGTCGATTCCCCTGCTCCTTGGATGCTGCCTGACCTGCTGCGCTTTTCCAGCAACACATTTTCAGCATAATTGAAACTGATTGATTGGTTAAATTTGAATAGTTATCAAAACAACAACCAACTCAGGTATCTACTTCACAGCCAAATGTTACGTACTTTCAATTTCTGAGATTTCTCTTGTAAACTCTCAGTGCAGATCAGTGTTCACTCTGTCTTAAAGGTACAGTACACGCTTTCAATTTCATAACAATATCTGTTTCCTTTCCTTCCCTCCTACTACACCTAGATGCAGATTAGAGGGCACCTGCCCTATAGTTGAGCCTGTCAGTCAACTCAAAGGATGTTTTTAGCTAGAAGGCCCAGGCATGCCTAGTATATCATGTCTAGATGGAGGTTCACCCTCCTTAACCTCTTGTATGATTGACATTTCATTGTAAATGCATTGTCATATTTGCAAATATTTGTTCACTTTCCAGCATCAGTCATGTGAGTAAATGTCATTTCAGTTGCCACTACAGTAATGAAGATAAAGAAGCTAGCTTTTCTTAACATTACACGATATTCTAATCTTGTTAAGTGATATCTCTCCTTTCCACAGCATGATTTAACTGAGGGAGAATCAGACGTTTTGAAGGTTTCCATTAAGTTGTCAGCTTAACTTTTATTAAATACCATTAATTACATAGGAAGATCAAGATACAAAGCTGTGTTTTCTTTAGGATTATAAAAGGATGCTGGCCCATCTTCAAAACTTATGCAGCCAAAGAAAGATGACTTCATGCAAGTCAATTCCATTGAACAATGTTCAGAAGGAAGGCCTTCCTGTGTGCTTTTGCAGAAGGTACTGTATTGTGCCGTAGTATGGCAAAGGCGCTGAAGAACATCTCCATCGTCTCAATGTTGCAGATCCATCATTCATCTTAACCTTGGTGCATCCTTCAGTTGTTTGGAAAAATCTAAAGCTCCAGACATGCTCACCAGCAAGTGTTCTTGGGTCTAACATAGATAAAGTACCACTGAGGTGTCAGTATCTGAGCTGTTGGGGGTGAAAAGGTAGCCTTGCCAGTGCTTCCTCTGAGTGATTCATCCTCTCTGAGATTCTTGTAAGGTAGGCCTTTTGATGGCAGACACTCTTTAGTGGCTGCAAAGGTATAAGAGAGAGAGAGCATTGTGACAAAGATATAATATAAATGCACAATGGGGGTCATGGGAGATGAGCTCAACAGTGACCAGGGTTTCATGCCTGAATGCCGGGTTTTAGAGGTTTCAGCATCTCCACATGACTAGTCTTGGTCCTTGCCAGTCATTTCCAAGACATCTCCCTCCATGGGGTGATGAGACAGAATATCCGACAATCCACCATCACCTATCCTGACTCTTTGAGCTGTGTTGTGGGCTATTTTTTCCTGAGAAAAAAGTATTGAGTGAGATGAAAGTGGGTGGCAAGGCTGTTCATACTGATGCAGGTGTGGGAAAGTTGATGAGGTGTTCTGAGTGGGTGAGTAAGTAGCCAAAGGCCATGCAAAGTTAGTAGAATGGGGGTAGGTAAAAAGAATTGAGGGAAGATGATGCATGCAGTGGTGAAAGTGACAGTAGGAGGTGCAATAGTAGAGTTAGTGTGAGCATGATACAGCAGAGCAGAAAATGTCATTGACTTTTGTCCTGCATTGCTGGGCATTCCTCTGTTCTGTGGACACTTCGCTAAACTGGATAGCATTCTCATTCAAACCTAATAGGTCTGGTTTCCTGGCATCTTCTGACAATCTAGTGGAAACAGGACACCACTGTTCTGTTCTATCTCTTCTACCAAGAGCTTTCGGACCCTTTCAGCAAAGCAAGGTGCAAAGTTTCTCCTTCTCTACTATCTTCAAGTTGAATATCTGCAACCATGCTCCAAACACCAACATATTTTGACCAGGTCTGCAGCAAGCTATGGAATTGCTGATATCCTGGGATTTCCTAGAGGTCGTGAGTACTTCTGGCTATGGTGAGTAGGGGAATTGAAATAGAATTAGATAAGAAGGGTGCCATAGGGGCATGGTAGATAGTTAATGAGGCAAGTTTGGAACAATCACATGAGAAGAAAAAAACTTCCATAAAACTTGATGAAAATGACACTTCTATCAAAACGTGGGAAGATTCAGCTCTAATGATACATGATGTGGTCAAGGGTACTTGGACCCAGGATTTCTAGTGGACATAGTAAGTCAATGTCTAAGATTCACAGAGTATTTTTTGTTAACATTTCTTTTCACCTGTACTGTGTGGATGTTTGTTAGAAAGAGTGCATCTTCTAAGTTTCTTCATTTGGATTGTGGAACAAAATGTGAAAAAGTTAATGCCTAGGATTGTGGAAGGAGTTGCTGCCTTTTACAAATAAACTACGGGACTCATTATGTATTGTGTTTACATTGTTGCTTTGCCCGAGCAATGAGGGAAGAATCCCAAGGTCACTTGGGTGTATGTCGCAAGCAGATTGCTGGTTTGTTTGTGCAATTAGGGCCATTTAAGGAGGTCCACAGTTATGAGCGAGATGACAACTTTCTGATTCATTTCTATGCAAATGAACAGCTTGTTGTATGAACATTAGAGAAAGTTAAAAATTACACAATACCAGGTTATAGTCCAACAAGTTTATTTGGAAGCACTAGCTTTCGGAGCACTTTTCATTCATCAGGTGGCTGTGGAGGATAAGACCATAAAACACAATATTTATAGCAAAAGATTGTGACTGTGTCTTATGGTCTTATTCTCCACAACCACCCGATGAAGGAGCAGCGCCTGGAAAGCTAGTGCTTCCAAATAAACCTATTGGACTATAAGCTGGTGTTGTGTGTTTTTTAACTTTGTCCACCCCAGTCCAACACCGACTCCTCCAAATGTACTCTAGAGAGGCAGGCTGGAAAAGATACAGGGTCTTTCTCTCTGTCTCTGCACTGAAGTAACTGAACACTGAAAGGTAGATATCTACTTACTTACTTTCATTTTCTGGAAACTTGCCTTTAACCAGTAACTGGAAGGCTAAACAAGTAATGTGTCACCTGTCCTGGGTCTTCAGCAAAGAACTGAAAGGAGCTGGGAATAAGGACATTAGAGATCAGGAGGACTTGGGAGACGCAAAACGAACACCCCATTAAAGGCTTTTGGCCGAAACGTCGAAATTCCTGTTCCTCGGATGCTGCCTGACCTGCTGTGCTTTTCCGGCACCACTTTAATCTTGACTCTAATCTCCAGCATCTGCAGTACTCACTTTTGCCTATCCCATTAAACCTGTCAACTGGTGCCACTGAACTGTGTTTTCCAATTACGTATGTGTGTGTGTGTTCAGTTGAAAATTATATATGTGTTTCCTTGTGGTTAGAATTGATTTATTTGTAATGAATAGTTCTCCTTCAAGTACAGAAGTATGGTCAGTGCTTTCTATTAAACTGAATGCGTCAGACTGCTAAACTCAGTAAACTGAGCACTTTGAGCACTTATTTGCTAAACTCTTTTACCTTAGTGATGACCCGAGAAGAAGTGGGGTTGAACACACTTTTCCAAGTAGATCTCCTGACACTGTTTAATGTTATTACCTTTCAAAAGGCCTCACATGGCATGAAAGTGTATCGTCATCCTTTAAAGAATGAAACACTTAATTCGCCCATTCTTGGTCTGATGGCAGTCATTTTCACTTCCATTGTGTACCAGCTAATTGGAGGAGAATGGAAGAAAACCATGTTGCTCTTCATAGAGAGAGTTACTGCTTCAGACTGTCAGTCTAGATGACTCCCATCAAATTTTCATTCTCTCTTCTTTCTTGCTGTTCTTGTCAATACCATTGGCTTTGTTCTTTGTCATATTCCCACCCAAATGGTTTGTTTAACTGTTCACCTTCACACTTTACTCACAGATCCTGAGGCATACTGTATAGCCATCCTGGACATACTGCACTGTCCCCATTAATGCATCAGGTATGCTGACTCTCAATGAACACCCCTCTTGCAGTACCCCTTTCCCTCCCATGCTCTGTTGCCTGCTCCCTTTATTCATTAACTTGCCCATTTTCACAATAATTATCCTCTTTGTATCCCAGCATGTTGTCCCCAGTCCCCACAATTGAGTTCTTCAGCTACTCTATCATAACAATGCACTTGATAATGCACTCCACCTTGACTTACAGTGGATAAACTCTTAGGACTGACCATGGCCCACCCCTCTGACTGTGAAAGACCATGTGATTGATCAAGGAACAGTCTGATCCCTACTCAGTTCCCCAACTGACTAATCACAACTCTCCAGGCTGGATGCATTGGAACTGAGGGATTAACTATGGTCCAGTCCTTGGACTGTAGATGTTGGACCCCTGACTCTGACTCTGACCTTGACTCTGACTCTGATTGTCCAAGTGACTAACTGACAGTGTCCAAACCCCTGGACTGATGTTGGACAACACCCTTGACTTGTGCCAGTATCTCCAGATTGAATATCATTTGCCTGACTGAGGAGTACATCCCCTAGACTTTGTGACATGGCTATTTGGTTGAATCATATGTAATGTGTTTGCTGTATAAGCTAACACTTGGCACCAGCTGCAGATGTGACATTAGCATAGTATAGTGCTGTATTCTACTGGGACAATTTGCAAAAAGGCCAGGCAGAGATGCTATGTGCAGATGCAAAGTGAGTGAGCACTAAGAGAGTAAACTAGGAGCCTGGAGCTTTAATCTATGAGATGGATGCTTGTCCTTGTCACAAAGTATGTCGATAGCAGCATTGCAGTGAAAGATGCTGTTCCACTCCGAAGTGGAAGAGAAGAAACCAATTGTAAGTGGGTTGAATATGTGCCATGGGAATGCAGAGAGGCTGGTGTGCATTTGTTGCCAACTTCCATAGTTATGGGTATGGGTTGTCACTGCCCCACATAGTGTATCCTGAGGTGTTGGTGACTTATCCAGGCGGAGGTCTAGAGGAGCAACCGGAGACCTCGATTTGCCAGGCCTTACTTTGATGTTGAGAAGTGTCACCACTAATTTCTCTATCATATCGGAGAACAGGAAAATGCAAATCAGATGGCAAGAATAACTATGAATGGACACTAAATAGGCCTCTCACCACTCACTAGCAAGATACTCATGTTACTTCAGAATTTGGTTGTCGAAGCTGTTTTCTTGAATTTGTGAATTTAATTTCTGCAGATCTCCAAATTTTCCCAACTGATTCACCACTGCCTGTCATTTGGGGACTTGGCTAATTCCACCCTTGTATACGTTTCCAAAGTGATAAATTGAATTTACATTCTACCAGCTGCCATTTTAATTGATGACTGGATTATTTGTAATACCATTACCACTGGCCCTCATAATTTTATGGACAATGCACAATTTCTGCCCTTAAGTTTCACGTTGTCCTACTTGAAGAGGGTTACAACAAGCATGGAAACCAGAGTGATATATAAAAGAGAGGGAAACAAAGGTGGATATGAAGCATGCAAAAGTGAATGACAGAGGAAATAAGGGCTATCAGCAAATTAGACCTAGTACTAAAGATGTTAAAATGTCAAAAAGGCTTATCTAAAAATACTATATTTGAATGCATGGGACAACTACAACAAGGTCGATGAAGTAACAGTCCTAATAGTTGTAAACAGTGCAGACTGGTTAGCAAGTTTAGATTGCATATAATACAGGGACAACTATAGCAATTATGGAAATGTGGAAGCAGGATGATCAATACTGGGAACTGAACATTTAAGGATATTTAATGTTTAGGGATGATTGGCAAAAAAAAAGGAGATGGGCTGGTGTTATAATGCAAATTTGGATCAGAGAAACTAGACCCATAATCAGGGATGAAGCCTAGAAGCAACAAGGGGTGGAATATATTAGTGTGACTTATGTACAGGCCTCTAAACAGTAGTGGTAAGGTAGGACATGTCATTATGCAGGACAGTAGAGATACAAAACTAGAACTCTGTGGAAAGCTAGTAAAGTAATTGCTGGGCCCCCTGCTGAGATATTTGTATCTTTGGTAGCTACAGGTGAAGTGCCGTAAGAATAGAGGTTGACTACCATGGTGCCACTATTTAAGAGATGTGGTAAGGAAAAGCCAGGGAACTGTAGGCCAGTGAGCCTGCTATCAGTGGTGGATAAGTTGTAGGAGGGAATCCTGAGGGCCAGGATTGACAAATATTTAGAAAGGTATGGACTGATTAGGGACAGTCAACATGGCTTTGCACATGGGAAATCATGTAGTAACAAAGAGGAATTATTGAGGATAGAGAGGTGCACGTGATCTATATGGACTTCAGTAAGTTATCCGACGAAGTTCCTCATGGTAGACTGGTTAGCAAGTTTAGATTGCCTATAATACAGGGAGAGCTATCCATTTGGATACAGAACTGACTTGAAGGTAAAAGACAGGGTGGTGGTAGAGGGTTGCTTTTCAGACTGGATGCCTATTACCAGAGTTGTGGCATGAGGATTGGTACTGGGTCCACTGCTTTTTGTCATTTATATAAATTATTTGAATGTGAATATAGGAGCTGTGGTTAGTAAGTTTGAAGATGACATCAAATTTGGAGGTGCAATGGATAGTGAAGAAGATTACGTTAGAGTACAATGGGACTTTGATCAGATGAGCCAGCGGGCCAAGGAGTGGCAGATGGAGTTTCATTTAGGTAGATGAGGCATTTTGGAAAGACAAATCAGGACAGCACTTATATGCCTCAGTATAAGGCCCTGGGAGTGTTGCTGAATAAAAAGAGTCCTTGGAGTGCAGGTTCATAGTTCCCTGAAAGTGGAGTCCCTGGTAGCCAAGATAGTGAAGAAGGAGTTTGGCGTTCTTGCCTTAATTGGTTAGTACATTATTTCCCAACTCCTATATTGAATGTTGTGGCTGTACGGGACATTGGTTAGGATATTTATGGAATATTGCGTGTAATTCTGGTCTCCCTACTGTAAGAAGAATGTTGTGAAACTTGAAAGGGATCAGAAAAGATTTACAATGATGTTGCCAGGGTTGGAGGACTTGAGCTATAGGGAGAGGCTGAATAGGTTGTGGCTATTTTCCCTCGTGTGTCGGAGGCAGAGGGTCTCCTTATAGAAGTTTATAGAATCATGAGGGCCATAGGTAGGGTGAATAGCCAAGATCTTCTCCCCAGGGTAACAGAGTCTAAAGCTAGAGGGCATAGGTTTAAGGTGAGAGGGAAAAGATTTAAAAGGGACCAAAGGGGCAACTTTTTCATGTAGAGGGTGATGTGTGTATGGAATGAGCTGCCAGACGAAGTGGTGGAGGCTGGGTGAATTACAACATTTTAAAAGGCATCTGGATGGGTATATGAATTGGTGGTGTTTAGAGGAATGTGGGTGAAATGCTAGCAAATAGGACTAAATTTATTTAGGATATTTGGTCAGTATGGATGAGTTGGATTGGGTGATCAGTTTCCATGTTGTACACCTCTGTTTATCTCTGACTCTAACACTGGTGCTACAGTAGTCATGGCTGACATTATTCACCATGTGGACTGGGAATTGATATTTGCAATAATACTATAACAGATGAATTCCTTGAGTTTGTACATTATGAGCCGAAATTTCTTCACTTAAAAGGTGGGTAAATCTGTGAAATTCTCTACTACAGAAGACTGTACAGTCCAGGACACTGAATAAACTTAAGAAAGAAATAGATTTCTGGAGACTAAATACATCTAGGGGTATAGTATGGTGCTGAGAAAGAGTATCAGCTATGATCATATTGAATAACAGAGCAGCCAGACTGGGCCAAATGGCCTACTCCTATTTTCTATGTTCTTTTGTAGGAAATGCATTTCTTCAGATAAATCTGAAAATCGGGTTACTGTACTTTCACTTGTTTTCTCAAATTGAAATGATCTTTTTAAAATTATCCATATCAAGGTACAACATTTGCAACAGCAATATAAACAAAAAGACAGTGAACTTCATGAGACGTGGATTCATCTGCAAGAGTCTAAACTTAGATGTGATCAGCTAGAAGAAACAATCAGTAAGTTTTGTGCAATGTAAATTTAATTAATCTACACTGCTATGTAGTGGCAACATAGAGGAATAAGGAAGAGAAAGACTTGCTAATTTGCAAATTAGCAGCGTTGAATAATGCAGTTTAAGAATTTGACAAAATTATGAATATATCAGTGAAGTAGTATAATCTTCATCAAGTCTTACTGCTTAAATTGCTTCACCATATAATTATAGTTTGAAATCCTGGCCAACTTGATCCACCTTGTAGGAGGCAGTATCATGATCTAAGATATATATTATTAAAGAATATTTAAATATTGCTGTTACTTCTGGAGGATTTCTTAAGATATGTAAAGGCATAACTTCAGAGCTGCCTAGAACCTTTTCTTTAGTGGGGGTCACTTAGTTAGATAGGCAGAGTGTGATGCAGAATGATTCCAACATCAGGAGTCCAATTCACATACAAAGAGACTGGTGTGCAGGTTCGTAGCTCCTTGAAAGTGGATTTGTAAGTAGACAGGATAGTGAAGCAGGTAATTGGTATGCTTGCCTTTATTGATCATTGCATCAAGTTTGGGAGTTGGAAGGTCATATTGCAGCTGTGCAGGACATTGTATAGGCCACTTTTGGAATACTCCGTGTAATTCTGGTCTCCCTATTATAGGAAGGATGTTATGGAACTTGAAAGGATTCAGAAAAGATTTACAAGGATGTTGCCATGTTTGGAGAGTTTGAGCTTTAGGGGCAAGGGGCATGGACTGGGTAAACAGACAAAGTCTTTTCCCTGGGGTAGCGGAGTCCAAAACTAGAGGGCATAAGTTTAAGATGATAGAGGAAGGATTTAAAAGGGACTGAAGAGGAAACTGTTTCATGCAGAGGGTGGTGCCTGTGTGGAATGAGCTGCCAAAGGAAGTGGCGGAGGCTGGTTCAATTACAGCATTTAAAAGGCATCTGGGTGGGTATATGAATATAAACCTTAGAGGGATATGGACAAAATGTTGGCATATGGGACCAGATTAATTTAGGATATCTGGCTGGCATGGATGAGTTGGGCTGAAGGGTCTGTTTCCATGCTGTACAGCTTTATGACTGTATGACTCTATCAACTGTGGTAATATAGTTTATGATAACATGCCTCCAATTGGTCCATCCTTGATGTGTGCTAGGTCCTGTTCCCACACAATCATAGACTTCAATCTCTCTGTCTCCCTTGTGGACAATGACTAGTTATCACTACCACATTGAAGAAAATTTTCCCTTCAAAATATCTTGGTTTTAGCTTGAGTTTGATTGCCTTACAACTTTTGCCATTTGGAACTATTGCATTTTATTTAGTACAAAATTTTAATCCTTTGGTTTGAATTTGTATGATTAGGAACATTTAAGTGAGTCTTGGATAGGCACACAGAAGTTGGTACAATGAAGGAGATGTGGGTTAGTCTGATCTTAGAGTAGGGTAGAAGGCTGGCACAATATCGGGGGCCAAAAGGGCCTGTACTGTGCTGTACTGTTCTAAATTTTCTTCTTCTAAATTGTATCATCTTCTGCATTTTTTTTCAATACTTTAGAAATTCAAGAAGCATAAAATTCTTTGAGGACTTTAATATATTCAGGGAAGAGAACATCTTAAGCTTGTTTGTGACCACCACAGAGGTGAATTTGAAAATATCATATTTAAGATATTTAAAAAGCACTGTCCCAATCTTTGTCTCCTTTGAAGCTACTTCGCATTATTGATCAATAAGCACTTTATAATGCCAAATGAAGCATAAATTTTGTATTAATAGAAGACATATCGATCATTCAAATTGTAATTTAGTTCCAGCAAATCTTGAAAAATGAAGCAAAATATGCACATTAGAAACATTACTTAGATTAGTTTGCAGATTGTTACTGCTCCCATGTTTAAGTAAATCAGTTAGTGATGAAGGGTTCTTGTGGATATTAAAAAACCTTTATCAAATTGCTGTTATGTCATGAAAACATATATAGGTTCTTTGTAGGAGCTATAATAAAACAAAGTGTAACACTTAGCCACAGAAAGAGATATTGGGTGATATAAACAATAGCTCGGTCAGAAAAGTAGGTTCTAAGGAGTGTCTGAAAAGAGGTAAGGAAAAGAGGTGGAGAGTTCTAGAGAAGGGATTCTAGTGTTTAGAACCATTAGCAGCTAAAGGTTATAGCCACAATGGTGGTGCATTGAAAATCAGTGATGCTCAGCAGGCTAGATTATATGCAGATGAAAGCTTGGTCAAAAAGGTAGGTTTTAAGGAGTGTTTTAAAGAGGAAAGGAAAAGAGGCAGAGAGATGCAAAGAGGAAATTCCAAAGCTTTAAAGCCCTTGGCAGCTGACGGTATGGCCACCAATGGTGGAGCATTTGAAATCAGTGATGTGTAAGAGGCTCGAATTTATGTAGACATCTTGGTTGGTTGAAAGAGTTACGAGAATTATAGAGATGTGGAAAGGCAAGGTGAGATTAGATTAGATTAGATTACTTACAGTGTGGAAACAGGCCCTTCGGCCCAACAAGTCCACACCGCCCCGCCGAAGCGTAACCCACCCATACCCCTACATCTACATCTACATCTAGATCTACCCCTTACCTAACACTGCGGGCAATTTAGCATGGCCAATTCACCTGACCTGCACATCTTTGGACTGTGGGAGGAAACCGGAGCACCCGGAGGAAACCCACGCAGACACAGGGAGAACGTGCAAACTCCACACAGTCAGTCGCCTGAGGCGGGAATTGAACCCAGGTCTCCGGCGCTGTGAGGCAGCAGTGCTAACCACTGTGCCACCGTGCCGCCCGTGATTGAGGAAATTGAAAACCTCACAAAGTTTGGATAAATAATACTGAGTCTAAAGGGCACTTTACATTAATTCTGCATGGCTGAACCTTTACAAAAATCCAGAGGTATCCTACATGTTGCAAAGTAAATTTCATTGTATAGTACCTGTTTGTTTTCTGGTTTGTTTCTACTTTGTTAAGTAATAATATGCCTAAAAATAATGGTGATTTCAATCGGCAACAATTCAAATAGAAAATATGCAAGAAATATTAAGCATTTTTATTATAGAAATAATCAAAATTTTCACTACTATTTAATATTTTAAATTAAAAGGACATCTTAATGAAAATCTTCAAGATGCATGTACCAAAGAACAGAGTTTGACTACAGAACTAAAGAAGACAGAAGACTTGCTGAAGAAAAGAGAGGTATGATTTGTTACCAAAGTGAAATGCTTGCTTGAAATATTTGTTTTCTGGCTGCAGAAATGACTTTCAGTTGAATAACAATAAATTAGAGGGATAGTCAATCCTGAGGAGGACTGTATGAACTTACAGGAGGACATTAATAAACTTATAGAGTAGTAATTAGCAATGAAGTTCAATGTATAAATGTCAGCTAGTAGATTTTTGTAGCAAGAAAAGGAAGGCTACTAATTATTTGGAAGGTATGAATCTGTTGGGGTAGAGGAACAGATACATCAATCACTAACAGTTGCGTTATCATTTTGAAACAAAAGCAAATTGAACCATGTCCTTTATTCCAAGAGGGATAACATTAAAAAATAGAGAAGTTATGGTAAGCCTGTAGTGCACATTTAGATGAAGCTTTAAGCACTCTATGTAGTTCTGGTCATTATAAAAAACACATCGAAGAACTGGGGAGTTACAAAGATGATTGACAAGGATAGTACACAGTATGATGGATATACATATCAAAAAAGGATAAACTCTTCTCTTGAAAGATGAAGACAGGAATGACTTTAAAACTGTGAAAGGTTTTGATAAAAGTGTTTACAGACAGAATATGTTCGTTTGTGGGGAACAGCATAATTAGAGGTGATCAATATAAGATGGTTGTCAAGAAATCCAAAAGGCAATTTAAAAAACTATTTATCTAAGCAATTTTTTAAAAATCCAAAGATTGGGGAGAAAATGGTATTCCGTAAATGCGTTTAAGAGAAAGCTAGTCAACCTTTAGGGGGCCTAATGAAATATAGCATTTAATGATAAGATAAGGAGTCTTGGAATATGGCTCATATAAAGTATAAATGGATTTGTTGATCTAAATTATCTTTTTCTGTGTTGTGTAATCTAACGAATCTATGACTGAGAGTGGGAGGTGAAAAGGGAAGGATTCTTTGATTTACCTCAACCCACAAAAAACAGATGGAACCATTAGAAATTTTACTGGTGTTTATTCATGTAAATGCACAGGAGACCCACTATGGGAAAAATGGATCTCCCAAAACTGTTACAAATTCTGATTCAATTTGATTTGATTTATTTATTATTGCGTGTATTTTTGTTACAAACTACAGTGAAAAGTGCTGCATCTTTGATAAAATATTTGATTTATACTCTTCCTACGTGGTAATTACATTATTTATATGTACCAATCAGTGATAATACTTAATTCTATCTATGACATTTGATCATAAATTAACACATGCACAGGAAGAGAAGAGAGATAAGCAGATGGCTAACTGCTTGTCTTTAATCTTGTTTTGATGTGATGCCTGATCTTTACTTATTGGAATGTCTTATCTGTTTATTGCCCCAAAAGAGTATTAGGATGGCTCATCTGGTCTTCTATTTGGGAAAGAAACTGATTGTTCTGGACTTAGCATCATTCACAGAAGAGAATTATCATTTCATTGTCCTGTGTGAGTCTTTTGTAACTGTGGGTCATGCCCTTTATTCTCTGTTGTGCCCTGTTTGGCCTGCTAACATGTCTGCCCTAATGCATCCTTAATTTACTGGATTAATTCAGCTACTTTTCCTAAGTTACATTACTCAATCCAAATACTAAGATTTACTAAATTTTTGTTTTAATGGAATTTTTCCCTTTCAGGACGCTTGTAAGATCAAGAAAGAAGTGGTTTAGCCCATCGGATCTGACAGCTTTGTTGCAAGAACATTTTAACTATTTCCGCTCTCCTGTCCTTTCCACATTGCAATCCCTTTTTCACCCTGACTGTGTCCACATCCCTTTTGAAAGCTACGACTGAAGTCACTTCTACCACATTTTCAAGCAGTGTGTCTAATATCCTGATTATTCACTCTGAAAAATGTTTTCCTTATGTTACTTGTGGATCTTTTGTTAATTACCTTAAACCTTTGATTCCCAACACTTATTCTAATGGGAACAGATTCCCTCAATGTTTTCAACTGGTATCTTTATGATTCTGAGCACCTCTCCCAAAGCTCATTTCAGCCTTCCCTTTCCTAAGGCACTTGCCTAAATTCTCCGATCTACGTAAATAACTGATATTTTTTATTGAACCATTCTCAAATCTTTATTGCACACTCTTACAAGAGTGTAATGAGCCGAATTGGACACAGTTGGTGAAAGTTTCCCCTCTTCTGTTGAAGTTTTATTTGTGAGAGATTCATAGCTTAGGGCATCTTTCACTCTTCATCTCATTGCTAATGCAACTGGGTTTTGGCTGGCTTGCATTTTTCAGGGAATAGTGGGCTGGAGAGACATAGATTCTTACCACTGCAGGAATCTTCCAGTCTTTTATGTGTCTGCTGCCATATTTAAAGGCTAGCTACGTACCATATCTGGTACCATAGGGCCAGAATTCACTGCTCATGAGCAACCACCCTCAGTATTTCATGTAACACTTCAACTCAAATCTGTCACTCAATTCATCCTCACAGACCCTTTCCACTTCCTAATCACTCAATGGTAACATTTAACTACCTATCCCACTTATGCGTCATGACTAACAACTCTTCCATCCACTTTCATTATACTGCAATCTTTCTGTTTTTCTCATTTAAAAACTAGCTTTACATCCAGACTAATGCCTCCACAGCACACTAACTGACCTATCTGTAATCCTGGACTTCTTGCACTGACCTGCAAGACTGACCATTAACCAAAATCTGGATTGCAAGGACATTGATCCCATGATTCTGATAAGAGCAGGCTTTTGACCCCCTGCATTGTAATAGGATGAGCCGATTCACGGACTGTAAATTTCCTTCACTTTGCTAATGACTACTGTCCTTTGACTTTTGCCATTCATTTGAAGCACAGCCAGTGTGTTTACCATGCCAAGTGCTGACATATGCGAGAGGTATGACATTGATGTTGATCAATGCCCTGACATTGATGTTGATCAATGCCCTCAATGGCATGTCCACCCTCTATTGATCTACAGAACAACTGGTCACTATTACCCACTGCCTTAAGCTGCATACCTCTCCCATAGTGCTAATAAGCAATACAAGTCAGAGAGGTTGACAGCCTATAATTGATCACTAAAAACATATAGTAGGAAAGCAATGCAAGCCATGAGTCTGCAGCACATTTGCCAATGCTGAAGTCAATAATTGTGCATTAAGGAAGCAATGTTATGTATAAAGAGGCTGGCAGCTTCCAAGTAAGTGGTAAAGTGAGACAGAAAGCAAGTTAAGTGCCATGAGGTACATTTTATGCAAATGCAGATGTGTCCCTGAAAGGAAAGCGACTTGGTGGAGGCTTAGAAGTCACAGGTATCCCTGAACACTTAAACTAAAGTGTTAATAGGCCGAAATGGTTTGAGTGTTGGTTTAAGAGCAGTTATGATAATGTGGTGAAACTGGTGGTTTTTTTGGTACAGACTTATGTGGATAGAGAGAAGGATGGTGGCTGTGAAGAATGTTGGGAGGTATTCTAAAGAATCAGTTGAATGTGGCTGGGGTTTGCTGTTCAGCAAGCTGCAGCTGCCAGCCTGTTCTGACTTACATGTTGGGTATTTATGTTGTCTAGTTTCTTGGTGAGGGAGAGGAGAATTGGACACAGTAGCGTATAAGTAAGGCAACTTCGGGCTTTAGTGAGATGCAAATGCATAGAAATAAAGGTAATTACCACTCAGTCATCAAGTGGAGCATACAAGTTGCAAGGTATTACAATAGAAGTGGCCACCTTTGCCAGTCCAACTGAGACTGGGAACACGATTTGAATGCAGGCATTTGCATAACCTTACTCAGGACCCACCCGGATCAGAGAGACTCTAGGTCGACCCATAGCAATACACCAAAACAAAGCCAAACCTCAGCCAAACAGTTAAAATTTTCTTCAGGATCCTGACCTGCAAGCCGTTGTAGTTCTTGCCAGTATGCAGATTTGAGATAGCAAAAGGGATCAAAGAGACCTTAATTAAGTAAAGACTGGTATCCAGGAGAGTTCGTACCCTAGAAAGTTGACCTAGATCTGATTTGGAACAGTTAAATTGCTTAGCAACTTCAAATTCAGAACCAATCAAAATAAATGTCTGGTTAAATCGTCACCTGGTTCTAATGGAGGTTGATTCCAGCGCAGTGATCTCATAACCAATTTTTAATGAAATTCTCTCTGGACTCCAGCCTTTAATTTTGTGCAGGACCTCAGCTCGACTGAGAACCAATGCCAGGGAGTCTTTATACATTACGGGTGCAACTTCATTTCCGATCTCTTACAAAAGCACCTGGTTCAGTTACCAGTGTTTGTCGTAAATGACTTGGACCCAAGTTGGATTGGGCAAAATTAGTCGCAAGAAATTCATTGACTGGCTCAACGTTTTTCAATTAGAAAAATGCTGCCTGAGTGAAGTCCTAATTAAATACCTGAAGGTTTTCCAGGCAAGTATAGGGATTATCAGAAGAGTTAGGGCCACCCTGTATGTTGATCAGCAAGCAATTCCGCAATTCTACAAATCCTGCACAGTATCATTTTCTTTTTGGGACAAAGGTAGTGGCAAAAATCAGAAGAGTGGAAAATGAAGGAATTATTGATCCAGTCTAATTTGCGGATTGGGCAGCACCGGTTGTACTGATTTTGAAGCCAGGTCGGTCACTTTGTCTTTGTGGATATTTTAAACAAATATTAAACTGCTTATCACAGCTGGATAAAAGCTCAGGCCCTCAGAAGATTTATACGCAAAGCTGGCAGAGGGTGCTGTCCTGAGCAAAGCTTGACATGAGCAATGCTTACTTGCAATGCATTTAGAACAGGATCTTCAGAAGTATGCTACAATTAATACCAGTAAGGGCTTGTACCAATATGTAAGACTGCCATTTGGGGTATCACCAGCTTGATGGAAGACATTTTGCAAGATTTACCTCAGGTCACCATTTACCAAGATAACATCCTGATAACGGGAAAAACTGATAAGGACCACTTAGAGAACTTGGATATCGTCCTTAGGTGATTTTCCAAGGTAGGCATACGCCTAAAAAGGGAACAATGTATGTTACAGACCCTTCAAGTGATCTACTTGATTGGACAAGCTACAGATTGGACAAGACTGGGTTACACCCATTGAAAGGTAAAGTGAGGTCAATTAAAGGTGCCGCAGCTTTCATGTCTTGGGCTTGTTAATTATTGTGGAAAGTTCATACGTAACCCTGGTATCTATCCTGACACCTTTGCATCAACTCTTAGAGGAAGGGTCAGCCTTGGAAATGGTCTCAAACCCTAGCTTTTAATGAAGTAAAGAAACAGCTATCATCCTCCAAGATGTTGACACACTATGATCCTAAGAAAGATCTGGTATTAATGTGCGGTGCTTCCCTGTATGCCATCGGGAGGGTAACAGCTCATAGGTGGCCCAATGGAGAGGAACAGTGAAGGGTTTATATATGCAGGAGTTTAGGATCTTAAAATCCCTACAGCGTGGTAGCAGGCCATTCGGCCCATCAAGTCCACACTGACCCACCAAAGAGCAACTCACCCTTCTACCCTATCCTTGTGACCCTGCATTTCCCTACACATCCTGGACACTATGGCCATTTAACATGGTCAGTCTACCTAAACAGCATATCTTTAGGCTGTGGGAGGAAACCAGAGCACCAGAGAAAATCCACACAGAAATGGGGAGAATATGCAAACTCCACAGTCACCCGAAGGTGGAATCGAAGCCAGGTCCCTGGCATTGAGAGGGAGCAGTGCTAACCGCTGAGTGACCGTGCAGCCCACTACTAATAACCAAGGATATGGTGAGTGCTGGAATATGTTGAGAGAGATGAACAGCCAGGATCTAGGCCTGTGGCTCAGACTTGTGGGAATAAATGATCTATGTTCCTGTGGCAGGTTTTGACAGTTTGAAGTAGACACTCAAGTCACCCTATAATTGAAACTTGGCTAATATTTACAACTATTGATTAGCATATTCATTGCTGTGTAAAACAACTTGAATTTGTACTTGGCCTTAAACTGCGCCCTGAGTTGAAACAATAGGAGGCTGGTTAGAAAGGTTAGATCTCATGGAGTACAGGGAGAACTAGCTATTTGGATACAAAACTGGCTCGAAGATAGAAGACAGAGGGTGGTAGTGGAGGCATGCTTTTCAGGCTGGAGGCCTGTGACCAGTGGTTTGCCACAAGGATCGGTGCTAGGTCCACTACATTTTGTCATTAATATAAGTGATTTGGATGTGAACGTATGAAGTATAGTTAGTAAGTTTGCAGATGACACCAAAATTGGAGGTGTAGTGGACAGCAAAGAAGATTACCTCAGATTACAATTGGACCTTGATCAGATGGGCCACTTGGCTGAGTGGCAGATGGAGTTCAATTTAGATAAATGTGAGGTGTTGCATTTTGGAAAAGCAAATCAGAGCAGGACATAAACACTTAATGGTAAGGTCCTGGGTAGTGTTGCTGAACAAAGAGACCTTGAACTGCAAATTCATAGTTCATTGAAAGTAGAGTTGCAGGTAAATGTGATAGTGAAGAAGGTGTTTGGTATACTTTCCTTTATTGGTCGGAGCATTGAGTATAGGAGATGGGAGGCCATGTTGCGGCTATACAGGACATTGGTTAAGCCACTCTTGGAATATTGCGTGCAATTCTGGTCTCTTTCCGATTGGTAGGATGTTGTGAAACTTGAAAGGGTTCAGAAAAGATTTACAAGGATATTGCCAGAGTTGGAGAATTTGTGCTATAGGGAGAGGCTGAATAGGCTAGGGCTGTTTTTCCTGGAGCATTGGAGGCTGAGGGGTGACCGTATAGAGGTTTATAAAATCATGGAAGGCATGGATAGGATAGGTCTTTTCTCTGGGTGGGGAGAGTCCAGATGTAGGGGGCATATATTTAGGGTGAGAGGGGAATGAATAAAAGAGACCTAAGGGGCAACATGTTCACACAGAGGGTGGTGTGTATTTGGATGACCTGCCAGAAGTGGTGGTGGAGGCTGACACAATTACAGCATTTAAAAGGTATATGGATGGGTATATGAATAGGAAGGGTTTAGAGGGATATGGGTCAATTGCTGGCAAATGGGACTAGGTTAGGTTAGGATATCTGGTTGGCATGGACTAGTTGGACCGAAGGGTCTGTTTCCGTGCTGTACATCTCTATGACTCTAATTGTACAAGCTAAGCAAGGATGACTTTCTCTTTTCCCTCCTCCAAAAATCCCTCAGAATGGAGGACGATTTGCTTGCAGTTGGTTCATTGCGTTAAGAGGATTGATCTTTCCAAGATGCAAAATATAGTAAATGCAAGCTAGATATTGTTGAGATTTTATCCAATACTTCAACTTAATCCCCATGTGCTCTATGAACAGTGCCTTCCTGAATGAATCCTCTCCACTGAGACTGTCACAACCTGGGAATTTTGATATTTTTAGGAATTAACGAGTTCAGAGATATTCAGAAAGCATTCCTATTAGTCCTTTCCTATCTATTTCTAGTTATGGACCAGAGTTTAGAACGTTAGGGCAGATATGAAATTTAAACTCTACTTGGGCAGAAGGGTGAAAAGAGACTGTGCAATCCTGCCACATCCCATTATGGTGAAGGACAATTAAACTCACTAGAAATGGGGAAGCCCTGCATTGTACGCCATCAAGGCTGAAGCATTCACAACAATCCTCAGCCACAAAGTGGCAATGTATGATCTATCTCTGCCTTCTCCAGTCATCCCAAGTATCATAGATGCTGGTTTTCAGCCAATTTGATTCACTCTGTGTAGAAGAAAGTGGTTGGAGGCATTGATTACTGCAAAGGCTATTGTTCCTGATAACATTCTGGCTATAGCAAGGAGGATTTGTGCTCCAGAATTTGCTGCTCCCTTCCACCTGTTCCAGTACAGCTGTACTGGCATCCCCTCGACAATGAAAAATTATCTCTATGTCCTGTAGACAAAAAGATTGGCAAATCTAATCTTGCTAATTGCTGCCCCAGAATAATCTTTATCAGTGAAGAAATGGAAAGTTTCACCAAGCAGCATCTGCTTAGCAAAAGCTTGCTCACTTACGCCCAGTTTGGATTCTGTCAGGGCCACTCTGCTCTTGACCTCTTTATAGCCTTGGCTCAGAGATAAACTAACAGTTGAATTCCAGAGGGGAGGCGACAGCCCTTGATAACAAGGCTGCATTTGACTGGAGTATGACAAGTTGGAGAATGTTCTCTTGAGTTTGTTTCTGAACATGGTTAAAGTATGTCTAGATAGCAGGCATTGGTGGAGGTTATAATTGCCAAATGCCTGTTCAGCTCTCTTTTCACAGTTATGTCAGTGTCGGGGTGTCCATGGGGAGATAGGTGCAGTGTCTACTGGTATATTTGAAGCTTTTCAGGGTAGGTTGGCACTACAGGGTCTGAAATGCGTTAATTCTTTGCCGACACTATTTTGTTTCGGGCTCCCTTTGTTTGGAGCCTTTTTGAATATACTGTCTTTGTAACATGGTTGGTAGTGAGCAGTGTGACAGTTTTGTTATATGGGTGATTTGGTTTTTGGGTTTATTTGAAACCTTTTAAAAAAAAAAGTTCTCCTCAAACTGGGAGTTGGCTTCTGAACAGAGAAAAAGTTCAGAAGGAAAAGGTATAAACTGCCTTTGTGTTTGTGCTAGACTTTAGCTTCACAATAAAACACCTATAGATCTTTAAAAGTCTTTTCCTACCAGGCCACACCACCTAGGAGGAGACTTGAAATAAGGGTATCACTAAAATGTCCAAAGGTGGAAAGTCACACCAGCGACTGATTTCCCTCCTTAATGTGGAGGCTCAGAACTTCCACAGTGATGCAATACATGTTTTCATTCCAGGAGAAAATAACCAACATCATCTGTTTTTTTTTCAAAGGGACCAATACTAAATGGAGGTGACAAACTGGTTTATGGTCACCTTGCCCCTTGTAAAGCTTGCCCCTTGCAGAGCAGTCCCATAAAGCACACTGGACAGTGGAGACTCTGGCGAGGATTCCTTAGCTGGGCTAAGGAGTAGATAGAGGAGATGGGTAGTGCTCTAGGTAAACACCCTTAACAGGTTAAGTGAATTGGCCATGCTAAATTGCCTGTAGTGTTAGGTGAAGGGGAAATGTAGGGGAATGGGTCTGGGTGGGTTGCTGTTCGGAGGGTCAGTGTAGACTTGTTGGGCGAAGGGCCTGTTTCCACACTGTAAGTAATCTAATCCATTCAATCTTCTGACAAGGAGTACGTCTAACAGTGCCTGAGCAGCAGTCCAGAACATTTGACCGAATTGATCCTGACGGAAGATGCGGCTGAGTATGTTTCCTGGCACTCGTGCATCTTCTCCAAGTCAGCCAGTTTGGCAAACCTGAGGAGTACATCATTAGCCTATGGCGAAAGGACCATCCCCCACATCCGGCCAGTGCAAAGCCAGTACTGACAACTTCCTGTGCAAGAGGCCTAGGAAAGAGAATACAGTTGGCCAGACAAGGAACAGCCTTAATGCACTCCTCTCCTAAAGTGAAGGACATTGTCAAAGACCTGTTAACTTTAGTTAGACACTGAGACAACTTGCAGAAGTTGGCTTTAGGTAACCCAAACCTGAATGCTTGCAGACTCCCAAGTAAATATTCATGATCCACCCTGTCAAACACCTTCTTCTGATCAAGAGATTGGAACAAAATTGAAAGATCAGTCCTCTGAGGAAGATGGATTAAATCACAGATGAATTGGATGTTGTCATGCATCTTCTGGTTGGTACCATGTAGGGCTGGTCAGGGTATCTTTTGTCATCGAGGATGGATCCAAGGTGAGATGACAAGACCTTGGCAAAGATCTTGTAATCTTTGTTAAGGAGGGAGACCAGATGGCAGTTCTTTAACAAACAAAGGACCCCTTTCTTGGGCAGTAGAAAAATAATAAACCTGCATCAAGAAAGGGCAACTCTGTCTCATTGAACGTAACTTCAAGACCTACCCAGAATGGTTTCCACGATTGCCTGGAAAATGCTAAAGATTGCCATAGTCAGCTTGTTAGCCCAGTGCTCATCAAGAGCCCGATAATGGTGTCAGGTTAGCAACCCTACTGTGATTGGAGCATCAAGCATGCTGGTTTCCCACTCCTGGGCTGACCTGCTTCAGATTCTCCCAAAGATCTCTGTGAGCATCCTTGCAAGATAATCTAGAGAGCATAGAGCAGTGTTTAAGGCTGAGACCTGAGCAGATGCCCTCTGGATCTGCGACAAGAGACCTGTCAGCAGCCAGCTGCACAAGGAACTGCTGTTCGATGCCCTATCTTTTTTTCTAGTGAGTAGAAGAAAAGGAAGCCAAAATCCAGATCTTTGAGGAACCTGATTCAAAGCCTAACACACATGGCTTGGGATCCGATGTGTTGCATGTTCCCCCGCATTCTTTTCTTCATGTTGTATGCCCTTGCAGGGCTGTGTCTATGCCAGGTTGACTAAAATGTGAGCATGTCCTTTTCCACATTCTCAAATCTGGATTCCATCTCTATATTTAAGCCATCATATATTCCTGACAGGAGACATAGATAAGAATCTTGCTCATATCCCACCATAAATCAAGAAATGTATACTCCCCTGCTTCCTTCTCCAGCTGATCGAGAACAGAGAGAACGAATCCCGGAACTGTTTGTTCTCCAGCAACAAATTGTTCACATGCCAATACCCAGACCTCAGCTGGGCATACTATAAAACAAGCGCCTCTTCTTGTAATTTGAAAATGGCACCTGCCACATGAAAGCTGCCAGAATGCGCAAGACATACACCAATGTAATCTGTATGTGGTGGATTTTGATGCTGAAAGCCCAGGCTTCAAGGTAGTAAAGATGGTGAAGTCAGGATGGAGATCCTCCAGGCATCAAACTAGATTGAAAGACTTGACCAAGTTCCTCAGCCCTCCTTTGATACTGAGCCAGTCTGCGCACTACCACGGTCCCCTTCCTTAAGGATGCAGTTGAAATCAACCCCACCAGCCCATATGGATAACGCATTGGCTTACATTGATTGAGCTGAGAAGAATGAGCACTTCCTCAAAGAAGTGCATTTGCCTCACTTTGACCGAGGAGTGTAGAACATAATAAGAACATAAGAACTAGGAGCAGGAGTACGGCATCTGGCCCTTTTGAACCTGCTCCTCCATTCAATAAGATCATGGCCGATCTTTTCGTGGCCTCAGCTCCACTTACCCCCCTCTCACTGTAACTCTTAATTCCTTTATTGTTTAAAAAAAATCGCTTTCAAAACATTTACTAAAGTAGCATTAACTACTTCACTGGGTTGGGAATTCCATAGATGCATAATCCTCTGGGTGAAGAAGTTCCTTCAATTCAACCTGAAATTTGCTCCACCTAATTTTGAGGCTGTGCCCTCTTGTCTTAGTTTCACCTGCCAGTGGAAACATCCTCTCTACATGTATCTTATCTATTCCCTTCATAAATTTATGTGTTTCTATAAGATTCCCCCCTCATCCTTCTAAATTCCAATGAATTCCAGTGTATTAAGTCTCTCCTCATAAGCCAACCCTCCTCAATTCTGGAATCAACCTCCTCTGCACCCTCTCTAGTGCCAGTGCATCCTTTCTCAAGTAAGGAGACCAAAACTGCGCACAGTACTCCAGGTATGGCGTCACCAGGACCCTATACAGTTGCAATATAACCACAATGTCACCATTGGACACCTGAATAATGCCTCATCTTCTTACATAGCTGGGACCGCACAGTGTCCAGAAGGCACAGTAAGCTGTTCCCTGATGGACCACAGTGAATAATCTTCTGCTGTCTTCTTCTGGGTCAGACAGATACATACCTGGCACTGGAAGGAGTATACACTTTCCTTCAAGCCAAGTGGGAGTGGTTCGACCTTTACCTCAGTGCCTCCAGTTGGTGCAAATACAGGAGGAACAGTTCACATACAATAAAAGGTGGGACTTTTGATATGACCATCTGCTGTTCCATAGCTTTAAGGGAGTCAACTGGCAGCTAGATCCTGCCCATGGTGAGCCCCTTTGCTTGGTCTTCACAAAGTAAGCAGACTTCCTATACATTTTTGAGGCTGACTGTAGCAGCTATTGCCTTAATGCTGGCCTCAGTGCTCAGGTTGGGGTGACCATAGCTCTTGACTGCAATACACTTTAAAAAGAGCTTAAATAGTGAAGAGGTAGCAAGGCTGAAGGTGTAGTTGCTCTTGCATAAATGAAGCTGGATCTCACTACTGGTGACTGTGCTGTAGAAGTTGGTATGATTTTCAAAGCCACTCTCTTTGATCATTAAGTAATAAAAAGACAATACGCCAAGGGGCAAGGGAATAATTTGGGTAACTCAGAAGATGTGGTGATTCTCCAGTCATAGTACGAAAAGGAGGGTAGGGGCAGGTAGTAGAAGGAGATGTGGGGGTGGGGGATATCACCTGCTGTAATAGTACATGAGTATTACTGCTTTCTTGTTCCTGAAAAGAGGAAATTGTAGCAATACCAGGTGCTTGTGTTCGACCAGTGATTTGAGGTTTTATTTGGGTCAGAGGGAAGGTGATGTTATTGTTTGTTATTGATGTTCTCTTTTTCCATTTGCTGCTCTTACTAAACAAACAACAGCAATACAAAAGCAAAGGCTAAAATTTTCCATATATTTCTAAACAACCTGCTTAGTGTTGTGACTACACAATTCTGAAGCAGGTGAGACTTGAGGCAGGGCCTCTGGCTTCGAGGTAGGGACGCTACCACTACATCCAAGTTCTGCAAGTACAGTTGCAATGAGCATTACCTGCTCTCTGGAGCTTTTATGTTTGACTTTATAAGGGGTCCTTGTGGCGCAGAGGTAGTGTCTCTACCTATAAGCAGCCCTGGGCTCAAGTAATACTTCCTTCAGAGCTGGGCAGTAATAACTCTGAACAAGTTTATTTGAAATAAAAGTCATATGATTGACCCTTAAAGGGGACTATAAATCCTACATTGGAATATAAACCAAGCTTTCCAACTCAACGCTAAACACTGATAAGGCACCACAGCATTTCTGCTACTTGCATTCCAAATGCTGTACCTGCAAATGTATTGTAGAATTGATATGGTTTAGAAGCTCTTACTCATAATTTTCTTCGAGGTTAGCAAGTTATAAGAGATGATTGAACCCAAAGCTATGGTAGAGCATTCTGAGCTTCTGAAGATCTTAGGACTGATATTAAAGTGTCCATAACTCAGGACTTCAATACAATCCTCATAGAAGTGACCACATGCTCTATTGTTGTCTGCAGTCATTCTGTTTCCATCAGACTCCCCTATAACTTGGAGGTGAACTTCTCCAACTTCAACATTGTGCACCTGCTCCCTAACAGGCTGTCCAGTGCACCAATCAGCTGACAGATTACAACTATCTTTCTTCTCTTATGGACTCACCTTTGGAAGTCTTCTAAGCAAAGTGCTAAAATGTGAGCTAATTCTACAGCACCTGATTCCTTGGTTTTTTTCTCTGCCTTTTCTTGTGCTCAGCAAATCTCCTTTTGAATTACTGATGAATGTTAACTTTTGAGTCAATACTTGCATGAGTAAGAATAATTGATGGTGCATATCAGCCTACTGTCTGCTTCTTTCTCTGGTTCTCTAGTTTCAGTCTTGCAATGAATCTATAAAAAGGCAATGTTGAAGAGTTACCTTCCAGCTCCCCCACAGGACTTGATAACTAAGGAAGGTGCATTCATATTGCAGCCAGACAAGTTAAGCTGGAAATCTTACAGTATATGACAATAGCAGGCGAGAGAGATTACTGGTTAACTTGTGATAGAAAGAACGTTGGACTCTCTACTAACATGATCAGTAGCTCTAAGCTACTACGTGCATATTGCAACAACAATATGGAGTCCCCGAGTAAACTATAACACACCGTCACTAGTAGCATTAGCAATGGATGGCAAAAACTCACACCAGATAGTAGCGGAAAGTGAGCTCTATGGCAATGTGATACAATTCAAAATAATTTGGGCTTTTTTTTAGTTATGAAATTCTCTTGGTAGTTGAATAATGTTGATTTAATGGCAATTTTATATTGAAAATGCATTTTTATTCTGTTTATCATGATTAGGTTTCTC
The DNA here is from genome assembly GCF_047496795.1 of Chiloscyllium punctatum. Lineage (NCBI taxonomy): Eukaryota > Metazoa > Chordata > Chondrichthyes > Orectolobiformes > Hemiscylliidae > Chiloscyllium > Chiloscyllium punctatum. The sequence continues at coordinate 21,616,546 of NC_092783.1, forward strand.
AAAAATCTTTTGAAGAAGAATTAGAAAATGCCATGAAGATTATCATTCAGCTTACTGGAGAAAAAGAAAGCCAAATTGAAGAATTTAATAAAGTTACAACGAACAGTGCATCAACAATTGCTGAACTTAGAAATACAATTGAACATTTGGAGGAATCAGTCAGATCAGAACAGCGAAGGTAAAAAATAAATAAATAAATACTTTGCATTTTTAAACAAAATTCTGTTCCTAAGGAATCAAAGCTGTAATAAGTATAATTCAGCTAACTATTAGGATAGATTTTGCAAACCAGCCTATTCTGAGTATGTTAAATCGGACCAAATCGCAGATGGTTTATTTAACATTGTTTCTTTGGAATAAGCTATGTGAAGAGTGAAGAAACCAAAGAAGTAAATATTCAGAATGTGTTACAATCTCAGATTCTGGATTTCTTTTAAAAATAGATCCAAACAAATTGAAGAAACTTTAAGGGTTTCTTCTTTGGAGTTGGAAGAGAAGACATCAGCTCTAGGTAATTAAAACTGCATTTTAAAATTTATTTTTTAAGAAACATTAAACATATTTATTACGGTTACTAATATTACCAATGTCAGTAAATATAAAACATTTATATTCAAAAGATATTTGAAAATGTGTCATATGAAAGGTTAATGCCCAATGCTGTTGGGGCTGATACATTAGCATGGATAGAAGATCAAATAGAAGGTACATCACAGGAAACGGTCAGAAATAAATGGATAATTTTCAAGTTTGCATGTTGACTTTTCTATTTACAATATGTTAATGACTTGAATGAAGGTATTGCATCCAATAGTAATAGTAAAATAAGTAAGAATGAAAATTGTGAGCATGATACAAAGAGTGAAAAGTAACCAGCTGACAAAATCTGTGAGACAGGAAAACTGAGGTTATGCATTTTGTCAAGAAAATCAGAAAAGCTGAATATCATTTAGAATGGAATCAAATCAGAGAAATTTCCAAATTCTGATGTATAGAGAGATCTGAATGTGTTGTACATGAATCACAAAGTCTGAGCGTCTAAATACCTATGTAATTATACATATGGGATGTTGATCTTTATTATAATGGGAATGGATTATAAAAGTTAGGAAGTCTTGCTCCAACTACACAGGACATTCAGGAGATTGTATTTAGACAACTGTGTACAGTTTTGTGGTCTCCTTGACTAAGCTCAGACAAAGGTTTACAAGACTGAATATATATGCTGAAGACAGAGTGGGATGGTGGGGCAAAGGTGTAAATGAAGGCGGAGATAGAATCCAGAGAGACAATGCACCAGTTATACAAAGGATTGGATAATGGTAGGCTGGGGAAAAAGAAAAGCTGATAATGGGAGCCATTTATTAATAGGAGAAAGTGAGGACTGCAGATGCTGGAAATCAGAGTTGAAAAGCGTGACAAAGGAAAAGCATAACAGATCAGGCAAGCATCCAAGGAGCAGGAAAGTCGAATGTGGAGGCAGAGGGAAAGGGGACTGAGGGTGGGGTGGGGTGGGGGATAGCTGGGAAGATAATCAAATAAATGCAAGTGGGAGGGTGATAGTGATAGGTCAGAGTGGAGGGTGGAGCAGATGGATGGGAAGGAAGATGGACAGGTAGGGCAGTTCAAGAGGACGGTGTCAAGTTGCAGGGTTGGATCAGGGATGAGGCGGGGGGAGGGGAGATAAGGAAAATGGTGATATCAACGTTGATGCTGTATGGTTGAAGGGTGACAAGGCACAAGATAAAGCATTCTTCCTCCAGTCGTCAGGTGTCTTGGGTTTGTTGGTGGAGGAGACCCAAAACTTGCATGTCGTTGGCGGAGTGGGAGGGAGAGTTGAAGTGGTTGACCACAGGGCGTTGGGGTTGATTGGTGCGTGTGTCTCAGAGATATTCCCTGAAATGTTCCGCACGCTGGCATCCTGTCTCCCCATTGTAGAGGAACCCACATACAGAGCAATGGACACAGTGGATGAGGTGTTTGGATGTGCAGGAAAATCTCTGCTAATGTGAAAAGATCCCTTGGGACCTTGGATGGAGGTGAGGCAGGGAGGTGTGGGTGCAGGTTTTACACCTCTTGTGGCGGCAAGGGATGGTGCCAGGAATGGAGGGTATTTGGTGGGAGGGAGGGCTTGGACCTAACGAGGGAGTCATGGATGGAATGATCTATGTGGAACATAGATAAGGATGGGGAGGGAAATATATCTCTGGTTCAAAGTTTGTGCGAAGATTTGTAGCTCGGGTGCCCGTTGTCCCAGTTGAACTCATGTTGCTTGTCCTCTGCGTGTGTGGCTACTAAGGATAGCTGGTCGTGTCGTTTCGTGGCTAGTTGGTGTTCATGGATGCGGATCATTAGCTGTCTTCCTATTTGTCCTATGTAGTGTTTTGTGCAGTCCTTGCATGGGATTTTGTACACTACATTGGTTTTGCTCATGCTGGGTATTGGACAACGCTACTATTATAGGCCAAGCCAAACAGAGAACAGCCAGGGAATTCCTAGAGGCTTGGCACTCATCCACATATGCAATCAATAAGCACATTGACCTGGACCCTATATACCGACCACTGCAGCGGACAGCTGGAACTGACAACCGGAACGGCAGATTCAAACCACTACAAATGCCGGAGGAAACATCACAGAAGCGCTTCACAGGAGGCTCCAAAGCACTGAGGATGTCACCTAGACAGGGGACGAAACATCTGCACCAGAAATTCCCAGCTCGGCAAAACCACAACAACATATATCTCTGGTGGTGGGGTCATTCATTAGTAGGTGAAAATGGGTTGATGATAAGCCAGGATGTGGGGACGTGTAAAGGAAATGGAATAAGGTGGTCAGGCCCTAAAATTATTAAACGTGATTTTTAGTCCTGAAGGCTGCAGTGTTCCGAAGTGGAAAATGAGATGCTGTTCTTTCAACTTGCACTGAGTCCTGATGAAGCATTGCAGCAGGTCTGAAACATTGTTGGCTGGTGAACATGGTGATGCATTGAAGTGGCAGGCATCCAGAAACTCGGGGTAATTATTACAGAGAAAATGTAAGTCTTCAACAAAGCACTCAGCCAGTCAACATTTTATCTCCCCTCTCTATGGGGTTGGGGACTGTGAGCTTGGGGGCTGTGGTTGCAAGATCCCCAGATAAGAATTTTGAGTTTATGGGCACTCGCCAACCCTCTTCATGATGGGCGTGCAACCCCTTTATACTTGCATCAGGATGATCTTGGAGCTCTCCACTTCTTCCTGATAAAAAGGCCTGAACCATCCCCATTTACCACTTCTCTCCTCTGCCTGGCTGAGCTTGTCCTCACTTTGAACAGCTTTTCCTTTGACTGCTCTCGCTTTCTTCAGTTCAAAGGTGCGTATCTGCATGGGCCCCAATAATGCTTGCTGTTTTTGTGGGGTTCATTGAACAATCCTTGTTCCAATCCTATTCGGGTCCCCCCGAAAAATGTTTTCTCTGGTACGTTGATGACATCACTGGTGCTGTTTCTCCCTTTCATCTGGAATCAGAAAAAAATGATCAAATTTACTTCCATTTTCCACCTCCTTTCACCTGCACCTGATCAATCTCTGACACCTCCTTTCCCTTCCTCGGCTTTCTTTTTCCTTTCTGGTGTTAGACTGGCCACTAATATCCACTACAAGCCTGATTCCTCCCGTTGTCTGGACTATGCATCCTCACACCTTGTTTCCTGTAAAGACTCCATTCCATTGTCCGGTGTCTCCGTTGCATCTGTTGTGATGATGCCACCTTCCACAAGAGGTCTTAGAAATGTTCATCTTTTTCCTCAATCAAGGATTCCTCATCACCGTGGTTGACAGGGCTCTCAGCTGTGTCAGACCCATAGTTTGCATTCCAGCCCTCAACTCTTCTCTTCCCTTCCACTACACCAAAGGATTCCCTGGTCCTCACTTTCCACATCTACATCCAATAGATCATTAGCCGCATTTCCCCCACCTCAAGCCAGATGCAATTCACAGATACGTTTCGTTCTGTTCTCTTTTCAGTATTCCATAGGGATTGTTCCATCCAGGGCATCCTGGTTCATTCCTCTACTCCACACACCTCACGGTTCCTTCCCATTTAATCGCAGAAGGACTAACACCTGACTGTTTCCTTCCTCCCTCCTCAGGTGAGGCAGTGATTTACCTGCACTAGACTCAATCTAGTCTCTGTATTTGCTGCTCACAATGTGGTTTCCTCTACTTTGGAAGACGAAACACAGACTTAGCAAATATGTTGCAAAACGTCTACATATTATACACAAACATAACCTCATCTTCTAGTTATCTGCCACTTCAACACACCACTGTGTTCCCTGACCAGCATTTCTGACATGGGCCTACTGCTGTGCCCCAGTGAGGCTTAGCACAAACTGGAGAAACAGCATCTCATTTTCTGCTTGGGGCTCCTGCAGTCTTTAGGACTCAAAATTGAGTTAAATAATTTTAGGGCCTATTCACAACTACACCCCAGGCCCTGTCATCACATGGCTGCTTTCATCACAGCCAACCCATTTTCACCTACTAATGATTCCTATTATCAGCTTTTCTTTCTCTCTGGTTTGCCATTATTTATCCCTTCGCCTAACTCCTATTATCTCCCTCTGGTTTCCATCTCCTATTATCTCCTTTTAGACTCCATCTCCACCTATCATTTATTCCTTTACCCCAACTGCTGTCTTCAGCACTTTTCCCCACCTATATCCAGTCCTGAAGAAGCATCACAGGATCCAAAACTTTGACCGTGCTTTCTCTCCACAGATGCTGCCAGACCCGCTGAATTTCTCAGCAATTTCAGTTTTTGTTTCAGACTTACAGCATCTGCAGTTCTTTGCTTTTGTTTTTGTAAGGCTGATTCCTGGGGTGAAGGGGTTGTCATGAAGAAAAACTGAGTAGGTTGGACTTTTACACATTGGAGTTTAGAAGAATGAGAAAACGTTTGGTTGAAAATACAAGATCCCGTGAGAGATTAGTGGAGTAAATGTTAAGATGTTTCACTTCAATGGAGATCAAGAACATTGTGACACAGTTTAAAAGAATGGGCCTCACATTTAAGATGGAAGAGAGGAATTTCTTCTCTCAAGGGTTGCTGTCTTTGAAATTATCTTCCACAGAGAGCAGTAGAAGTTGGGTCGTTAAATAGCTAATTGAATTGTACACATTTTGGATGTATGAGGGAGCTGATAGTCAAAGGTGGCAGGCAGGATAATGGAATTCAGGCCACAATCATGTTAGACATGATCTTTTTGAATAGCAGAGGCATCTCAATGGACTACTCATGCTCCTTTTTCTTTTGATCTTATAAGTACACAGGAGAATTATCTTTTACAGTTACTACACTAACAACTTGGTTTTGCATATAACTTACATTATGCTATTTGTTATCCGTTTATTTCAGTTCTAATTGCTATGAAGTAGTGGATCAACATGTGATGACTGAAGTCACCTGATTGCTGTACCTGCTAATAATGGTTTTTCTTATCAGGCAGGTGAAGAAAATAAAGCAGAAACGTTTTTAACATGCACTAGTTAAAATTACTGCACTAGTGAGCTTAGCAATTCTCATACATGTGTTTTGTAAAACTAGAAGTATAGGCATCTATGCACTCAGCATTAAAATCCAAATTCTGCAGGAGTGGAAGTATTGGAGGTAGTATTTAATGCATTATCTGGCTTAATTGTATATCACCAAATCCTGATTATTATACTAATCCCACTTTAGGTTCCCTGTGTATGCTTTTTCTGAAGAGGTTTAGGTTGACTTGGTTTTCTGAAGAGCTATATATTCACCGAGTACTTGCTTGGAACTGTTACTAGGAGGCTTATAGCTTTTTGTTGAAGAACTTGCAGTTGAAAGCTAGGTTGCTATAATAATGAGATTTAATGTTGAGTTTTCAAAATATGTTTTAGATTGGGGAGGGGAGAGGAATTAGGCTAGTGTCAGGCAATATACTGGTTTTTCAGAAATCAGCTTTAGAAGCAGCATGTACACTGCAGAAATTGACCAAGGCTCCTTGGCCAGCACATTCCAAACCCAAATCCAGACTGAAAAGCACACAGAATTCTCCAATTTACCTGACGTTCAGTTCCGGATTGATGGAAAATATGGACTGAGTTTTGTACTGAACAAGAATTACTATTTTATAAATAAATAAACTCTAGCTAACTCTACTATTTAAAACACAAAGCCTCTTGTAAAATTCCCCTCTACACCAACATATAGACAGGCACATAAACACAATGAATGTAATAGGCAGAGGGAAAGGCATAGAAGGCAGTTCAGTGGTTCCTGCCCATAGGCATTGCTGACATCATTTTTTTTCCATATACTTCCACTTGTTTGCAAGTGGGAGAGGAACTGCTCCACACTTACGAGGGTTTTTGACTTATCAAAGCTGCAGTTTACAGCAACTGGAAAAGGGAAATAAACTGGCTATCTTCAGACTTGACTTTGCTTTACTGCAGTGGAAGGAACGAGCTTTTGCTTTTACAAAGCTTCGATTTCTTTTGCAAAATATTCATAGCCCTAAGCTGTTCAGCTTCCTTGGAGTCAATCACGTATTTGGTACATGTCCTTGTCATCGATAACAGATCACTGGAATGAACTAGTTTTGCCAGCCAAAGTTTCATTTGTACACTCCCCTTGGCTCTAGCTTGAAATGTAGTTGTGTAAACAGTACTTAAAATGAGTGTCAGGTTATTTGCTTTTAAAAAAGGCAGGAAACCTTCAATATTAGTTTTTAAAACAGATCTTATCGCATTCCAGTCTACAATAAAAACTACAGACAAATGTAAGGTCTTTATAAACCTCCACCATTTAAAAAAAACTTGAATAATATCTTTAGAAGTTTCATTATGAAATATGTAATATATAAACAAACGGCAAGACCTGCATTCATATATTCTTTCTTGCCCTGGTAGTGTTTGTAATGAGGTCAGCCAGCTGGACCTGACAGAATATGAGTTTCCTAATTGGCACTGTTAACCTGATCCAATCAGGGGTGCATGACTGACATAAAAGTCACAACCACCTGATGAAGGAGCAGAAAAGTTAGTGCTTCCAAATACACCTGCTGGACTATAAATTGGTGTTGTGTGACTTTTAACTTTGGACATAAAAGGATAAATGTCAGGGATCTTGAGCCCTGAATGCCTGACACAGTGAGAGATAGTGGTATTGTCAAAGACTGCATTTGTAAATAAAGGGTGATTGATGCAAGCCTCTGAAGAGTTGTTTCAACTGCGACGAAAATAAAGCATTATCCTTAAGAAATCTGTTTGCTGCAGTCGTTTTGAAGTTGCCGTAAGCATTTTCTTACATCATGCCTCTGTTCCAGAAGCTTGATTTGCTCAACCTGACTGTTGAGGACTGAGCCCAGTATGTGGAAAGAATGTTATTTTTTTCCTCTGGCTTTGGCAGATGGAAAACAATGAGTAATTCTCCTGACAGCCTGTGCAGCTGCAGCTTTTCGTATACTAATCTAAATGCATTTTAAAAGTCGTAATTATGCCAGCATCCACTATTTCCTCAGGAAGCTCATTCCACACACACATCACCCTCTATGTAGAAATATTGCAGCCATGTTTTATTTTTGACTCTCCTGCCACCTTAAAAGCAGGCTCCCCAGTTGTGAAATCCCTCATTGTAGGGAAACGACATCTACCATTAACTGTATTTATAGCCCTCCTTCATTTGTAAACCTCTACAAGTTCACCTCTCAGGAGAAAGTGAGGACTGCAGATGCTGGAGATCAGAGTCGAAAAGGACAGCCAGTCAGACAGCATCCGAGAAGCAAGAGAGTTGAAGTTTCATAAGCTCTTTGTCAGGAATGAGGGGTTGGCCCAAGAGGGCCGAGAGATAAATGGCAGGGGGGTGTGGGGCTGGGTGGAAGGTAGCTGAGAATACAAAATATAGTTGGAGGTGGGGGGGTAGTGGTGATAGGTCAGAAAGGAGGTTGGAGCGGATAGATGGGAAGGAAGATGAACAGGTAAAACAGTTCAAGAGGGCAGTGCCAAGTTGGAAGATTGGATCTAGGATAAGAGGGGAAATGAAGAAACTGGTGAAATCTACATTGATCTCGTATGGTTGGAGGGTCCCAAGGCGGACGATGAAGTGTTCTTCCTCCAGGTGTCGGGTGGCTAGAGTTTGGCAGTGGGGGAGGCCCAGGACTTGCATGTTCTTGGTGGAGTAGGTGGGGCAGTTAAACTGTTTGGCCACAGGTCAGTGTGGTTGTTTAGTGCGGGTGTCCTAGAGATGTTCTCTGAAACATTCTGCAAGTTGGCATCCTGTCTCCCTGATGTAGAGGAGATCACATCAAGAGCAACAGACACAGTAGATGACGTGTGTGGAAGTATAGGTAAATCTCTGCCGGATATGAAAGGATCCTTTGGGGCCTTGGACGGAGGTGAAGGGGGAGGTGTGGGCACAGATTTTGCATTTCTTGCGGTGCAAAGGGAAGGTGCTGGGAGTGGAGGGTGGGTTGGTTGGGCCATGGACCTAACAAGGGAGTCGCGGAAGCAATGGTCTCTGCGGAACACTAATAGAGGTGAGGAGGGAAATATATCCCTGGTGCTGGGTTCTGTTTTTGGTGATGGAAATGGCAGAGGATGATGCATTGTATCTGGAGGTTGGTGGGATGGAAGTTGTGGGGGGGGTGGCGGGGACTCTGTCCTCGTTGCAATTGGAGGGGTGGAGTTCAAGGGTGGAGGTGCAGGAAGTGGAGGAATTATGCTAGCAAGCATCATCAACCACGTGGGAGGGGAATTGGGGTCCTTGAAGAAGGAGGCCATCTGGGATGTTCTATAGTGGAATTGGTCCTCCTGGGAGCAGATGCAATGGAGGCGGATGAATTTTCAGGGGCAGTGTTTTTACAGGAGGCAGGACGGGTCTGGATACACTACTCCAGATGAGGCCTCACCAATGTCCTGTACAACCTCAAAATGACATCTTAACTTCTATACTTACGACTTCAACTAGGCTGAAAACCCATACCAAGGGAACCTTTGTAGGTTAAGGGTACAACCTCTGTTCTGATTTCTTTTGAAAGGCAGTTGGCTTGGCTACCAGTACTTTTAGTAGAAGGCTCAGGCCCAAGTTTAAAGGGGAGAAATTGGTTGCGAGAGATTCACCTATATTGGCTCAAAATATTTTGATTCAAAAATGGTATTTACTCAAAGGACTAAGCAATGAAGGCAGGTGTGCTAAATGCCTTTAAACCTTCCCTTAAAGGGTTACTTAGAGACCATCCAGTATGTGGGATTAATGATATGACTTGGGCCTCCGTTGATTTGCTCCTTTTACGCCTGTTATATGTCTCTTTTCTATTTTATCCCTACTGAATATTTCTAGACATGAAAGTTCTTTGCACTTGTTGCTTCTATATTTCACTCTAAAGGGAACATATTGAGACTGTACTCTGCCTTATATCTTTTTGAACTTTTGCAGACTATCTTTTTCCTTTTTCATAACAAAATTAAAACATACTATGGTCACTATCACCAAAATGCTCCCACCATTATCATCTGCCCACTCCTTTCCCCAGAATTAGGTCCAGCATTGTACTGTCCCTTGTAGGATCATCCACATGTTGATATTCAAGGTTTTCTGAATACATTTCAAGAAATCTGTCTCATCTGCACCCTTTGTTCAATGATTATTCCAATGAATATTGAAATTTCCTAATATAATTACTGTAGTGAAATGACTGCATAGTTGATCCTCAACTGCGCGATGACTGGGCCTGCTAACAGTGTGACTGACTGCCCCTTTTTTATTCTTAAACTCTACCTGCAAAGCCTTATTTGGTAGCTCTTTCAAGACGTTGTCCCTCCTTAATATAATAAATTACTTCTTAATGAATAATGCTATGCAACTTCATCTTTATATCTTCCCCATCCCTGAAGATCCTGTACCTCAGAATAATGAGTTGCTATTTCTGCTCCTCCCTCAGCCACATATCTGTGACTGCCACAATATTGCAAACCATGTGTCAATTCACATCCTTAACTCATCTGCCTTATTTATAAGGGTTCAATCATTAAAATAGAGGCCCCACAGCTTTGCTGTACTCCCCTGAGACACAACATGAAATTGTTCTATCTTGGTTCCTTTTCTAAAGTGTGCTGTGTCATTATTGAACTAATGCATTGTGTCCCTGCCTCTGCTGACTATTTTAAATTCCTCCCAACAGTGCCACAAGAATGTTGGTCCCATTCTGCTTCAGGTGCAACCGCCATAGATGTCAGGGTCCTTTCTACCCCAGAAATGGTCTCAATCATCCAGGAATCTGAAACCCTACCACCCCCACCAATTCTTGAACCTTATATTCATCTGCTCTATTCTGCTTTTTCTGTACTCAACATGACATGGCACTGGGAATAAACCTAAGATTACAACCTTTGAGATTCTGCTTTTTAATCTACCTTGCTCCCTGAACTGTTGATTCAATACCTCATCTCTCATTCTATCCATATCATTAGTACCAATGTGCACCATGACCATCATCTTATTCCACTACCACTTCGATTGGATTGAGAGCATGGATTGCAGTCAATTCAAAGGGAGGTAGATTTGAATGGCAGAGAAATGAAGGCGACTAATGTCATGTTAACTGTTTTCAATTAACAGATCGAGTGCAGGTAAAAAAACAAGAATGAGGTATCCAGTTGCAGGTAGGTTGTCAAATATAGGGATCACTAAAGGCAAGAGAAGACTCTTACCCAAAGAAATAGGCGTAGAGGTGAAGGTGACAGAGGAAGAGTTCATTATCACTCATGCCCAAAATTCATTGAGGTGGAGGCGCAGAGGGATGAAACTAAGACCTTTGTTGCATGCAAAGTGTTCAGCATCAGAGAATGAAAGGTCAGAAGTTGCATTAGGAGAAGGGATGGAGACAGAGGAAAGGATAGGGGAGGAAGGTTCCAGAGGGATGTGGCTACCTCTGAGTTGTTGCAGCTTGTGTCCTTTAATGCTTGAATGGAAAAGAAAAGGTTTCTTGTTAGAACTTCGAATTAGCTGGAGAATGAAGTATAACAAGGGGGCAGGGCAACTCCAAGAAAGCATGAAGCGATGCTAATAGTCGAGAATGGGCATATGGTGGTGCTAGGCATTGATTGTGGATCTCAGGACAGAACAGGAATGGCTGCCTGAGGAGCATTGTGTATCATCAAGATGCCTGTGATCCTGGGTGGATTCAAAAAATAAAGAATGAAGATTTAGTTGGAAACCAGGTAGGATCAATCAGAGCTAGACGCAGTCACTGAGGAACCTGTGGAAGCAAATTTTTGTAAATACCTTGTCAAGCACTGAAGCAGCAATGAAAGATGGTGACCAAGAGAAAAGATTAGAACAGAAATTCTGTGGGAAAGAAGAGAAGAACCTCTTCAAAGTGGTCATTACTGGAAGAAATATCACAGTGAGTTAAATACTAAAAACAAAGAACCGCGAATACTGGAAATCTGAAACAAGAAGCTTTTTTATTCACCTAGAGGGTGGTAGGTACCTGGAATTTGCTGTCCAATATGGTGGTTGAGGCTGAAATCCACAATGCATTTAAGAGGAACCTAGGTCTGCAACTGATGCATTGCAAGATTACAAGACTAAGTGTTAGAAAGTTGGATTAGAAAGGACAGCTAGTCTGTTTAGTCAATGCAAACTTTAATGGCTGATGGCCTATTTCTATGCTTTAAATTTCTATGGTTTCAAGCTTGGATGTCATCCAGGTCTTGTTGCATATGGACATGGACTGCTTTAAATTTGTGGAGTTGACATGATGCAGAAAATTGTGCAATCATAAGGGAACATTTCCACTTCTGACCTTGGCGGCAAATTAGAGTGTTGTAGCCAGAGCTCGTCTGCTCTCACCCATTCTTCTTTTTTTCTTTATCTTCTCTTTTCCTCCTCTTAATGTTTTTTTTCTTCGACTCTTGGCCTCTGGTGATGATTCCTAGCCTCTGGAAATGATTCCCGGCCTCCAACGACGACTCCCAGCCTGGTGCAATAGTCTCCCAGTGTGGCATGGTTACGTCCCAGCCTAATGCAGCAGCCTCCTCCTGTAGGATCCTCCTGATGTGTGGCGACCTTCCAGCCTGGCACAGCAGCCTCCTATCATGGTGTGATGACCTTCCGGCCTACTGCAGTGGCCTCCTGGTGTGGCATGTCATCAGTTCGATGTGGAGCCAGGGCTTGGTGCAGAGTGAAAATTAGGTTCTGGTGTGGTCTGCTGTACTGAACTTTTATTTCTGTAATGTTGGAAATTTTATTTCTATACTGTCTAAAATCTTGTAACTAAAGAAGTTGTGGCTAGATACTTTTGTATCTAAGTCGGCACTGTGTAAAAGTTTCACTAACTCATTGAGTATGTGTGATAATAAAGGCTATTCTGTTTTATTCTAATGGACAGCAAGATCAATTGAAGCAGTTGAAGATGGTTTGGCATAGACATTACACTGGGTTTTTGTGGTACAGTGATAGTGTACCTATATCTAGATCAGGAGGGCAGGGTTCAACACTCACCTGCTCTAGAGGTATGTGATAATATCTCTGAACAAGTTGATTAGAACATATCTATCCTGAGGATGTCCTGTGCACACCTCCAGCACTACAACTTTTGAGCTTGATATGACTCAAATTAGAGAGTTGTTCCCTGGATTCCCATTGCTTCTAGTTTTGTTAAGGCTACTTGGTGCCATATTTATGGAAAGCTGTCTTGGTATCAAGACAGTCAGTCTCATATCACCTTTGAATTTTAGCTCCTCTATCCATGTTTGGACCAAGAATGGAAAGAGGTCAAGAGTGAAGTGCCACTTGCCGAAGTCAGATTATGTTTTGGTGAGCAGATTATTCCTTTGCAAGTGCCGCTTAACAGGACAGTTGATGACCCATATAATCAATTTGCTGATGATTGAAAGTAACTTGATATGATAGAATAATTGACCAGGTTTTTGTTCTGCATTTGTGGAGAGATTATACGAGACAATTTTCAACATGAATAAGTAGATTCCAATTTTGTACCTGAACTGGGTAGCTTGGCTAGTTCTCAAGCACATTTACTGATTTTGTTGGTGGAATGTTGTCAAGGCCAATAGCCTTTACAGTATTTGATGCCATAAGCCATGATTTGATTTTCCATGCAGTAGATTGGTTGAAAATTGGCATAAATCTCCCTATCCTTAATGATGAGGAGTCCAGAATATAAATAAAAGGACTAAAGTATTTGCATCAATCTTCAGCCAGATGTGATGAGTGGATGGGCAATCGTTGCCAACTCTTGAGGTCCTCAAGAGTTGGCAACGATTGCTGATCCACTCATCACATCTGGCTGAAGATTGATGCAAATACTTTAGTCCTTTTATTTATATTCTGGACTCCTCATCATTAAGTATAGGGAGATTTATGCAGCTTCCACCTCCTATTAATTGTTTAATACTTCATCACTGTTTGGACATTTTCATTCCACTGTTTGGCATTAATGTAGTCCTGTGTTGTTGATTCACCGGGTAAAAGTCTCATCTTTAGTATACTTGGTTCTGCTTCTAGCATGTTCTGCTGCATTCTTCATTGAACCAGAATTGATCTTCTGAATTGGTGGTAATGGCAGAGTGGGAGATATGCCAGGCCATGAGGTTACACATTATGGTTGAATACAGTTCTGCTGATAGCCCATTGTATCTCATGGATGCCCAATTTTGAGTTGCTATATCTGTTCATAATTTGTTCTATTTAAAATAGCGATAATGCCATATAAGGCAATAAAGGTATTCTCACTGAAGATGGGACTTTTGTCTCCACCAGAAATGTGCTGTTGTCACTCCTACGGATATTATCGTGGACAAATGCATCTATGACAGGTGGATTCATCGGAACAAAGTCAAGTAGATTTTTCATTTTTGTTGGTTCTCTCATCAGACCCAATATCCTTCAGAGCTTAGCCAGTTCAGTCAGTAGTGGTACTACCGAGCTGCACATAGTGATGGACATTGAAGTGGCTCACTCAGAATGTATTTTGTATCATTCTCACCCTTATAGTTTCCTTATGGTGTTGAATGTGGGGGAGTACTAATTCCTCAGCAGAAGAGGGGCAGTTATTTACAATCAGAAGGAGGTTTCTTTGTCTATATTTGACCTGATGCCATGGCACTTCATGGCACCAGCGTTAATGTTGAGGACTCCCAAGGTAATTCCTTCTGAATATATACCATTGTTTTGCTACCACTGGTGTTTCCTGCTATTGGGACAGGGCATACAAAGAAATAGTGATGATAGTATAAAAGCAAAATTTTACAGATGCTGGAAATCTGAAATCAAAACAAGGTGCTGTAGAAGCTCAACATGTCTGTTAGCATCTGTGGAGAGAGAAACGGCATAGTTGTTTTGACAGATGAGGATAATGGTGTCTGGGAGATTGTTTTTGTGGAGTGATTATGGCAAGCTGTTGCTTGACTAGTCTGTAAACAGTTCTCACAATTTGAGGCATAAACTTTGCATATCTTGTTAAAGAGCACTTTGCAGAGATGATAGGGCTGTGTTTTCCTTGGTCAGTTCCATTGCCTTAATTGACGCTGGGTGACCTGTTGAGTCTTACTCCTTAGTTTAGATTTCATAGCAGTTTGGTACACAAAATAACTATCTTGGCCATTTCAAAAGGTTGTGAAGAATAACTCACATTGCTGTAGGTCTGGAGTCACATGTAGGCCAGGCCAGGTAAGGGTACCAGATGTCCTACCAAAAAAAGTAATAGTAAACCAGATGTTTATTTTTGTGACAATTAACAATGATTCTTTTTGAAAGGTTAAAAACAAAACCAATAGGGCTGAATAGACTGCATGTAAGAATGATGTTTCTGTGGGTGAAAGGTCCAGAACAAGAGTTCTCGTTTCAGAATACAGTGTACACCATTTCAGAGTGTGAAGAGGAGAAATTTCCTCATTCAGAAGGCGGTATACCTGTAGGATTTTCTGTTGTGGATGGCTGTGAAGTTAATAAACGTTTCTTGAAAGAAATAAGTAGTGATCTAGAAACTGAAAGTATGACCTACGAGGGTAGCATGCCATAAATGGAGACCCACTATTCCCAGAGTTGGACCAAACGTCAAAGTTTTCTTATTAAGATTCACAGAGTACTCACATTTACATGACTTCCAGACCAAGGTTGACAGAAAGCATGGACTAAATTTCAGTCCATTGATTTCTCTATTTCTGACTCATCATCCTATAACAAGGCAACACCTACTCCAATCACTAGCATCAATTGGCATTTTAAAAAGTCTGAAAAATTCAGGGGCAGCCATCACTACTTCATTTATTAACATTGCATTCAACTTGTCAAATGCAATTTGATATTTTGATGACCATATCATTTTTGCTTGTTCCTTTAACATATTTATTAAAATCAAAGCTGTCAGACTGAAATTGTGTGAAAATTTCCAGAGAATATAGAATAGTACAGCACAGTACAGACCCTTCAGCCCTTGTTGTGCTGACCTTTTATCCTACTCTAAGAGCAAACCAACCTACATACCTTTTGTTTTACTATTATCCATGTACCTATCCAAGAGTCGCATAAATGCCCCTAATGCATTCTGACTTTACCACCACTGCTGGTAGTGCATTCCACGCACCCACCACACTCTGTGTAAACATAGAACATGCAGAACATGAACAGTACAGTGCAGAACAGGCCCTTTAGCCCTTGAATTTGTGCCGACCTGTGAACTAATTCCCCTACATTATCCCATCATCATCCAAATGCTTATCCAAGGATTGTTTAAATGCCCCTAATGTGGCTGAGAGAACCGACCTCTGAAATCTCCCTTAAACCTTCCTCCAATCATTTTAAAATTATGCCCCCTTGTGACAGCTAATTTTGCTCTGGGAAGAAGTCTCTGACTATTCACTCTATCTATGCTTCTCATCATCTTGTACGCCTCTAGCAAGTCACTTTTCACCCTTCTTAGCTCCAATGAGAAAAGCCTTGGCTCCATCAATCTTTCTTCATAAGACATGCCCTCCAGTCCAGGCAGCATCCTGATAAATCTCTTCTGCACCCTTCCTAACGCTTCCACATCCTTACTATAATGAGGTGACTAGAACTGAACACAATATTCCAAATGTGGTCTAACCAGGGCTCTATAGAGCTGCAGCATAACCCTGAGATTCTTAAACTCAATCCCCCTGCTAATGAAAAGCCAACACACCATACGCCCTTAACAATCCTATCAACCTAGGTGGCAACTTTGAGGGATCTATGGACATGGACTCCAAAATTCCTCTGTCCCTCCATACTGCCAAGAATCCTGCCTTTAACCCTGTATTCAGTATTCAAATTCAACCTCCCAAAATGAATCACTTTATTCTTTTCCAGGTTAAACTCCATTTGCCACTTATCAGCCCAGTTCTGCATCCTATCAATGTCCCATTGCAACCTACAAGAGCCCTCCACACTATCCACCACTCCACCAACCTTCATCTCATCAGCAAACTAACTAACCCACCCTTCCACTTACTCACCCAAGTCGTTCATAAAAGTCACAAAGAGCGGAGGTCCCAGAACAGATCCCTGTGGAACACAGCTGGTCACCAAGCTCCGAGTGAATACTTTCCATCTACTATCACCCTCTATCTTCTATGGGCTAGCCAATTCTGTATCTAAACAACCCAATTTCCCTATTTCCCATGCCTCCTTACCTTCTGAATGAACCTACCATGGGGAACCTTATCAATCACCTTGCTAAAATCTATGTACACTACATCCACTGCTCTACGTTCAATGTGTTTTGTCACATCCTCAAAAAATCTACACATTTATAAAAACTTCATGATTTTTCATTTAGTTTTAGGAATATGGAATTCTGTTAAAGCTTTAACTCCCAAGTACATCTGTTTTGCTTTTGCAAATTCACTTTTGGCTAAATTTATCACTAAACCAGCCAACCCTGATTGCTTAAACTGATCTTTGACTTATCTTACATGTTCTTTCCAAGTGTTCTTGTAAACTACAACAGCTTTTAAATGCACTGCACAGTTACAGACTGTAGCTATGACTTGATTCATAAGCCTTTGATTCATAAGGAATGTATCTGAAATATTCTTTAACGCAAATGGCACTACCCATTTCATGTAACAAAAGTGGAAATTTCTTTGCTCCTTAAGTTAGTGGCATTGCTGATAGCCCTTCAATAGTTCAATCTTAGGAAAGAATGAGGTACTGCGAACCCTATCAATGCAATCTTTCAGTCATGGAATTGGGTACACATCTGATTTTGTGATTGCATTCACCTTTTTAAAATCTGTACCAGTCTACTTGATATATCCAATATAGGAACCACAATATTGGTGAATTCTACCTGCTTTGACTAGATTAAATCAAGTAGTCTTTAGCATGAACTGAATTTTAAACAATTGCAGAATTGTTACACTGCAGGAGGGAACCATTCTGCCCATCATGTCTGTCCCAGCCCTTCAAACAAGTGTCATACCAAATGCTAGTCTCCTGTTTTTACCCTCCTACAGTTGCACACTATATCTATCCAAATAATTATCCAATGCTCTCTTGAATGCCTCAGTTGAACCACTTTCCAGGCAATGCATTCTGGACTCTAACTGTTCGCTGAATGAAATAGGTTTTTCTCCCATCACCCTTACTTTCTCTGCCCATCACTTTATGTTCAAATCCTCTTGATCCTTTTCATGAGTGGGAACAGCTTCTTCCTATCTACTCCATCCACCTCACTCATGATTTTTGAAAGCCTCTATCAAATCTCCTCTCAACTCCTCTCCCAGGAGAACAGTCCCAACTCATGTCTATCCTAGTAACTGAAAATTCTCATTCCCGGAACCATTCTTGTAAATTGCTTATACTTACATCATTCTTACAATATGGCATCCATGGATTACTGTGTATCCAGCTGAGCTCTAACAAGTGTCACAAGTTCATCATGACCTCCTTGGTTTTGCATTACAGCTCCTTATTAATAAGGCCAAAGATACTATATGCTTTGTTAACTGCTGTCTCAACTGCCACTTTCAATGACCTGCGAATATAAACATTCAGGTCCCATTGCTTTTGCAGCTTTGACTAATTCTATTTAGAATTATTCACTCTAGAAGCTTCCCTACCATTGAAGTTAAATTGACTGGTCTATAATTGCGGAAATTATCCTTACAACTTTTCTTGATAAAGGCTGTAATATTTGCAAACCTTCAGTCTTCTGGCATCTCTCCTAAGTCCAGGAAGGACTGAAAGATAAATTATGGCCAGTACACTTGCAACCACTACCCCCATTTACTTCATGCATCTCATCTACTCAGAGTACCTTGTCAACTTTATCCATGTTTAATAGTTTAACAGGAGAAAGTGAGGACTGCAGATTCTGGAGATCAGAGCCAAGAGTGTAGTGCTGGAAAAGCACAGCAGGCCAGGCAGCATCCGAGGAGCAGGAGAATCAACGTTTCGGGTGTAAGCTTTTCCCGATGAAGATCTTATGCCCGAAACGTCGATTCTCCTGCTCCTTGGATGTTGCCTGACCTGCTGTGCTTTTCCAGTGCCACACTCTCAGCTGATAGTCTAACAGTTTGTCGAAGACTGTTTCTATATTAATTTTGAACCCTAGTAACTAAGCATCCTCTTCGGTCACAATAGTCTTGGTAGCATCTTTCTTGTGTAAAGGTGACTGGAGACTATTAATTTAACCCTACCTCAATGAGTGTATTCCTCCTTTTGGTCTCAATCAGCTCCAGTCCTCCTTTATCCACTCCTTTACTATTTAAATGCCTATTGAAGACTTTGGGATTCTCTTTTGTGTTAGTTGCTAATCTTTGATCTCTTACTTGCGTTTTTACCTCCCCTCTAAATTATTCCTCTTGGTTCTCAAATGTATTTTCTGACTTACATCTGTCATTAGTACACTTTTTCTTTCTCATGTTAATTTCTACCTCTCCTATTTGAGGGAGTATACTTTGGCCGTCCCCAAACCATCTGCTCTTTGAAGATAGCCCATTATGCGTTTACTGTTTTTCCCACCAATTCTTTATTCTAGTCCAACCTAATCTTGCCCCATTGAAATTCAGTCTCCATTAGTTGATTTTTCTCACTCTGAATTGTTGCAAATCATTATGCATTACCATCCTGAGCCTTATGATGTAAAGGTCACTGTCACCTAAATGTACTCCCATGACACTTGATCACTTGGCCTATCTAATTTTCGAGGGCCAGATCCAGCAATGCATCCATCCTTATTTTCTGGACTTATACCACTAGGGAATTTTCCTGACACAATCTAGGAACATTTGTTCTTCACTGACTTTTAAGCTATAGTATCCCAGTCTATATTTGGGTAATTGAAATACATTATATAACCACAGAATAATATTGACATTTCACTGTAATTTGCCTGCAGATTTCCCTGCTGTATAGAGGGGAGGGAGAGAGCGTAGTAGAGCAACAGTAATGTGAGATTGGATAGTCAGGGGCACAGATAGGTGCTTTTGTGGCTGCAAGGTATTTTGCAGGATGGTATTTTGCATCCCTGGTGCCAAGGTCATGGATGTCTTTGAGCAGGTACAGGCCATCCTGAAATGGGAGGGTAAACAGACAGAAGTTATCGATAACTTCGATACAAATGGCGTAGGTAGGAAGAGCGACAGAGTCATGCAATGACAATTCAGGGCGTTAGATGGTAAACTAAAAAGCAGGGGACTTCTAGGGTAGTAATCTGGGATTACTCTTTCTTTCTATGTGTTACTGAGGTTAGGAACAGGGACAGTGTACAATTGAACATGTGACTAAAGAGCTGGTGTAAAGAGGGAGGGCTTGAGATATGTGGAACATTGGGATGTCTTCCAGGGAAAGTGGGACATTTACAGTTTGCACCTAAACTGGAGAAACACCAATATCCTGGCAGGAAGGTTTGGTAGTACTACTTGGGAGGATTTAAATGAGTGTAGTGGGGATGTGGGAACCAGAGCAACAGGTCAGTAAATATAGAGATTGGGAAAGAGCTTGAGTCTAAGGCAAATATAAGAAAGAAAAGAACAGTCAGAAAGAGGTTGCTGAGCTCAGCGGAACTGGAGTCTCTGACTGTATTTGCTTCAAAGTTAGAAGTATAACAGGTAAAATGGGTGAACATAGATCCTGGATTAATGCATGCAATTATGATGTTGCTATTACAGAGACATGGTTGAAAGAGGAACAGGAGTCGGAGCTTAACGCTCTGGGATATCAATGTTTTAGATGAAGCAGAAGAGGAAGCAAAAGAGTTGGAGAAGGTGCATTAATGTTTAGGGAGTGTTGAGGGAGGACACCCTTGAGGGAATCTTTCAGCAAGACATTATGGGTAGAACTCAGGAACAGGAAGGATACAATCACATTGCTGGGATTGTCCTGTAGACCTCCCAGAAACATAGGATGACAGTGTAGTCACATTCTGGAAAGATATGAAAATAACAGGGTTGTTGTGGTACGTGATTTTAACTTGCCCCATAAAGTCTAGGACTCCCTTGGTGTCGCAGGTTTGGATGGGGAGCAATTTATTACGTGTTTTCAGGAGATTTCTTGAAATAGTATGTAGATAACCCAATGATGAAGGTGTCCATACTGGACCTGGCATTGGGAAATAAGCTTCACTAGGTGATCAAAGTTTCAGTGGAGGAGCATTTTGGGAATAGTGACCATAAAACTGTAAGTTTTTGAATACTTATCAATAAAGACAAGAGTGGACCTCGGAGTGAAGGTGTTAAATTGGCGGAGGCCAGTTATAACCAAACTGGGCAAGAATTGTGTAATGTGGATTGGAAGCAGCTCTTTGAGGGTAAATCCACATCTAACATTTGGGAGTCTTTTCAGGACCAGTTGATTAGAGTGCAGGATAGGCATGTTCTGTGAAAGTGAAGGACAGGAATGGCAGGTTGGGAACCTAATTTCCCCTGTCGTATAATCAGCTGAGTCAAAAAGCAAGGGAGCATAGCTAAGGTCTGGGCAACAACAAACATAGAGAAAGTATGAAGCAGGTCAAGCTGGGAGTTAGGAGGGCTAAAAGAGGCTATGAAATGTTCTTGCCCAGCAGGATTAAGGAGAATCCCAAGGCATTTTATGCAAGAGGGTAGTTAGAGAAAGAGTAGGCACAGAGTGTGGTGCTGGAAAAGCACAGCAAGTCAGGCAGCGTCCAAGGAGCAGGAGAATTGGTGTTTCAGGCATAAGATCTTCATCAGGAATGTGGCTTGTGGGCTGGGGGGATGAGAGGTAAATGTGAGAGGGGTGGGGTTGGGGGGAAGGTAGCTGAGGATGCGATAGGTAGATTAAGGTAAGGGAGAAGGTGATAGGTCAGAGAGGAGGGTGGAGCGGATAGATGGGAAAGGTGACGGACAGGTCAGGAGGGCCATGCTGAGTTGGAGGCTTGGGATTGGGATAGCTTGGGGGGAAGGGAAATGAGGACACTATTAAAATCCACATTGATCCCGTGTGGTTGAAGGGTCCCAAGGTGGAATATGAGACGTTCTTCCTCCAGGCGTCAATAGGTAAGGGTTTGACGATAGAGGAGTCCAGGACATGCATGCCCTTGACGGAGTAGGAGGGGGAGTTGAAGTGTTCAGCTACACGGTGGTGGGGTTGTTTGGTACAGGTATCCCAGAGATGTTCTCTGAAATGATTCATAAGTAGGCATCCTGTCTCCTCGATGTAGAGGAGACCACATTGGGCGCAACGGATACAGTAGATGACATTGGTGGAGGTACAGGTAAATTTCTGTTAGATGTGGAAGGATCCTTTGGGGCCTTGGACATAGGTGAGGAGAGTGATATGGGTGTAGGTTTTGCACTTCCTGCGGTGGCAGGGGAAGGTGCCGGGAGTGGGGAGTGGGCTGGTGGGGTGTGTGGACCCGATGAGGGAGTCACAGAGGGAACGGTCTCTCCGGAATGCTGATAGGGGTGGGGAGGGAAATAAATCTCTGGTAGTGTGTTCCATTTGTAGGTGGCGGAAGTGGCAGAGGATGATGGGATGTATGCGGAGGTTGGTTGGGTGGAAGGTGAGGACCAGGAAGGTTCTGCCTTGTTGCTTTGGGACGGGTGGGGTTCCAGGACAGTGGTGTGGGAAATGGAGGAGATGCACTGAATAGCATCATTGACCACGTGGGAAGGGAAATTGTGATCTTGAAAGAAGGAGGCCATCTGAGATTTTCTAAGGTGGAATTGGTCATCCTGGGAATAGATGCGGTGGAGGTGGAGGAATTGGGAATAAGGGATGGCATTTTTACAGGAGGAAGGGTGGGAGGAAGTGTAGTCTAGGTAGCTGTGGGAGTCGGTGGGCTTGTAATAGATGTCTTTGGTTAGTCAGTCGCCGGAAATGGTGCTGGAGAGGTCCAGGAAGGGGAGGGAGGTGTCCGGGATAGTCGAGGTTTATTTGAGGTTAGGGTGAAAGGTGTTGGTAGCGCCGATACAGTCATTGATATGGTGGAGGAACAGATGGGGGTTGGTGCTGGTGCAACTGCGGAACATGGACTGTTCCACATAACCAATGAAGAGGCATGTATAGTTGGGGTCCCATGTGGGTGCCCATGACTATCCATTTGGTTTGTAGAGAATGGGAGGATTGGAAGGAGAAAGTTTAGCCAGGTGGATGAGGGTGTTGGTGGAAGGGTACTGGTTGGAACCGCATGAGAGGAAGAAAGGGAGGGCTTGGCAGCCTTTTTCATGGCGGATGGATGTGTACAGGGACTGGATGTCCATGGTGAAGATGAGGCGTTGGGGGCCAGGGAAACCAAAATCTTGGAGGTGGTGAAGGGCACGGATGGTGTTCTGAACATCGGTGGGGAGTTCCTGGACTAAGGGGGATAGGATGCTGTCAAGGTATGCAGAGATGAGTTCAGTGGAACAACAGTAGGCTGAGACAATGGGGTGGAGTTCACTGACAATGAGGTTAGAGGCTTTGGATGGGAGATTCCCAGACTTTGGATAAACTTGGATTATTTTCACTGGAAAGAAAGAGGCTGAGGGGCAACCTGATAGATTCTACAAAATAATGAGAGGCACGGATAGGTGGATAGTCAGAGGGTTTTTTCCCCAGGGTGGGAAGTTCAACAGATTCAAGATAAGAGGTGGAAAGTTTTGGGGAGAAGTTCAGAGAAGGCTTTTCACACAGAGGGTGGTGAGTGCCTGGAACACACTGCCAATGAATATTGTGACAATGCTTCTCCTTTTACAGGATTATGTTGTCCTTGGATTTTTTTCTGAGGGGTAGTAAAGACACAGGTTCCAAAATGTCTGAGTTCATCTACTTGAAGAAGCTTTTAAGTTTAAAAAAAACACTTGTACAGTGAAAGGGGAGTGACTGTTCTCCAAGCTCAGCTTTTCTCTGGTTATTTTGGTTTGCTTTGAGCAAGTAGTCAGTTTTTGAGGTTGCTGATCAAGGAAATAGCTCCATGCTGATTCTCTCTCTCTCTGACATCCCTCCTGAAAGAACCTGTGATTGATTTTACCTTTTTTGCCAAGGGAATATTTATAGGGATGTAGCAAGTATTTCGAACAGCACATTAAGTTGTGATACTGTCCATTGGGTTTTTCAATAGCTAAGTTATTCTGTATTCTGTTCTCTTTTGTTTGTGTTTCATTTCGTAATCTTGCAAATGAATTCTGTTTTTAAAACTAAGTGGTTTAGCCAGCTATACCAGCTTCTGGAATATCCACTTTACATCTGCTTAAAACAACTAGAAAAGTTCGAGTTTGGGCTACTTTCTTGAAA